>NC_134485.1:206804915-207162415 GCF_040206685.1 Ascaphus truei | reverse complement strand
ATTCATTTATATTCACACAGATACACACACACACACACACACTCTTACATCACTTGCTTTCAGGAACCTTTTGACACCTCTAGCCATAAAACACATCCACACCGGGGGAAGGACTAGCACAGATAACATTCCAAGAGACACTGTTTTTAAGTATACCCTTTGCTTGCTTCATTCATTGTAACATCGCCGGAAGAAGAGATCAGTGTATCTCGAAAGCTCGCACAAATAAAAGCATTTAGTTAGCCACAGAACGGTATCATCTATTTATTTTTTGATTATTGAAGCTCGGCTAACACGGTATTGATACCTCTACACATATATATATATATATATATAGCAAATGGAATTATATATATATATATATATATATATATATATATATATATATATATATATATATATATATTCATTTGCATGTCTTAGACAGGTCTGCAACCCTGTATTTCACCATTATCACCCAGCACACAGCACTTCCACTGCAGCAAGGTATTCTGAGAAATTACATGCAAATGAGCACACAGTGCCACCTTTTATCTCAAGCTCACATTACATGAGCAACCCTTAGCCAATGCATGCTGCTTTAGACACAGCTTTTAAGCAAGGGCTTGGGAGATGCAAAGCCAGTAAACCCACTCACAGACATGTTTCAACCTTGATGGGTATCATCAGTGTGAGGTTGGTTGCTGGCATTTGCTCAAATGAGATGAGTCGGTAATCACCACACTTATTAAGGTTATGGTGGGTACAAAAAAGTGACAAAAACCCTCCACAGTAAAGCATAAAGCAACAGTAAATATTCCTGTATATTCATTTGCATGTCTTAGACAGGTCTGCAACCCTGTCTTTCACCATTATCACCCAGCACACAGCACTTCCACTGCAGCAAGGGATTCTGGGAAATGACATATACATACAAATAATAAATCATAGCAAATGCCATAATAAAATCGAATTAATTTTTATGACCTGTACACACCCTTTTAGGTGGTATACTATGTCTAAGGGGTGACACTTATTTCTGTTGTTTCCTGGAATTAATGAGAAATAATAAGTTTAAAGAAGCAAACATTCACATGCAAACATTGTTTTTAATTATCTGGACAAGCGGATCTCCAAAACGGAGCCTGCTACTTTCTGCTCTCGGGACCCTGTTTGCACCCCATGGACAACCCAAATATCTGATGTCCACCAACTTCATTATTGGCCCATCGAAGTGAAACTGACTGAATTTAAATTTTGACCCTGAAATTTCAGCAAAACCATTTGAGTCAATACTCTCCCCATCACTGGGCTGTTTTTTTTTCCTTTGCTCTCTTCAGGAGTCTTTCAAATTACTTCAAAGCTTACAATTATAGACCAGTTACTTATTCAGTATTAAATTCTACAAGGTAAAAGTCATTTGTCAGAAATGTGAATTATTTGCATTATCTCACGCACGTGCGCAGGCAGTACTTATGAATAAATATTTGGAAAATCCAAGATGACTGTCCTGAATCCAAGGATGTGGTAAAAAAATAAAAAATAAAACAATACTGTACCACAACCATTTCATTATCAGTTATCATTTATAAGATAATTATATAATGTATAAATAATACATATTCTGCAGCACATTGCTAATACAATTAATGTGAGAAATGTTTACGCCAAACCAGATTTATATTTAATAAAGTAAAATAATTCATTAAAAAAAAAAAAAAAAAAACTCCATGTTATATTTAATACATGGGATACCTAGATACAGCCTCTAGGTTGTACTACATTTTGTACAGCGCTGCACAAACAGTGAGAGCCACCACACAAATAATTTTTAAGTGTAAAGAAAATAAATACAAAATAAATCAGAATTCATATTTGTGCACTGTGTGATTGGCCACAAAAATGAATTGATGACAGCAGGCAGCAGAGCCAGCCCCGGGCTACAATCCCTCAGGGCAGTAATAAAATGGCAGAGCAGGGATTAGCAGCACAGCCATGTTACAGGCGCAGCTCGCGCACTGAGAGGCCGCTGCAGCGGCTTTGTTCTCATGAGAAGCACGTAGCGTCCCCCTTGGAGGATGCCGGGAGTTGTAGTCCCGCCCCCAGCCTTTTCCGACGTTCATCACTGAACAGGAGCCCCCTCTGGTACCACAACCTCCAGAGTGCAACGCGGCCGCCGAGCATGCGCACTGAAGCCTCGCTGGAGAGAAGGGAGAGAGAGAGAGGGGGAAAAAAAAGGAGAATTAAATGAAGGAGCCCGATTTAGGCTGTGCTAGAGGGCACATCCGGGCGGTAGCTGTATTGCCGAGCTCGGAGTAGTTGGTAGCGGGGTTATTTGATGAGCCGGTGAGAGTGCTCGGGTGGTGGTGCAGGGAGATATCCTGCAGGTGAGGGAGAGCGCTACGGAGGCTGCGCGGAGTCCAGACATCCCCGGCTTCTGCAACACCCGGGCCGCCAGAGCCGTATCAATCGGTAAGATGGAGCCTGAGGAACAACGCGAGGCGCAGAGGAGGGTGTTAGATATAGTGCAGAGTCCCTGGATATACCAGGGTGTGACGCTCAGCTTCTTCTGTTGGGAGTCCCCTTCTGGGTATAACGGTTACTAACGGCCGCGGTTGGCAGGCCGAGTGATAACCGGGCAACCTTCAGCGCTAATTGGTCTGTCATCTCCGCGTGGGCGGGCCCGGATACGTATGGTGACGTAATGGCGCGGGGGGACTAGTGATGGGTGGCTGCTCTAGTGACTGCTTGCACTGAGCTGACTAAAACCCCTCATCCCTCACCAGTTCCTACAGGATGGAGCCTCCGGCACTTGAACTTGGTGTAGTGCCAGGGGATTGGTATGGGAAGGGTTAAAGCTGCTGGCTGGACAGCCTGTAATACCAATGTTTACTCCTATACTATTGCTTGAGGCTCCGTGGGGGCGTGGCTAAGCCCCCATCACATGCCTCATTTTAATGTCTAACTTTAAGGGCTCCACCCGCCTCTCGACCATCATGTGCATGCAGTTACCAGGGCAGCCAGTTCTGTAGCTAGGGTTGCCTGGTGTCCAGTATTGAACCGACTGTCCTGTATTTGAACACTGTCCAGTAAAAAATGAGAAGTAATATTGGACATGTATGTGTATAACGGTATTACCTTTCTGGACATTGTGACGTGACCGGTGTCTGTGTGGAGCACGTCGGCCCTTTCACCATTGTGTCCAGTATTTTTGGAGAAGCCATCTGGCAACTCTACCTGTAGTCTGCGTAATTGAGAAGTTGGTATTTCAGATAATATTTAGTCTTAAAAGATGATTGGGAACTTAATTGTAACTTTGCATGTAATATAACCAGCCTCCTAGCTGCATAAGGCGTCTGTAACACATCATTAATAATTCAAATTTGTTAGGAAAATAATTACTACAATTGAATATGTTCTAATTAACAATAGTCCTTTATAAGAAATCTATTTCCTATAGGTCAAGCTTAGGTCTTGCTCTTGTTGTTTTTGTCAGAGAAAAGGAAAGCCATTTTAAAAGTGCTCATAAACCTGCAAAGTTAGTCAGATATTCTCTACAGTAAACGCAAATTAAATGATTGGTTAACAGGTGCAGTAACCTCAAAAGTGCAACACTTTCAGGTATCTGAAACTGTATGTTAGAAAACCCGAGCTCACGATAGTTGAGACACACACTTATTAAATTATTAGGAATTGTAATAGCATACTAGATGGGAGTTGATGCATGCTTTTTTGCCACATTTCTTTTTGAGTAAAGGTAGACTTTTGGGATCACTTTGGTTCTACACTTCTATCCATTTGGTATGATTACAAGCCCCCCCCCCTCCCCCAACACACCAACTCTCCTCCCCTCCCCCTTTTTAGGGATGGTTAACAGATTGGCCAGTAGGAGTCTAGGCCAATATAGCACAAAAAGACTGAACAATGTGAAAAATGTAAATATATTTTTATATATATATATATATATATATATATATTTATATTATAATACACGCACGCGACGTGATCATGGTGTCACTGAAGATGGCAGAGGAGTCGTCATTCTTTCCTGTGCCTGCAAGACCATGTTCAGGGCTCCACAGGAGCGAAGAACATGATTTCCCCAAGAAAACGAGCTAAAAGCCCATGATGTAGCCACTACCTCATGGGGCTGCTCTAGTATCAGCCCCCGTGATGTGGCTACGTTATAGGGCACTGAAACAGTTTAAAAGCTGTATTAATTTATTTTTTATCCAAGTTCCAATGGCTTAAGGAAACCCGCTTCCCACCTCAACATTTTTTTTTTTTACAAAGTCCAATAGTCTATTTGTAATGCACAGGCATCCATACCGGGCAATGAAGGATCTTCAACTTGCTTGAAGCCCTTGATTGGAAACTTCTGAAGTATTTGTTGAAAATCATATTTCCTTCTATTTTGACGCAACGACCTCGCAAGTCTCGTCGCCGGCGACTGGTAGTGTTATGCAAGTGTTCAGACCTTTTGCACGGCTTCAGGCCGTTGTGTAACGCGTGAGTAAGGAGCATGTTATCACCAGATTGGTTGCTATAATACATGCTCCCCTCTCTGATGTCAGTTGGTTGGCCAACCAATATTTTGCCAACCAAAGTGTTAATGACCACTTCATATTTTGGGACCTTAGTAGGTGGTATATGAGGTTTATATACTACAGTACAATCCTAATCCCTTACACTTTATTAAAGCGTTTGCTCCTTAGTCCCCACTTTCACTCCTTTCACTGTGCTCTACACTTCCCCTCATTGTTTAAACATGACAGCTAAATACCGCCCATTCTCCCTCCTGCCGTTTGCCTCCAACTAGAATGTCTCGTCTTCTCTTGCATGATCAATTTTTGTAATTCCTATGACCTTCTGCAATCTGCCCTTTTTTTGCACTTTCACTCAAATGAGACTGTCTGTCTGTACTACAGTAGGCAATGATCTTCATGAAGCAAAATCCCAAGGTAATTTCCCCTGCGTATGCTAATTGGTCCCTGCTGCATTCAAAACTGTTGAACTCTCTCTCTCCTTCATGTTCTACACTTTCTTGGTATACTGTATGTAACCAAGCTCTATCATTGTTCTCATCATACTTCTCCCATCACTCCTTTTCAGTTTCTTTTGCTAACATCTTCACCCCTTGCTGATCTCTGTTGGTGTACTTCAGGGTTCTGTTCTGGGACCTCTCCTTTCTCTACACACTATTACTTGGTGACCTAATTGACTTCTTTGACGTTGGATATCATCTCTACTCAGATGATACGCAGATATATCTATCAACTTTTAACCTGACCTGCAATCCAGTCTTTGCCTCCTGACTATAGCCCTATGGGTGGTGTTCTGCCGCCTTATAATCAATGTCTAAAACTCCTTATTTCCTAACAAATTCAGACCCAATATCCCATGTTTCAATCAGAGTAAACAATGCTACTATATATTGTCGTCAAACCACGTTGCCTAGGTGTGACATTTGACTCCCCCCTTTGCTTCTCCTTTCACACTTACGCTCTGGCTAAACTTTGTTGCCTTTGTCCATAACATTGCCAAGATCTGTACTTTACTCTGTCAATCTACTTCTGTTTCTTCTAGAACAGTCACTGCTCATCTACTCCTTAAATCCTTTTCCTGACTTCCCGTCAAGTTTCAGATCACCTACAATATTGTACTTCTTACCTTGAAGGCTCTCCACTCATTTGCTCCTCCCTACATATCAGCTTTGATCTCTTGTTATGTGCCTGTTCGTCTCCTGTGCTCTAACCATAACCATCTCCTTTCCACCCCTTTCAACTCTACTGCTCTCACCTTAAACCTTTTTTCCCTTGCTTGCCGTTACCTGTGGAACTCACTCTCACTCTGTATACACCAAGCACCTTCCGTCCCCACCTTTAAGTCAAACCTCAAAATACACCTTTTAAATTAAGCCTTTCAATAGCTTTGACTTATTGCTACTTCCCACACCCATAGTCACGCATGCCAACCATCGTGTTGCCATCTACAGCACTTGCTCCCTCACCTGCAGTCTCTGAAAGTCTCCCAACATACCACTTAGATTGTAAGCTCTCTGGGGCAGTGATTTCCTTTCCTATTGTCTGGTTTTGTTGGTTTCAGTTATAGTATTATGTTTGCCTGTATTCTATTGTCTCTGCCTCTGTAAAGTGCTGCGTGCACTGTTGGCACTATATAAATAAAACTATACATACAATATAATTGGTTTGAAGTTTACGACACATACAGTACAATGTATGATGTTGGGTAGTGTTGCTGCTGCTGTCGGGATGCCAATCAATGCATTGCAAGCCACACTGTCGCTGATGAGGCTCGAAGTTGCAGTCATAGCTGGTAAAAGAAAACATTTTGCTTTTGATCTATTTTAATTGTGTTGTTGAAGAATACAATTTTTTTCATTTCCATAAAGTGTTGCCAAAAAGTGATTTTTAAATCCTGAAATTCTATTGCAAAACCTCATACAGAACTTCATTTTGGGTTCTTCTGCTTATTTGGAATAACAATGGCTGTTTTGTGAAGCTTTATTTAATGTGATGCTGGTGCAGTCCTGCAGTTCACCTTGAAGACAGTGGATGTACAAGGTGTAGGATTTAAAATCTTCCTATAATAGTGTCTCCATTTTTATTCTTCCAGCATATTCATGCTTTGTTACACGATTGTTCAGGCCGGTTCTATACTGCGTGCGCTCGCGGCAGTTTTAGTTGGCTGAGGTTAGTCAGCCATTCTATAATGGTGCCGCGCGCACGGCAGGGCGAGTGTAACCGGCCGACAGGGGGGAAGATGAGAAAAAGAATGAATTTGCGCCACTACCGCCGCTGAAAGTGTGTACGTGTACAATGTTATTAAAAAAATTATTAAAGGATTCATTTATTTATTTGAAAACGTATTTAAACACACACACACACACACACACACTACCTCACTCGCGCACAGTATACACACAAAACGTGTGCGGCACGTGCACGCGCCTTCGCACAGGCACGCGCGCACGGCCACGCACAATATATAACAGCCCTACGAAGGAAAGAAGAAATGGAGCACATTTTCGGTCTTTCTTCCGTCGTGTATAATTGAGAAAACCAAAAGAAACACTGAACTAGTTCTAAGATCCCAACACGCACAAACTGTTCACATGAAGGCATTGAACCAACGTAACCTGCACCACATGGATGGATTCTGTACTGCAGACCTTTTCACTTACAGTGGATTGACTTGTGGAAAATGCCGACAAAGATGATTTAAAATAATCGTAGGTATGCTTGTAATCACTAATGATCTGTCATTGATTCTTTGCTGCAGCTGATTGACAGCAGAGAAAAACTTCCTGTAGAGGAGACTTGAGAGAAGCGACAACACCTGAGGGTTTCCTATTGAGCGCATACAACTGCTAGATTAGGGATCACAATCTGCTTTATAGTCCTGTACTGATACAGGATGAGTGCAACGAACGGACATTAAAAACAAAGCATTAAGGGTTCCTGTTCACTGTTAATACTTTGTATTGTGCATGCTCTTCAGCATATCTAAATTAAAAAAAAAATTAGCATAAAGTGTGTTCAATAATATTATAACTGGAGGATGTTCTTAATGTGATCACAGGATCTCAAGCGTCTTATTATTTTTAACATTTTATTTTAAATCATTAGCTGTAATGTGTGTACTTTGTAAAGTGGCTTTATTACCCATTTTTGTTTGGCCTCTGTGCTTCCTTATTTTCATGCAGCTACCAATCTCTGGTCCTGGACATCACAGTGACGACACAGAGGAAAAATAGCACAGAGAATACAAAGGGAAGACGTTACTGATGCATCTTGTACAGAGCTTGGATCCTCAAGAAAGCATTGTTTTTTCTATCGGACCAAAGCTGGAAACAAATTCTGATTTCATATAGTGCAAGTCCAGGTTAGAACGGCAGCAGCAGCAGCGACTAAGAATCCGAGAGAATAATCTTCACTGGCAGTGAGATACGGATGCACAACATACCTAGTCAACTGTGAATGGTAACTATTTTTTTTTTTTTACCAATATCTAATTTCTACCTTGCGTTACCTTATACTATGTGTCTATTTATGGCTGTGTATGTGCTATCTGTATTAGCATTTTTTCAACATTTATCGTATGTGTGTATATATCTATATCTCAGCACACTGAAAAAAAGACCTCAGCAGAGGCAGGTGTGGTGCACGGTAAAGGGTAAATAGTTTGTCTGTAAGGATCCCTAGAGATCCAATATACTGGCACAGCACAAGTGATAATAACAAAAAATGGTTTATTGGGTCCAAAATACACACACATGCCTGACGTTTCGGTCCCTGGCATATTGGATCTCTAGGGATCCTTCTTCCACTTGCAGTAGTTTGCAGGATGGACATTGCTATGAGGTCCCGGACTAAAGGAAAATATGATGCTGCCTATGATTCTCTTATCTGTTGCCATTTAAAAAAATGTTCCTCTATCATTTAACACATTGTTTGCCAGGAGTCAAGATCCTTGCGATTGCCAGGCCTGCTGATATCTTTCAGAGTTGAACTTTTGAAACACCACATTTTTGACTTGCTCATTTTGTGCGTGTATTCAGGGCGAAAAATATTTGTGGCAACATGGTGTATCACTGTGTTGTTGGCAGATGCAGCAGTCAACTTAGTGAACACGTCCGTTTGTTTTTTCCCAGTCGAGACAATTCTCCTGTCCGATTTAAGAGGTGGGTTGATTTTTGTCCTGCTTTGGAAATGGCAAATAGCAAAGTCGCCACACATTTGTTGGACTCATTTCTGGGAAGATCACTTTGCTACGGCAACAAGGATCAAAATTAAATTATAAAAGAAAATTGGAAAAAAAACTTCCCCTACCATACGCCCAACTATATTAGAAGGAGAAGTGTGCAGATCTGTGCTTAAGGGCCAGTTTGCAAAGAGAAGTCGTTTGAAAGGAAAGAAATTAATGGCCTCCATAGTAGGATACCACAGACAGAAGAAGCAGAGAAATTTAAAGGGAAGGAAACCAGAATCACGCAGGAAACTGGGCGTCACAGCCAATTTCTGGCTTAACAGCAAACCTTTTAGTTTCAGTTATTTACCCCGATATTGTGTCTTGTCCCACTGATGCCATCCAGCTTTTTGCAAATGAAGATGGCAAAATATGGCCTAATGTTTTGGACATTAATATAGAAGCAATCGAGGTACCAAAAAATGGGGGTAATGAAATGCATAAAAATGCATCAGAGCATGTCTCGCCACTTGCAGCATTGACACAATCATCTTCTGAGCCTGTCACCTATCAGACAGAATATTTAGAATGCACAAGAGGTCAGTGTAAGTCATTATGTTCTTATTCATTTAGTAAAAGCTGTAGAATAAAGAAATGGCAGTTAATGTATTTTATTTGTGAGAGGTAATACGGCAGTGTCCGTGAATGAAACTATTTAAAAATATTTCCACATCTGTTCAATTTTAATTTTTGTAATCGTATAATTTCCTCAACATGTCCTTCTGGAAATGATTGTGAAATGCCAATAAATGCTATTTTACTCAATAAAAACGACATACATGCAGCACCGTGAGGTAGATGTATTTTCTTTTCAATAGATCCAGCTCATATTTATTTTGAAGTTCCTGGTACCATTTTAGGGTATCACAATTGGATTTCTTTGTAGGTAGAAGAACTTTCAAAACAGCAGTTAATTGAGGTCCCGCGATCTCCTCCCCCTTCACCCCCTAGGCATTTAAATTAAATGTCGGGGGACCGCACAAGGCCTCTATAATAACACCCTTACCTTCCAGCGACGCGGTGAAAAAATGACGCCACTGGGTCACGTGACATCACATGACCCCGCACATCATTTGATGCCGGGGAGAGCGCGAGGCGCCGAGGAGAGCAGGAAGGGGTGCGCACAGGGAAAAGTTTACGCACCCCTGGTCTAATCCATTAGCTCTGAAGACTGGCATTGTTCATTTCAAAGCCATAATCGTCAAAGGGGATGAACTTGTCTTGAAGCAGATGGCGGTACGCCGACGCTTTTGATTTCTTTATTGAAGATCCCATTAGTTGCCAGAACCTAACAAACTGACGTGATAAGAATATTAAAGGACGCTCAGAAGGATCTGGTTTTAAAACTTCCCAAAAACCATGCCTAATATTTAAGCATCCAGATAGAAATGGACCCTGAGATTTCTTCAGGACAGGCTGAATATTTGGTAGCCAACTCCAGTTACTTGCCATATTTTAAGTAATTTGGTTGAGAATTACTAGGAGGATGGAATAGCAAAAACTGGAAGCGTCTTTGTTTCTAAAAGACGTTACAAAACACAATTCCCAATTGCTTGTTATTTGTGTTTGCTGGAATTTATTTTTAAATACTGATTTTGTTTTAATTTGCAATTCAATTTCTAGAGTTTTTTTAGGTGACTTGATGCCAAATGTTGGCAAAACGTCCTATTGTTTTGTCGCAAATTGTGCAGACCTGTACCTGTGCCAGGCAGCGCAGATATATTAACCCCTTGAGTTCCTCAGGACATAGTCACTACTTCATGGGGACAGGCACTCCGGTGGCTCCATGACGTAGTGACAAAGTCATGCTCATAGGGCTTGCTTGTTCTGGGTTTGATGGCGTCCTGCATTCCCATGGAGCCCATATACTTTCCAAGCGTTTGAACGCAACACGGAAATGTTTGTTTTGTCTCCCTGGAGGTCACATACGTGTTCGTATTAATAACCTAGATTCCAACGGTAATTAGATCTTTGCTACAATTCCACCATTTATGGATTTAAGTTCTGAGTTTGCAAACCCCCTACTTGCGTTCCAGTGAGTTCTCCCCTCAAATGTAAGAAGTTCTTTTCATTTTTACAGTTCTCTTTGAGTTTATTTTGATAGAACCTCATCAATAAGTAGTTTACATTAGGTAATGGGGGGGGGGAAATGAAATCATTTTTAAGTGTTTCCACAGTTATCTATACCGATTTTTGTATGAGGCGATTGTAAGAGAGCGCAGAGCTTTTTCAAATAAAGATATTTTGTTTTATTTATGTACATACTTTTTTTTTTTAACAGGAACGATGGCCCAATTTATACTACCTGCCTTACCTGTCTACAATGAATCGTCCACAGAAAGCAAACCGATTGTTTCATACCTTATGTCTGTGTTGGAATCCATGGTAAAATAACTATTGTTTCCCCTTGAATCTTACAGCTGTTTCATGATTTATTCTCAAAGCGTAACATGGGAATGATACCGTATGTACCTGTTTTGCCTATACTCGGCCTGTAAATTGATTACATTCCTACATACCTTGCTTCCTGGCTATTGTTATGCATTAATATAATGCCCCCCTCATTTGTATTTGTATGTCTTTATTTATATAGTTTGTATTTGCTACTGTTATCTTCTAATGGCTGAGTTAAAAAATAAAAAAAACACTTGGCTTATGAACTTCACGTAATACTGAAGTGTGTGTGTGTGTGTGTCTATATATAATATAATATATCTTTTTTGTTCTCATTCAGTGTAAGGAACTTGCCAAGGTCAAGGCAGAAGTAGCCTGTATTGCTGTGTACGATTCAGACGTGCTGATAGTTGGCAGCGAGAGAGGAAGAGCCTTTGTTGATACAAGGAAGGATTTACAGACCGATTTTATACAATATTGTAAGTTACTTAAAGTTCCAATCGATGTTACTGTAATGATCTTCAACTATTGGTCTATTCAGATAGTTCAGTTCCCTTTTTAAAAAGACAAGTATATTTGTGCCTGCTATCTATTATTAAAATGCCTGTAAAGGGAGAAAACTGTTTCAAATGGAAAACGAGGATTGGGTGCTGGAATCTATTTCCCTAATGTTCTGATGAGCAATGAAAAAGATGGCAGCACTCGAATGTAAAGTGAGAAAAGGTCATGCTGAAAATATGAATGAAAAATTGATCATACTTGCCTATGTTTTGATCCTCTCTTTAGTTATTCTAATTTGTAAGTGCGATACTGCCATCTTTTGCTCCTTCTTAAATATACTGAATTAGTGTCCGGAGTAGAGATGTGAAATCTTGCTGAGAATCGCTTCACCGCTGTTCCAAACGCACTTTCCAAAAAAGTTTGATAGCGATAGTCGATAGCGACAGTAATACAAACAATTGGAACATGCAATGCCCATTGACTTTTAAGCCTAAGAAAACGTTTTGGATTTAAGCTAAAAAAAACAAAAAAAAAAAAACATTACTGAACAAAGGTTTGAAATTCATAAAGTTCGCTAACCTGTATGGCAAGTTCTCACATCTCTAGTCTAGCCTCCTTGCGACAGTCGTTGGCGTACAAAATCAGTGGCAGAGGGCCAAAGATCAAATGATCACGGAATGCAAAAATATCAAAACAATTCCAATGTAATGTCAGACATGTTTCACCTCAAAATGTCGGACCCAAGCATTGCCAGAACATTCATTAGTATTTTGTCGTCCTTTGTCCCTCCTGCGTTCTTCACCACAACTGTCAGGCGGAGGGCCCACCCGTCTGAATATTTAGAGCTTGCAGATGCATTAGTTTTTTGGTACCTCAGGCTCTGGTATGTGACGGGGTCACATACACCAAAGGAGACTTGAATGTAGCTCACTTTGTTCACAGCTCTTTCTTTTATTTTAAATCACCAACACTTAAGTACTTTTTACCAGAGTCCAGGAGCTACGATCGCTTATGGCCCTATACAAGAAATGCTGTCCATGCATGTTAATGCCTGCAAATGGTAATCCATGTGTATTCTTTAGCACGAAGAGTTTACTTAAATTAAGGGTTGGGTTTTTTTTCTGATGTATTTTTTCAGGTCGTTTGGAGGAGGAGCGCGCTCCAGAACTACATGTCATGAAGTCACCTAAGGTGGATGCAGACGGCGCAGAAATTGAAACTCTCCGAAAATCAGTGGAGGACTTGTTTTGCATTTGTTATGGTACTTTGCAGTCTATATATCATATGCCTGTGGTGTATGTTATGTTCATTTTTGCTTTCTGTTACTTATCTCTGCTGGGAACACATGTGATGGAGAGCCTCTATCTTTACTACTCCCATACTTTCTTCAAAGTCTGAAACGAAGATCATTAAACTTGGGAGCTTTTTCATGCCCTACATATGTTGAAAAATGATCATGCCCCCTCTTGCAATCTTAGATCAAGTCAGTGAATATCAGTAATACATGTAAATAGCTTTGAATAAGGTGTGTGTGTGTGTGTGTGTGTGTGTGTGTGTGTGTGTGTGTGTGTGTGTGTGTGTGTGTGTGTGTGTGTGTGTGTGTGTGTGTGTGTGTGTGTGTGTGTGTGGCCTATTTACCTGATCTACATGAGCGAGAGAGGTGTGTGACATAGAACGTCATATGGGGACTGCAGCATTGCTCTTTATTAAGTTTGCTTCACTGATGCTTGATGTGAGAAAAATAATACTAATGTTATTAACACATTTTCCCAAATCTGTAACGTGTATAGAGATAACTCGCTATAATATTTGATCATTTGTTGAAAAGAATATTTACCTACACTGTATCTGCAGTTGATGCTACTTTTGTTCAGATCTTCATCCCCAAAATGCTAAACTAACACGTGAAAGATAAACGTGCCTGGCTGACATGCTTTTCTCTTTCCCTTCTTCCCGTTTCAGGTAAAGCTTTAGGAAAATCAACCCCAGTGCCTGTGCCCTATGACAAGATGACAAAGGACCCGACTGCTGTTTCAGTGGGCGGGCTTCCACCCGAAGTCGCAATGGGAGATCCAGCAAGCTATGATCTTGAAACAGTAAATCAGATCTTGGACAACAAATCCCATTTAGCTTTCATTATTAAAAGGTGACAAATCTTCTTGCATGTTTAAAACTCTTCTGCCCACAGTTATTAAATGTGTTAACCCGTGGTGAAGAAGGGAGAAAACCATGGTAAAGAGCAATGCCACGTAAATTCTGTTTGCACAGTACTTCTTTTCACTAACGTCCCTGTGCAATAAAGTCTTGTTCATCTGTTTGTTCTACACTGAACAAACAGGCAAAGTGAGGATTGACAATTTATATGTAGACACAGTCAGCCTTGTGAAAGATTAGATAAAGATTATTAAAATCTTCCAGCATTAAATGTAGAAACATTCAAAGTTTTAATTAAAACAACCAGAACCCTAAACAATTGCTTTACATTTCTTTATTATTATTTTACTTTTATTTGTGCAGCAGCAGCATAGTATAAAACATGCCACTGCCATTAGCCTTTTGGTGCTACTGTATGTGGGACTGCCCCTTTGAAAATTCATCATTAACTTGATCATAAATTCATTATTTAAGATTTCCACAGAGAAGCTTAAATGCTGTATTTACCATCTACTTGGCTTCTTGAAATCAATAGTAAGTAGACATGTCTTTGAAAACGGCTGTATTCTTTGATACCATGTCATGCTGACAAATTAGTTGGAAAACCCACTGGCGCTGAGCTTTTCTAAGCAGTGCTCCCCCGATCTTGAGTTAATTTCACGAGACAATCGCCACCAACAGGTCAGGTTTTCAGGACATCCCTGCTTAAGCACTGGTGGGGCAGTCTTCGACTGAGCCTCTGAGCCACCTGTGCTGAAGCAGGGATATCCTGAAACCCTGATCTGTTGGTGGCTCTTGAGGACTGGAGATGGCTCTCTCCTGCTCTAACAATTCAGCTCCGGCAACTGTGGCATTCTCACGTCACTTAGTCACGATACCTTTCCAAAAGCGGCATATTGTATATACCAAGCCATTTCTGGTGTGCTTTCTGATGTTACCCTTTCATTTTAAATTTGAAAAGCCATTAAGCATATCTTAAGCACGCATTACATTCTCTACAGTTGTTTGAGAGCTTGTCATTTTACTGTATTGCACAGCACATATATGTGAGATTTGGACCCAACGTGTGACTGCTTGTTCTAACCGTGTTGGGGAAACGAATCCAGGTGTAAATGTGGCGTAGTGTGAGGCACTGAAGTGTGTTTTGTTTACTTGTTATATACACTTTGCACCCAGAGGTTTCATTGTGTGTTAGTTGTGAAGCACACTAAACTCCCAGGGCAATTTGTTCTCCATGTTTGGGGTGTGGCTTTAATAGTAAGGTGATCTGCTCTGATAAAAGTGACTTTTATGATAGAACCTTAGATTAACTCTGTGTGAGGACAGAATATGAATGGTTTAAAATGACTTATTTTGGCATTGGCACACTTAAAAAGGGCCTCTTGTTTATCTAATAAGGAGCCTAACCTGAAACTAATTTACATGTCACCTGTAAATTTTTTGCAGATTTGGTTCAATGTTAGGTTTTTTTACCAACTCTTTTTTTTTTAATCCTTAAATAGTTTGTTTACCTCTATATTTTAAGAGATGTTACCAAATCAATTGTCTTTACGGATTTGCAATCTTTTCAGCAGCAAGAGTCTGGATTAAATCGTGACTATCCTTCAGTGCAATACAGCATATAGCAGAGCTGGACAGTAGAATATATACAACACATATGGATTTTTTTTTTTCCCCCCATCGGTTTGTGACTTGCGCTGATCTTGCAATCTTAAAGGAGCAGTACTACAAAACTGCTACTGTACATACCAACCATATGTAATTTGAGCTTTTTCAAGCCCTGCATTTGTTGAAAAATTATCCGGTCTCCTCTTGCAATTTTAGGTTGTCGGTGAACATCAGTAATACATGTGAATAGCTTTGCATAAAGTGTAAAGCCTATTAATTCCCAGGACAAAAAAAAAATTGAATTTCCAAAACGTTGACCCTGAAATTTCACCACAACAATCATTGTGCGGTGTTTATTCCGTTGTCCCCCACACCAGAGGTCTATAAATGACTTCAAAGCTTACATTTTTAAACGGGTTATCATTATTACATTCTAGAAACCACAGGCCGTTTGTCCAGTTTCATCTCTGATGTACAGCCCTTGCCAGTCACAAATGAAAAGTATTGGACACTTCTCTCAAGGAGTAAAGAAAAAAAGTTAAATTCGAGTTTATCAATGTGTTTCCTTTAAACAAATTATCTTTACGGCCACCGATTTCTATTGTGTTTTAATTTTAATAGTGGCAGCATGTCTCCTGTTTCCTTCACATAGGGGCCTTGTTCTATTCCAGTGATGACCAGAATTGTACTATCAAGGGATCACTACTGTACAACACACTATTGATTTATTTTTGTGTTAGCAGTGGACGGCAATTTGAAAGTAACATGGCTGTTTAGGGACTCTTTTCATAAGTGGCTTCTAAATAAGAAAAACTAAAATAAATATTTAAAAACATAATGGGCAACTTCAGTCGAAATTCTACATTTGACTTGATAACATGTACGTTTTGTATTTGTTAAACTAAACGTGCATTATTTTTTTCCCCCCCTCTTTGGTTCAGACCGTTTCTAGATCCAAAGAAATTGAAGGGTAAGTGACAAATCTGTTTCACAAAGCTGTTTTGTTAGAAGATATAGCAAAAGGCAACACCCTAAAGTCCGTGCCCACCTGAAGAAGCACCATGCTCATCTTGGAGGGGCCATCACCTCTGTTGCAATAAATCAGAACACTATATTTTGCAGGTTTGTCTAGTTTACATAGTTACAAAGTAGATGAGGTTGAAAAAAGACATGCGTCCATCAAGTTCAACCTATGCTAAATGTAGGCGACAGATACTTTATCCTATATCCGTACTTACACTATTTTGATCCAGAGGAAGGCAAACAAAAACCCCAGTGACATATCATCCACTGATATCCCATAAGGGGAAAAATACATTCGTTCCTGACTCCAAGAATTGGCAATCAGATTACTCCCTGAATCAACATCCTTCCCATGTTTACTTATTTGGTATATCCCTGTATACCTTTCCGTTTCTAAAAATGTCCAACCTTTTTTTGAACAAATCTATTGTATCTGCCGTCACAGTCTCCATGGGTAATTAATTCCACATTTTAACTGCCCTTACTGTAAAGAACCCTTTCCTTTGTTGTTTGTGAAATCTCCTTTCCTCCAACCTAAAAGGGATGCCCCTGTGTCCTTTGTACTGCCCTTGGGATGAATAGTTATTCTGAAAGCTCCTTGTACTGTCCCCGAATATATTTGTATATACTGTAGTTATCATATCCCCTCTTTAAACGCCTTTTTTTCTAATGTAAATCTAATTTTAGCTAGCCTCTCATAAGTTAGATTGTCCATCCCCTTTATTAATTTGGTGGCTCTTCTCTGCACTTTCTCTAGTTCCATAATGTATTTTCTAAGGAGTGGTGCCCAAAACTGTACTCCATATTCAAGGCGTGGTCTTACTAATGCTTTGTAAAAGGGCATTATTATGTTTACTTCCCTTCCATCCATTGCTCGTTTAATGCATGATAAGATCTTGCTTGCCTTTGCAGCTACTGCATGACTTTGGGCACTATTGCTAAGCCTGCTGTCTACAAGCACTCCTAAATCCTTCTCCATCAAGGATTCCCCCAATATATCTCCATTTAATGTGTAAGTCGCCTGTTTATTCTTGTTTCCCAAATGCATAACCTTACATTTATCTGTATTAAACCTCATCTGCCATTTACCCGCCTAAGTTTCCAGTCTCTCCAAGTCCTTCTGGAGAGAAATTACACCCTTCTCTGGTTCTATTACCTTACACAATTTAGTGTCAGCAAAAAATCAGCAAAGATGGAGACTTTTCTCTCTATGCCAACCTCCAGGTCATTAATAAACACGTTAAAAAGCAGGGGTCCCAGTACCGATCCCGGAGACACTTCACTTGCAACTTTCGCCCAACCTGAAAAAATTCCATTTATGACATCTGTTGTCTGTCCTTTAACCAGATTTCAATCCAAGTGCATACATTATTACTGCATCCAATTTGCTTTTTGTACACTAACCTCTTACTATGTAATTATGTAAAAACAAATAATGCAAACTGTATGCCTGCTACTAGTGGCAATAATGGTTGCATTTTTTTTAATGGTTTAAAAAAAAAATGCAGTAGTTGCTTAGCTTTAAGGAAATGTAATTACCCAAGCTGCCAATCGTTCCGTTCTCCTGTGATAAATCGGCAAAGTTCCCGCTTCCCAATGCACGCAACATGGCCGCCTATTTCAGAAGAGTTAGTGCTGTGCCTTTTAGAAATGGTTTTTATAGGAAGTTGAAAACATTCAAATGAATTAAAAAGGGCATAATCAGTTTGAGGGGGGGGGGGGGAAGGGAAATGCAGTAAGTATTATCTAATACTACACAACTGATTTTATAGAAAACAAAAAAGGCATATAGGCCATTAAATGTTGTGCTGCTTTGCAGAATGTTTTATCTAGAGCTGCACATCTTGTAAAAGGCAAAAGTTGGAATGCTGGCTCTCTGAATAAGATGTAAATTCACCTGCTAGCTGGTTTTACAGATGCACTTTTGGTCATGTTCCAAGTGGACTGATAATATCTAAGGCCAGGGCCATGGTCAAAAAGACTATTCTGAGCCGCGCTGAGGGGCAACATCATCCTTATTGAGCACGGCTTTAGATGGCGCTTCCGCACGCTTGCGGAGGCGTGTGGAATTGCAGCCGACGGCACAATTTAATTTTTCCCGCTGGGCCGGTCAGGTGACTGCCAAAAGCCAATGGCAGTCCGTGATGTGGCGCGCTAGACCCGACTGCCACGCAGCTCACAAGCGCGCACGCTGACGCTCATGCAGGGACACAAAAAAGCTCCTGCTTGAGCATGAGTGTCAGTGCTGCTCAGGGCTGTGAATGTCACCATGTCCGAGACCTAAGATGCCATCATATTAAAATAGAAATCTTCCCTTTGCTGACCTCCACCATCTTATTTAGAGAGGTCAGAATCAGGTGGATTGCTGCTTTAAGTGTGCTCCATCCACGGGCCTTATTCTGTAACGTGCGATGACTCCAATCTGGCACTACCACACGGAAAGCCCCATTAAAGTCAGCGGGGCTTTCCATGCAGTAGCGCCCAATGGGCACCGTCGCACTTTATAGAATAGGGCCCCAAGAATGAATGAGGAATACTAGCAATAAAGGCACGCTATTTACAGTGGTTTTATGGTTTTGAAAAACATTTCTTGGACATTATTGAATTGATTTCAGGCAGTGAAAATATTTCTCTTTGTGGTATGTAAGGGCGCCTGTTTGATGCTGCAAAGCCAAGCTCGACAGAGGGAGACTGGCGTAGGCCGCGAATGTACTCTAATAGTATTTGTACAACAAACAAGAACATTACGTTTGGAATTTGAAAAAAAAAAAAAAATCTAGAAAGCATTAACCATAAATTAAAATCCATACTATGAAACTTTACCCACTGGCAGCAAGCTGCCCTTTTATGAGCACAAGATATTTGGCCCCATTTCCCTTCGGAGTCCCTGTATTTGATGAGCTTGCTTGTGTTCATATTAAACGTTTGTGTTGCGTGCACAGTGGAGAAATATTGTTGTGTTACTCTCTTGCTTAAAATGAGTTCTATTTACCTAAATCCGAATCTGTTGTTTTGTTGCAGAAAATGAAAATACTGACAACACGGAAACGTCTGGGTCTGAAAGGTACACACGGACATTGTTCTCACAGTTTGTTATTGGTATATTTTATTTTCCTGATTTTGAAAGTATTTCTTTAAAACGACTTCACAATTGCTCATTATTGTGGGTTTAACATAGAATCTGGCTTTGTTTAATGCATCATTAAATGTTATAATGGAAGTTTTAAATAAGCAGAAGTTATAAATGTCACTTTAAGGCCTCGGATATAGTGGGGGCGCGACGGCGCGCATGGCGTCGCGGGCACCAGTTGACCGAGCGATCTGTGGCCTGAGAGCCACAGCAACGGGGAGGCGTGGCCGTGACGTCACGAGGCTGGTTCACTCTCATTGGCTGAACCACTCACGTGACCCCAGCCATCGTGCTACAAAAACAAATTCTCTGGTCTCCTGAAAACGCTGCTGTGCCGTTATGCGCTCTATGGCTTGCCTCATAGAGGTGCGGCCTGTTGGTAGCTCACACTATGGACGTGGCCTAAGGGTCCAAGTTACAAAGCTGTAGTGCCACCTGCAATAAAGCCATCGATGACTTGCCACCCCTAAATGTTTTAGATATTAACATAAAAAGTTATCGGGTTTTTCATATTACTTCCAAGACCACTATTTTTGGATTGAGCGGGTGGGATTAGGTTGAGCGTGTTCCCACCATTCTTTTGCGGGAGTTTATCAAGACCCTGCCTTCATTGTAATGCACATAGAGATGTGTCCGCGGACCAACACGCTGAAATACGTGGCCCCAAAAACAGTACGTTTTGCGGTCAGGCAGGGTTAAAGCAGGACCCTTGCAGTGTTAATAATACCGGGCCTGCCAGTCTGTAAGAGCTGCGCATAAGAGACCGAGAGAAAAGCAGTGTCTCCCCACGCAGCTCTTACTGGAGGAACCATGGGCTTTTAATTATTTATTTTTTTACTTTGGTATTGAAACAGGGGGTCTCTGGGGCTAAACCGTATTCATTTCCCGGGATCGCCTGCTTCAGGAGATGCAGACCTCGGTAGGGGTGGCCGGTATCTGCAAGTTTAAATCTCCTGTGTCACGGCTTCCTATTGGCCCACATGGTTGAGACATTTAAAGTTGTCTGGGGAGACAAAGAGAGACTCTACTTCTCTCTGGGACTACTCTGCAAAGCTGTTACAGGTTCATGGCTGCCTTGGTAGGATTAACGCTGCGGTGGTCCCATTCAGAAGCCGGGACCCCCACTGAGTAAATCCTCCTGTTTTCTGGGACGCGATCGAGCACGACTGCACTGCGGTCAGGCAGCCACATGCGATCGCATCACTGTAAACAGGAAGTCTGGACACATCTGTACAATCCAGATAGTTTCATAAAAGTTGCATATTCTGATTTTAAATGTTCTGAAACCTTTTTTCCCTCCCCCCTATTTTTATAGCTACGTTGCTGTCCAAGTGAAAACAGAACCAAGTGATGATTCTGGTATGTTGCCATCTGACAATATGCTTTCTTTGTTTGAAGCATGTATTATAGGGCCCGATTTTTAGTTCTTTTAATTTCTTTTTATCTGTATAAAGTATCTTTTTCCACTACTTCAGGGTGATCTATTTTTCCGCCCCTCTGCCCACAAATGAAATGTACGTTTTAGTGCTAAAACTTAAAACCACATATAACTTTACATTTCCTTAGTAACTTTGGGATACATTGCTAAGTTAGATGTACTGGGCCACCTGAACTGTGGCAATTGCACCTATCTTCTTACCATGGGTCCCCTTGGTCAGCTAGCATGCACCTGATCTGAGCCCCTTGGCCTGACTATCACTGTGAAGTAAATAAAGAGACCTCAAATTGGTAAGTACCAGACTTCATAATGCCACAGTTAAGATGTCCCATAACATCAGTATATGATAAAAAATTTCCTCTAAGTTTCTGAGTAATTAACATTTTCTAGCTTTAGAAGTGCTTCTTACACTTTCTTAGGCTTTGTCCCCGCTGGCGCTGAGCGGGCGGTGCTTGGCGAGGTGACGTGTGTGTGTGTGTGTGTGTATATGTATGTGTATATATATATATATATATATATATGCAGTGTTCGACAAATCACCCAAACATCTACTAGCCCAACCAAAACATCTACTCGCCACCTAGTCCCGCCCCCAACCCCGCTTTAAAATAAAATATATAAATAAAATACATTTAATAAATTCCTAGTCAGAACATTAGTTTTTGACAAATGTATTTATTGTATTACATTATACTATTAGTCCGTGTGTGTGTGTGTGTGTGTGTGTGTGTGTGTGTGTGTGTGTGTGTGTGTGTAAATGTTGGATCTAGAAATAAAAGCTAGATGTGAGTGACTAGTTTCCTGAACCCCTTAACCAGTGTCTGGACATCCCCACTTCACAATATCTAAAGCAGCAATCCCGCCTGGGATCTTACCTGATCCGCAGTCCCTCAATGTCCAGGTACCCGCATTCCCGCAATGTTATACATTGGAGGGGAGGTGTTCCCTACCTGTCTTCTGGGTTAGGGGGGATTCCGATGTCTTCCGTGTGAAGCTTGAGTTAGATCTGGAAGAAAGCAGTATAAATTGTCGGTGTAGTATAGGGCAGTTAAGATATACAGGGTAAATAAGATATCCAGATCGAGAGAGTGTGTGTGAGAGAGAGAGAGAGAGTGTGTGTGAGAGAGAGAGAGTGTGTGTGAGACAGAGTGTGTGAGAGAGAGAGAGACAGAGTGTGTGAGAGAGAGAGAGACAGAGTGTGTGAGAGAGAGAGACAGAGTGTGTGAGAGAGAGAGACAGAGTGTGTGAGAGAGAGAGAGACAGAGTGTGTGAGAGAGAGAGACAGAGTGTGTGAGAGAGAGAGACAGAGTGTGTGAGAGAGAGAGACAGAGTGTGTGAGAGAGAGAGACAGAGTGTGTGAGAGAGAGAGACAGAGTGTGTGAGAGAGAGAGACAGAGTGTGTGAGAGAGAGAGACAGAGTGTGTGAGAGAGAGAGACAGAGTGTGTGAGAGAGAGAGACAGAGTGTGTGAGAGAGAGAGACAGAGTGTGTGAGAGAGAGAGACAGTGTGTGTGTGAGAGAGAGTGTGTGTGTGTGAGAGAGAGTGTGTGTGTGTGTGAGAGAGAGTGTGTGTGTGTGTGAGAGAGAGTGTGTGTGAGAGAGAGTGTGTGTGTGTGTGAGAGAGAGTGTGTGTGAGAGAGAGAGTGTGTGTGAGAGAGAGTGTGTGTGAGAGAGAGTGTGTGTGAGAGAGAGTGTGTGTGAGAGAGAGTGTGTGTGAGAGAGAGTGTGTGTGAGAGAGAGAGTGTGTGTGAGAGAGAGAGTGTGTGTGAGAGAGAGAGTGTGTGTGAGAGAGAGAGTGTGTGTGAGAGAGAGAGTGTGTGTGAGAGAGAGAGTGTGTGTGAGAGAGAGAGTGTGTGTGAGAGAGAGAGTGTGTGTGAGAGAGAGAGTGTGTGTGAGAGAGAGAGTGTGTGTGAGAGAGAGAGTGTGTGTGAGAGAGAGAGTGTGTGTGAGAGAGAGAGTGTGTGTGAGAGAGAGAGTGTGTGTGAGAGAGAGAGTGTGTGTGAGAGAGAGAGTGTGTGTGAGAGAGAGAGTGTGTGTGTGAGAGAGAGTGTGTGTGTGTGAGAGAGAGTGTGTGTGTGTGAGAGAGAGTGTGTGTGTGTGAGAGAGAGTGTGTGTGTGTGTGAGAGAGAGTGTGTGTGTGTGAGAGAGAGTGTGTGTGTGTGAGAGAGAGTGTGTGTGTGTGAGAGAGAGTGTGTGTGTGTGAGAGAGAGTGTGTGTGTGTGAGAGAGAGAGAGAGTGGTGGGGAGAGAGAGAGAGAGAGTGGGGGAGAGAGAGAGAGAGAGTGGGGGAGAGAGAGAGAGAGAGAGAGTGGGGGGGAGAGAGAGAGAGAGAGTGGGGGGAGAGAGAGAGAGTGGGGGGGAGAGAGAGAGAGTGGGGGGGAGAGAGAGAGAGTGGGGGGGAGAGAGAGTGAGTGGGGGGTGAGAGAGAGTGAGAGTGGGGGAGAGAGAGAGAGAGAGTGGGGGGGAGAGAGAGAGAGTGGGGGGGGGGAGAGAGAGTGGGGGGAGAGAGAGAGAGTGGGGGGGAGAGAGAGAGAGTGGGGGGGAGAGAGAGAGAGTGGGGGGGAGAGAGAGAGAGAGTGGGGGGGAGAGAGAGAGAGTGGGGGGGAGAGAGAGAGTGGGGGGGAGAGAGAGGTGAGTGGGGGGGAGAGAGAGAGTGTGGGGGGGAGAGTGTGTGGGGGGGGAGAGTGAGAGTGGGGGGGGTGAGAGAGTGGGGGGGAGTGAGTGTGAGTGGGGGTGAGTGTGTGAGAGTGGGGGGAAGTGAGTGTGTGGTGGGGGAGTGTGAGAGTGTGTGGGGGGGGAGTGAGTGTGTGGGGGGGTGTGTGTGTGTGGGGGGGTGTGAGTGGGTGGGGGGGGAGATGTGAGTGTGGTGGGGGTGAGTGTGTGTGTGTGTGGGGGGGTGTGTGTGTGTGGGGGGAGTGTGTGTGTGTGGGGGGAGAGTGAGAGAGAGTGGGGGTGAGAGAGTGAGAGAGTGGGGGGGGAGAGAGAGAGAGTGGGGGAGAGAGAGAGAGTGGGAGAGAGTGGGGGGGAGAGAGAGAGAGTGGGGGGGAGAGAGAGAGAGTGGGGGGGGGGGAGAGAGAGAGAGTGGGGGGGAGAGAGAGTGGGGGGGAGAGAGAGTGGGGGAGAGAGAGGGGGGGAGAGAGAGAGTGGGGGGGAGAGAGAGAGTGGGGGGGGGAGAGAGAGTGGGGGGGGGAGAGAGAGTGGGGGGGGAGAGAGAGAGAGAGTGGGGGGGAGAGAGAGAGTGGGGGAGAGAGAGAGAGAGAGAGTGGGGGAGAGAGAGAGTGGGGGAGAGAGAGAGGGGGAGAGAGAGAGAGAGAGTGGGGGAGAGAGAGAGAGAGAGTGGGGGAGAGAGAGAGAGAGAGTGGGGGAGAGAGAGAGAGAGAGAGTGGGGGAGAGAGAGAGAGAGAGATGAGAGAGTGGGGGAGAGAGAGAGAGATGAGAGTGGGGGGAGAGAGAGAGAGAGAGAGAGAGTGGGGGGAGAGAGTGGGGGAGAGGAGGAGAGAGAGAGAGAGAGAGTGGGGGGAGAGGGAGAGAGAGAGAGAGAGAGAGAGTGGGGGAGAGGGAGAGAGAGTGGGGGGGGGAGAGAGAGAGAGTGGGGGGGGAGAGAGAGAGAGTGGGGGAGAGAGAGAGAGAGAGTGTGGGGAGCATTAGCACTAATTTTTCATGAATTGTTGGGTTTTTGTATGCTTTTTTTAGTTCAAAAAGGGGCGGTTGCACACAGCAAATCAAAAATGATGTTTACAACTTGGTGTGTACCGGAATAAGTGGATTCCTTTTTTAAAAAATATGCAATTACCCTTTAAATGAAAACTTCTTATTTGTGCCCTGTAAAAAAAAACAAACGAACATTCTGGGTCCTGTGACAGTAACTAGAAGTTTAAGTGGTGTTATTCCATAAGACACCACCTGGTGTCAAATGACACCTTGCAACCCGTTCAAGTGAATCGGCCATAAAATCTCTTGTGGAATGTCACCGCTTAGTAATTATAGCCCTTGGGTGTCCGTCCCAGTTATTGGCTGGCCTAATGATGGAATCATAAATACTTGCCAGAGAAGAAAGGTGCATAGTGGCAATGGACTGTAGATAGAAGGCATCACAGACCGTCTTACCATGTCAGAGAACTATTTTTGTTTATAAAAACCCGCCAACCAAAGATTTTAGTTGCAACACAAAAATTATACTCTTCAGTAAAATGATGCAAAAATACTTAGCGCTTCCATTTGTTAAACTACAGAGAAGAGGGGCAGTAGTCCACTCCTTTATATATTATTATTATTTTCATTGGGTAATGCACAAGTGTTGGCATTCTTAAAGTTTGTTATAGGATGTGACATGGTGTTTCTAATTTATTTTTATTCCCCCCCCCCCTCCCTGCCCCCCTGGTTGTCATAAGAACAGACATCTCAGATGCATACCTAGCATTATTGAAAAACTGTTGTTTCAATCACTAGTTCCTCTCACTGTGTTTTTAGTTTTATTTGTTCCTATTTTCTGGCTATTTTTGGGTAGATGTATTCTTGACTTATATGCCAACTCAAAGCTAGACTGTGTGAGGGTGGTGTTAGTCATCTGGTGCCCTTGCTAAATTGCATGTTTATCACCCAGGCCTCATATGGCACAATGTATAAGAGAAGCAATGCACTTATGGGTATCACCTCCTTTGACATTGTAATGTACAGTTGATAAATGCCAGAAAAACTATCTGTACAGAGTCCAAGAGCAAATGTGACGGTGTATACAATGTCTGCTGCTTTTATTGCTGGCTAGCTATACTGAGGCTTATAATGAAAGGAAGAATTTGTAAAGTAGAATGGAGTCACAATAGAGGAGTACAAAAGAAGTGTTTAAATCGAGAGTTCTCCAATACCATAAACTACTGCAGATCTAAATTTGTGACCAGGATGACAAAGTCAAAATAAAGGCAATTTGTACATTGAGAAAATCCATCTGTGGCTTTAAATGCTTAGAAATTAAGGAGCCTCATCTTTAGAAGAATGACTAATTGAATGCCCTATATTTTGTTTGTTTTCTAGGGGGGGAGAGTAGACCATTTCACTGCATAATTTAAAGGCTCAGCCCCTTGTAGTTTACCAAATGTAGTTTAGAGTGTAATAATCTAGTTGGCTCCCTTAAACAAATTTGGATCATTAAAGTAAATATTTGGCGGCTTTTTTAGTTTATTTGCCAATTGCCTGGCCTTGTCAGAAAAGCCAGTAAACATAAGGACTGGCTTTTCCTGTACAAAGTCTCGTTGAACGCAGTGACATCCCAGAAAAGGGAGTAGCCAGAGAAAATCAATCCGCTCTCAAGTCTGTGTTTGTAAAGGTCGTCAGAAAATGTTATATGCAGGGGTTGGATTTTTTGTATAAAGAGGGTATCAGTCACCCCGATATAACTTCTGAAACATCCCACTGCTATCAGTATCTTTTGCTTGCCTTAAAGTAGATAACCACGGCCTAAAACTAACACCCCTGCTGTGACCCTTCTCTCTTGCCTTAACGTTGATCCGTGTAAGGCTGTTTCAGTTACCAGAAACCGATTCGTAACAAGTGCTAAGTAATTTAAATGGGGAATTGCGCAATGGATTGCACCCATCGTATAGACGGAAAGTGGGAAATACTGATGACATCCTGCTCCTCTTTTGCAAAGTAATGTGAGCTCTATGTTGGCCTGCGCCTGTTCCATGTAACACATTCATGTGAATTGTTTAGAAATACCCTAGAGCACGGGTCGCCAACTGCAATCCTAAAGGGCAACCAGCAGGTCAGGTTTGTAGGATATCCCTGCGTCAGCACAGGTGGATCAGTCACTCTGACTGCACCACCTGTGCTGAAGCAGGGGTATCCTTAAAACCTGACCTGTTGGTAGCCCTGAAGGACTGGAGTTGGCGACGCGTGCTCTAGAATATACAATCCCCTCGGTGTTGAAGGGGCTGCTTGGCACTTCATTTCTTCCCCACTGGCACTAAGGGGGTTACGGTGGGTTTTAAAAGCGTGTTCACCCAAACAGAATATTGTTCATTAGGTTTCCTTTTTTTTTTTGGTTGCTTACAGAAAGTTCACTTGAACTGACTACAGTGACTGTAAAAGAAGAGGCAGAGGATCCTGACTACTATCAGTTTAATTTCCAAGGTAATCATTTCTTTTGGTTCCTCGCTTAAACTCCTCAAATCATTTTTTTATTTAATTTTTTCTTGCACACATTCTTTTAAAAAAGCACAGTTTTATCTAGTCTCATTGCATATCCACATCTATGACAGGAACAAGAAATTCTGAGCAGTGCAAGTGTTTTTTGTGTGCTGCAGGAAATCACTAGCAGTCAGTGATCAAAGGCTGCCTGCAAGTTGAATACTGATGTAGTTGAGACAGTGGAATCATGGTAATTTGCATAAGAAGGCAATCAATATCTACTAATCGGGCTCAAACATAATTCTCCGCAAAAGAGTCGGTCATATTTAGCAAATTTGTTTAAAACTGATTCTTGAATTTAATGGACTACTTTTGTTTCCTGAAATAATAACTATGAGTAAACTGGATCTAATGGATCTTTTAGTGCAAGCCAATAGTGTCTCTTATAAGCTAAAATGTCCTAGAATTAAGTAATATTTGGCATGAGTATACAATACATGTGTAGTGCAAGCAGGAGGCATTGCATTTGTAATGTGGAATCCTGCAGTCAGGTCATTCTAGTATACTGTACAGCAGGGGTGTGCGCAATCTGGGGGGCACGCCCCTCAGGGGGGCAGGCAGTTGCAGAGGCCCTGCGCTCTTCCCGCAATGCCTACCTGTATCCCTGTGTCAAATGATGCAGCGGGGCCATGTGACGTGGCGTCAAATGACACCGTGGGTCACGTGGCGTGACATCACATGGCCCCGCTGCATCATTTGACATGGATACAGGTAGGCATGGCGGAGGAGGGAGAGATGATGATGAGGAAGAAGGAGAGAGATGATGATAGAGAGAGATGAGGGGTTATGCGAGAAAGAATCGGAGAGGATGGAGGGAGAAAGAGAAAACAAAATTGCAGTCAAAATTAATATTAATGGGGCCCTGAAAAAAAAAATTGCCACGGGGCCCGCACATACCTAGCTACGCCACTGCCTGCAGGCAATAGTCTACAAAAGCACTTTTATGAATCATTGACGCAGGGTAATAGCCTCCAAATGACAGGACGCCAAACATAGATCTGATATAAAATAAAATTATTAACATCAAAAACGTTTTTAGATCACAAAAATACAAGTGTCATGTACAAAGCAGGACATAAATATAAAAGGATTGACACTTTGTGAGAGATCCACAACGTTTCAAGCAAAATCCTTTGTAAAGAGAGAACTAATAAATAAAAAAAAGACCCACATATGCTTTTGGCAATATGTTTCGCAACATATACCCTTCTCCTTTATGAATATCATCAGTTACATTCAGACTTGTTACATTTATTGCAACATTCTCCTGCACTGAAGATATTTATGTTTTGTTATACTGCTGGGGATGCTTTTCAGAATTCCTTACCTTATCCGTTCAGCAATCTTCTGATTTTATTTTATTACTTTTAAGTCTCACAACTGAGAACTGACTTGTTACACAAGTCGGGTCCCTGGTCAATCTTTGTCACTGTTTGATTTCGTTCCAAACATGGCTTCTAACTAACTCATCCTTTTTCTTTAACAATCTTATCAAAAAATAAATAATTGTATGTATTGTTTCCCCCTCTCTTGGCTTTTATACGAATGACATTGGTGCTTGTACATGTATAATATATTGAGCCTGGTGTCATACCTTTTTTTTATACATATTTTTAAGACTGTGTTTTTCAAATCTAAACAATGTTGGAGGTTGCATTTAACAGAATCCTCGTGCCTCTTGCTAAAACCTCTTGGTAACACTTTTTTCTTTTCATTCTTTTTTCTTCAAAAAATTGCAACAAATAAGCACAGGGTCTATGTGCGCGATTATTATAAAGACTAGGAAAAAACCCAGGTTGAATTTGAGCGCACCCTTACATTTTACCATGTACATTTCCTGTTTTACACTACTGTACAATGCAAAATGTGGCCTGTCTTAAGTGTCCCACTAGGATTTGTGTTACTACTTTTCCCTGGAGGGATACAGCATTTGCACTAAAGTGTAGATTGGATATGGTCATAATTCTCACACTACTCTACTCGGGTGCTATTATGTAAAAGAAAGAGGGATAATGTAATGATTTGGCCACTTAAACATAGGAAACTTTCATTCATAAAGACATGTTGATAAACATGCTGATGTGGATATATAGTAAAAATTACACATTGACTCTCTACTAGAAGACTTCCTGCAGAGCGCAGATGACTTGGATGCAGCAAGGCATTTTGCAGATGTCTCTTGTGGAGAAGAAGCAGAACAGTGTACTATGGATCCAGGAGCGAGCACTGCAGCAGCCGATAGGTTAGATTTTCTGTTTGAAGAAGATATTCAGTCATTTCTACAAATATCCGAAAACAAAAACACATTGCGGAAAACCATGTGCGACATCCACAACCTTCACGCCTACTTTTCAGTGAACTTAAATGAAATGAGGCCTATTTACGAGATCCCACCTGCAGAACTCTGCCACTTGCTGTCGCATTACTTTCTCAATGTCAAGAAGAAAGACAACAGCGACTATGAGCCCCTTACACTTCGGTCGATTTTCCAGAGCACCGAGCGTTATCTAAAACAAGTAAACTATCCCATAAGTATGTCAACTGACGCAATCTTTAAACCTACAAGAGATGCGTTGAAATCAAAACAGTGGGAGCTTAAAACCAAAGGGAAGGGGTGCAAAAGTAATGCTTCTGATGAGTTAACGGATGAACTTATCAATCAGTTGTACACTACTAAACAGCTGGGACCACATAATGCTCATTCCCTCCAGAATACCATGTGGCTAAATAACTGCATTTCCTTTGGCATAAGAGGCAATAATGAAACGAGGCGGCTAAGATGGGGTGACATACTGCTGAGGAAGGATGAAAATGGCAGCGAATACCTCCGATATGACCGAGAGAGGCAGCTAAAGAATTGTATAGGCGTTGACCAATCTGAATATAAACACAGGCCGAAAGCATATGCTACTCCCAAACACCCAGAAAGGTGTCCCGTAATGAACTACAAAATATTTCTACAACACAGGCCGTATAAAATGCTGGAGCCTTCTGCCCCTTTTTACCTGGCAATAAACTGGAAGCCCAGTTTACAGCAAATAGATCCACAGTGGTACAAGAACCAGCCATTGGGAATTCATTCTATTGAGACCATATTAAAGACCATGGTACAAAAAGCTGGCATTCGGACAGAGCGTCGTATCACCAACCACAGTGCCACAAAGCACCTGCTTCAGAAGCTCCAGGACCCATATATGTCTGAATTAAATCTCCACAATGACAATGCTGAATACTCTAGGCTTAACCCACAGCTCCACATTCCGGATATCCTATTCAATGCGCCCGAGAACTGCATGTCTCTGGCACCTACATTTAGCAAAAGTATTGCTCTAGCCAGCAGTGTGCCTCATGTCCGCCCATTCCATAAACTCGTCAACTCCCACGCAACGAAAAACGGGATCAACATCTGCACCAGCGAACCCTCCACGTCAAGCGAGTACGAGTATATTGAGAGCAAGGAAGCCTTGCCGAAGGTGAGACGCCTCCCAAATCATCGCGCTCTTTGGTGTCTTCCAAGTGCCTCCACTTGTAATGAAAAGAAAAGGAAGTTCAGTGTTTTAGAAACCAATTGCGATGATAAAATGTATATGCACCGTACCCGTAAATAAGAATTTGACATATATACAGTATTTATAGCTCTATGAAGTGTACTGTATGCACACTTGATACCTGAAGGGCGTTAACCCAGGAAGTAAAGCATCACACATTTCCTTTTGGCTTTGTTATCTAGTAGTAGTATTTGTGTGGTTACAATTGGTCCTGCTGTTTAAATTTCATTTGCAATGGAAGTAATCCCGGGGAAGTGATGTTTTCACACTTCTTGACTTTTTGTCATTGCCAATCTAGGCAGTAAAAGGCCTTTACTTAAGTTATTTGCACTTGTAGCTAGTATTTAAATGTGGGTCAACTTCCCATATTCAGCTAGGTTTGATGTGGGAGAGGTTTCTTATTTTGTTTTCTTACACTGTCAGTTGTACTTTGCAATTGTTCAACATTTTAATGTACCGGCTGAATTATTTATGGTGCATATATGATCTATTCTACACATACACAGCTGAGTTAGGCTGAAAAACTCCATGTGCAGGAGATTACACTTGATTCTGTATGCCCAATCTCATAGATCTGATCTGGTCAGTTTTTCCTAATTGTTATGCTTTATTGTTTTACCTCTGCTTCTTAGATAATGTTATTGAGACTTGTACTTTTTGTGTTTTGAAACGTGTACAGTATAAAAGTGTAGTTGGCACATGTTTTATTTTAAAGCACCATGAACTTGCAGAATGCTGTTATTTGGTTCCTTGTCAATCATGTTGATTTTATTTATTTTCACGCTTAAAATGTATGTCACCATTTAAGACTGTGACCGTGTAAATTTGTGAGTCACTTTTTTTAGCTGAATCTCATTGCTCAGCAATTTTTAAATTCACAACCTAATGTAGTTGGTTTTAAGGTTATTTATAATAAAATCTGTATGAAATGCAACTTTGTAGATGTGTTTTTTCTTTTGTCCTTTTCACTATGTTACAAAAGATATATTCTCTTTTGTTGGGTATAATCCATTTAACGTTTTAACATTATTGGTGATATATACAGTGTAATGCCTATCACCAAGCTTTAAAAGGATAGAATCCTGGATACACATTTGCTGGAGCAGACTGCCTCAGTCACAGGAAACGGTAACTTGCAACAATTGTTATGCCTTTCAGTGTGATGGAATATCCCGCAATAAATTAGCAAACCCTATACTGCAAATCCCATCAGTAGTGAAATGGGATTAACCACCGTGAATTAAAAGAAATGTTTTCCAAAAGGGTGGATATTAGACCAGGTCGGATCCCCCTGCTACCAAGCCATAGTTGGTGTTTATGCTTAAAAGAATAATGTTTATATTGTAATGAAAAAGATTAATGTTAAATTAAAATGATTAAAATTAAATTAATTAGGTGTATGGTGCAAACAGATATTTCTTTTATTCCATTACGTTTATTCCCATGCTCTCCAAGGCTTGAAATTAGACCATATTCTTGTTTCCTTTTTCATTTTAATACTCGTCTTTGAATCTGTGTAATTTACTTATAAAAGATGTTCCGAATAATATTTCTTGGTGCCCTCTAAAAGCATCCCTATAAAACAGTGGGGTAACATTTTATTTAATAAATATAGGAGGCACTTAATGGGGCTAGTACATTTTGAACGCTCTGGCACAGTTTTCAAGAAGAATCTATCTATTGTGCCTTTTAGGTATATAAGAAAGATTGTATATTTAGTTGTAACTGTTTCCTAAACCTGGAATACCAAAGAGCAATGGTGTGTTTTGCCCTCTGTGGGTAAGGCAACAATTACAAATCTGAGGGAAAGATTCTCTATGGAAACACATTCATCATTGTATAATGCCACCCAAAACATCATCACCATAGAGAATATAACGGATTTTAAAGTCAAACCTTGTTTACGGTTGTCTAGTCCTTAATAGTAAACAATATGATTTGCCAAAATAATTGTATTGCTTTTTTGGATGTCAGTAGACAAATTGTTGTTCGGTATTCTTCTAAAAGGTGCACATCATTCCTAGGCTACAATGAACCAACAACCAAAACATGTCCAAGGGGTTAAATCTGTATTTTGGCATAACCGTAACGTTTATTTTGTACACATCCCTAACTGCCCCTCTCGCATTGTTTCTTTGGTTGGAGGATATTTACTTCAAGCATTGTTTTAAGGAAGCCATTTAAATTATTTGTTGGTCCAATAAAAAGTTTAATCATCCATTGTGTTTTTCATAGCAGATAAGGGACCTTTGTAGCAAATAGTCTCGCCTGTAGAATGTACACAAAGCCAGTTAACTCTTCTGCATACATTTTTGAAGAATAGGAGAAAATCACATTTGTGGCTGAATTCCCTGTTTAGTGAAATCTGAGTTTTAGCTGTAACTATATACCAGAGGTCAATTTAATTCTCCAAATAACTTTCATCTGAATAAACCTGGCAAATGCAACTATTGATAATGTAAATACATCATTTGTTATACCATGCAAGTTTGCTAAACATAGTTTGCTGGTAAACCGATAAATGTATTGATAAAAATGTTTCAATTAGTAGTTTACAGATGCAAATCTCTTCATCAACCATTGTCTTCTGGTGTCTGAATGCAATTTCTTTAAGATACTTATCATTCTCTTTCTCCTCTTACATTGCATAATCACTGGACTTGGATAAGTAACTCCCTCTCATTCTTACTAGAATGTGCCCTCACCTACTATTTTTTGTATCGTGAGTTTTCCCCTCCCCATATGTCTCCACCCCTCTCCATCCTGCCTTTTGCCGTAATGAATGAAACATTTACTTCTCGTATGCACTCTTCTTGTATCGTGTTCCCTTTGCTAGCACACAGGTGAGAGTACTCATTTATATGTAACATCTTGAAAGAAGAGCAGATGTGCCTGGGGCACCAGACAAATGATAACATGCATGTTAAAGCGGCGGTACCACTTGTTTTTTTGTTGACTAGGTGAAAAACAGGGGGTTTCCGGAGCTGAACAATGTTAATTTGAGATCCGGGGACCCTCTGCATCCCGAGTTACTTACCTCTAAAGGGGTTGTCGGTAGCATCTCCAGCTGGGTACAGAAAGTGGCTGTTTTTAAAGGTCCAATAGGAAGCAGAGACGTCATCCCTTGCGGCTTCCTATTGGCCAGCGTGACTTGAGACCAGATATGAGATACTGGTAGGGGAGGTAAGTAACTCGGGGTAACAGGGGTTCCCCGGACCTAAAATGATCGCAGTTCAGTTACGCAGACCCCAGCGTCCCAGCACGGGAAAAATCATATTGATCTATCCACTTGTGGGATCATCATGGCTTGTTTGTTTCCAAGAGCAGAGGAAGGTTGATCCTGTGTTCTAGGCACATAGGTAGTCATGGCCAGCTTCTCCCTCCATCTCTCTTCCACGTCTCTGTTGGCACGATCAGCTTGCAAACTAAATACAATTGGCGAATCATATTTTGAAGATTACAATAATATCATTAATATATAATGACCACCGTGCCATGATATTTCTTAATATATTTTATTACCGAACCAAAACAGTGCTTTAAGGAAAAGATGTTAGGTGAATTACAGTGTTTTAAAGTTATTTTGTTTGCGTTGTCAGGCGTGTCACCTCAATATTTCCAAATAGTGTTTTCCAGGATCACAGCCCCGATCCTGACAGAGTACTCCTTATGTCCGTTATTTGCTTAGCTGTACTTATTTGCGTTATTATTACTTAATTATTACAGGGTTGGGTTGGAAAGGGGCAGCAATCAGTAGTTCTCAATATATTTGTTTATAATTGCTTGAACAGGCATTTGGGGCAGGACCACATCTGTTTTACCACAGAATCTCTGTCCGGAGAAGATCCCTGATTTTTCCCAGCAGCTTAAAACTATAGCAGACAGGAAACTATCAGTATCCAATTAATAACTGATCTATGAGATCACAGTACCTGATGGTCAAAAATGTGTCTTGCTGCCCTTTTTAGAAGAGGGCGAATTCCCTTTTTAAATCGACATTTCTTTAGGACTGTGGTCATTCAGTTATAAGTGCTTCCCAGTCTGGATGTAGAAGAGCCCCTAACCCAGGCTGGTCCCAATTGATGGTATTTCCACTGTAACACATCATGGACACAACAACACACTTGAAATAAATAGTTACACAGAAAAATGAACATGTTGCTGTGCATTATGTTCAGAAATGCTGCACACCATATTAGTACACCATCCTGAATAAGTATTTTAGATTTTGTCTCTCTTGGCACTTGCACCCCAATCCTACTACAACCACCTCAAAGCACTAGAAGGTGAAATAGTACTGCTAAGACCAAATGTTGTATTTGCAACAACACTGTTGAACAAAGGATAGCAAGAAGATATACCACGTAACGCCAGCATTTGAAACCTTGCAAGTAACTAACTTCTCCACCCTCCCATGATCTCCCCTACCCTCACCACTTCCTAAACCTTCTTAAAGTCACCCACCTCACCGATCCAATGCCTGCACTGTCCACATTGTCAGACCTATTACCATGCCACGACCAGACCAAATCCAGAGATCTGACCCCAACCCTGGCTCACTAACCAAGCAAGCTCTCAATGCACCTAAACCCATAGCCCGACAATGTTCCCACCACAATGACATCTTGACAATGACTCTCTGCCTATCACGTCAACTGTTCCATATATAACCCCACCATTGTTTTTCTAACTAATATACAGCATGATATGTATGTGTGTGTATATATATTTATATATATATATTTATATATATGTTATTATAAATAAGCAACTGAATGAGGTGTATAGTTTTTATTTTAAGGTCTTTGATACACAAAACTATATAAGTTCCTTTTGTTAATCGGACCCTTTGCTCAATGTGTCTTATGCAACACCAAGAGTTGAAAAAATAGTTATTAAAAACCCGACAAACTATACAGAGGTGCCTTTTGAAGTGTTGAAACTGGCATTCCACAAGTTATCATGTCGTACTTAGAATAGCAGTACCCTACATACAGCAGGTGTACTTTCTATGCCCAGATATACTTTCATTGGGTTGGACCACTTAAAGTGGTCAGAGCGGCACATCAAGGCACAAAGTAAGCCACCAGTACGTTATCTTTTTTGATAACCTGTGTCCTGGTACATATAATAAATCCTGGCAACAAACAACTTGCGGTCTGTGTCTATTCGCTTTTTTTTTTTTAATTATACAGTCATGTGAAAAAGAAAGTACACCCTCTTTGAATTCCATGGTTTTACATATCACGACATAAACCTCAGATGAACAACAACACATGACATATTACACTGTCATGATTTATTTAACAAAAATAAAGCCAAAGTAGAGAAGGAGAAGCTATGTGTGAAAAACTAAGTACACCTTTACTACTTCCATAGGAATTAAGATGCTAAGTAGCAGACAGGTGCTGCTAATCAAATGCCCTTGATTAATTGATCATCAGCAAGTGTGACCACCTCTATAAAAGCTGAAGTTTTAGCAGTTTGCTGGTCTGGAGCATTCAGGTGTGTGTTAACACAATGCCAAGGAGAAAAGACATCAGCAATGATCTTAGAGAAGCAATTGTTGCTGCCCATCAGTTTGGGAAGGGTTATAAGGCCATTTCCAAACAATTTAAAGTCCATCATTCTACAGTGAGAAAGATTATTCAAAAGTGGAAAACAGTCAAGACACTTGCCAATCTTCCCAGGGGTGGACGTCCCAGAAAATTCACCCCAAGGTCAGACGGTGCAATGCTCAGAGAAATTGCAAATTACATCTCAGACTCTACAGGCCTCAGTTAGCATGTTAAATGTTAAAGTTCATGACAGTACAATTAGAAAAAGATTGAACAAGTATGGTTTGTTTGGAAGGGTTGCCAGGAGAAAGCCTCTTCTCTCTAAAAAGAACAACCAACCTCACACTGAGACCCACAAGTTCGAAACAGTCTGTCTGTGAGTGGGTTTATTGGCTTTGCATCTCATCGCATGCTATGTTTAAAAGCTGTATTTAAAGCAGCATGCATTGGCTTGAGGGTTTTCCATGTAATGTGGTCTTGAGACAAAAGGTGGCACTGTGTGCTCATTTGCATATAATTTCCCAGAATCCCTTGCTGCAGTGGAAGCACTATGCTAGTTGATAATGGTGAAAGGCAGGGTTGCAGACCTGTCTAAGACATGTGAATGTGCTCACAAGTAATATTTTTATATGCTATACGGTGGAGGGTTTTTAGTCACCTTTTCACCCAACATAACTTAAATAATAAATATGTATATGTATGTGTGTGATATAGATATAGATATAGAGATATATAGATATCTATATATATATATATCCTTTATAGCAGCACGTGAAATAAAAAATACAAATCTTGATAATAACATTTCCGTTTTTCTTTTCTGTCCCAAGGATACGGTTATGGGGAGGAGTCCAATGAAGGAACAGATATGGATCAAATGGAAGGTTAGTCTCACAAAGACAAATACTTCTATAACCAATTAGATATGAGATGCAGTGTATACAATTTTTGCTATCAGAGCTGGCGGCCTGCTAATGGGAACATCACTTTTTTGTAATGTTATAATGGTTTTGTTTTTCGGCTGCCTCATTTGGGTCAACTGTGGATGGAACTTTAAGGAGAAGACGAAAACAGGCACACAGAAATGGGAACTTCTTTGTGCCATTGAATACTGTATTACAAATAAATGAATTACAAAAATAAGACTAACCTCGAAATTATCTTGCATGGATTGCAGATAAGTAGCCCTTGTTATGAACACACTGTAAAATTTCCCAACAACTTTGAGTTTTATTGTATTAAAATATGTGGGGCCACTTTAAATATGGCTGTTATTGTGAAACTTCTTACAACTCTCTTAATTACGGCAACATTCCTACATTATCCCTTGACAAGGCGCAGAGAGTGAGAGAGAGATGTCAGAAACTATTAAATACCCTCATATAGAAGAATAAAGCTATAAGATTAATTGGAATGAGACTTGGAAACATATAAAAAGATTCAATATTATATCAATGTAGTGATTACACATGTACAGCTGAACCCCGTTATAACGCGAATTCGGTTATAACGCGGTTTTCACGTGGCTCCCGTTTAAAAAAAACAAAAAACATTTTCACTCACTGCACACACACTCACTGCACACACACACTCACTGCACACACACACTCACTGCACACACACACTCACTGCACACACACTCTCACTGCACACACACTCTCACTGCACACACACTCTCACTGCACACACACTCTCACTGCACACACACTCTCACTGCACACACACTCTCACTGCACACACACTCTCACTGCACACACACTCTCACTGCACACACACACTCACTGCACACACACACACTCACTGCACACACACACACTCACTGCACACACACTCACTGCACACACACTCACCGCACACACACTCACTGCACACACACTCACTGCACACACACTCACTGCACACAGCACTCACAGCACTCACAGCACACTCTCACAGCACTCACAGCACACTCTCACAGCACTCACAGCACACTATCACTGCACACAGCACTCACTGCACACTCTCACAGCATTCACAGCACACTCTCACAGCATTCACAGCGCACACTCACAGCACACAGTTCACACAGCACTCACTGCACACAGCACTCACTGCACACAGCACTCACTGCACACAGCACTCACTGCACACAGCACTCACTGCACACAGCACTCACTGCACACAGCTCACACAGCTCACACAGCTCACACAGCTCACACAGCACTCAGCTCTCACAGCACTCAGCTCTCACAGTACTCAGCTCTCACAGCACACAGCTCTCACAGCACTCAGCTCTCACAGCACACACCACTCACAGCACACAGCACTCACAGCACTCAGCTCTCACAGCACACAGCACTCACAGCACACTCTCGCAGCACTCACAGCACACACAGCACTCACAGCACTCACAGCACTCAGCTCTCACAGCACACTCTCACAGCACTCAGCTCTCACAGCACACTCTCACAGCACACAGCTCTCACAGCACTCAGCTCTCACAGCACTCAGCTCTCACAGCACTCAGCTCTCACAGCACTCAGCTCTCACAGCACTCAGCTCTCACAGCACACAGCACTCACAGCACACAGCTCTCACAGCACACAGCTCTCACAGCACTCAGCTCTCACAGCACACAGCTCTCACAGCACACTTACACAGCACTCACAGCACACTCGCACACTCTCACAGCACACAGCTCTCACAGCACACAGCTCTCACAGCACACTCACAGCACACAGCACTCACTGCACAGCTCTCACAGCACACAGCACACTTACACAGCACTCACAGCACACAGCACTCACAGCACACAGCACTCACAGCACACAGCTCTCACAGCACACAGCTCTCACAGCACACTCTCACAGCACACAGCACTCACAGCACACTACACCACACCTCCCACTCCCCCTCCCTACCTTTGGTGTCGGCTGCTGAGATCGGAGTGGAGCTGGCATCAGGAGGAGGGGGGGGGGGTGTCGGGGTATTAGATTTATATCGTTTTTACTCCTAGAAAATTTACTGATCCTCCAGAGTCCAGAACATTCCTTATATAAGGTGAGGTATTCTATTGTCAGGTAATGCTCAAGTGCTATTTAAAAGGAGTGATTCTGTTCTTGATTTAAAGAGAGGATAATTCTGCTGAACAAATTGGCAAAGCATTAACACTTTGGGTGCTGGAGGGGCCACAGCACCCGCGTGGATGCCCCCTCCAGCAAAGCGTGGTCACACGACTGCATAACCAAGAAACGGGTGCAGAAGGTGTTCTGCATTCCCATGGAGCAATCTCCCCTAGAAAACGAACCCTCTGTGGGCATAACTTGGCCACTACATAATGGCACCCCATGAATGCCACAACACCCCATGACGTTGTGAGTACTTCTTGGGGCACCCACACGGTTAAGTTAGGATGCACAAAGCTCAATCATATTCAGTAAGCCCGTGTACAGCACTGAGTTATATACCTTTCATGAACAAGGTCCTTATCTAACCAATGAGAGTGCTGCTGGCATCTTAGGCACACAGAGTAGCTCAGTAGAGCAAATGATATGGAAGTAGACTTGCTGTGAGGTTGGTGTTGGTGAAAAAAGAGGGGGATAGCATGGCAGTATGTGAGATAGCAGTATTTATTTATTAGTGTCTCAACAGAAATGATGCTAAAAATATCACCACATTTATTATAGAAAATATAAAATTCTAGTAGAAAACACCTTTTTTATTAGATAAATCTGGGGGGATGGGGTTGTACCTGAATTATCCTAGTTTTGCAAGGCAAAGAGAACCCAGAAAGAGGATGATCAGGATAGAAAGGGGTGTGTGTGTCCAGTACAAATGGAGGGAGACAAAAGGAAGACTGCAAGAGATAATCACAGCACACGCACACAGCTCTCACAGCACACAGCTCTCACAGCACACAGCTCTCACAGCACACCGCTCTCACAGCACACCGCTCTCACAGCACACCGCTCTCACAGCACACAGCACACACAGCTCTCACAGCTCTCACAGCACTCACAGCTCACACAGCACACTCTCACAGCACACTGCACCACACCTCCCACTCCCCCTCCCTACCTTTGGTGTCGGCTGCTGAGATCGGAGCGGAGCTGGCATCAGGAGGAGGGGGGGGGGGTGTCGAGAGGAGGAGGTGTCGGGAGGAGGGGGGGGGTGAGTGAGGAGCAGGCTGGGACTCGGAGGGCCGCGTGGGCTATGCCACGGAGGGCCGGTAGGTGTGGGGGCCTGGGGGGGAGGAAATGGATGCTGGTGGTGGGAGGGAAGGAGCAGGTTGCGGCTGGACTGCCGTTGCTAAGGGACATGTAGGGCTTCCGGCCACCTTCCTTCCTTCCCTCCTCACTCCCTCCCGACCAGGCGCGCGGCGGCCATTTTTTTTTAAATTAGCGCAACCCCGGTTCTAGCACGGTCGGATCGGGTGGCCCCCGAGGACCGCGCTATAACTGGGTTTAGCTGTATATTAGAAAGCAGGGGAACCATTATGATATATACCATGGAGAGTACATACCTATAATTTGGTGCTATAATTAGAGATGAGCTCAGGGAGCAGGATCAACACGAGAGGAATAAACCCCCTCTCCAGAGACCTATACCAGACTGCTGGTGTTTATGTATTCATTTAGGCCAGATGGTGACAGAGTACCCATGTTATAAATCCAAAAGCATCCACGGATACAGAGGAGTTAAACCTATCCCCTCTTAGTTTAGATGCCAGTCCTATAATACGAAGACTGGCAGGGTCTCCAGAATGACAGGAAGAAAAGGGCCAGGAACCCTGTGAGGATACCTTTAAGAATCGCCCTTCTATGTTCAAGGATTTTATTTATTATTTATTTTTATTTATAAAATATTTTACCAGGAAGTAATACATTGAGAGTTACCTCTCGTTTTCAAGTATGTCCTGGGCACAGAGTAAAACAAAATAATACATGGTTACAAATACAGTTACATAAATGAACAAGGTATACATTATATACAAGACATTGCATGCACAGTTAAAGAAAATATATATTATGAGCGTATGAAACAGTTACAGACCAGATTAAAGTGTGAGACAGCCTTAGATTTGAAAGAACTTAAGCTGGTGGTGGATATGAGAGTCTCTGGTAGGTTGTTCCAGTTTTGGTGTGCACGGAAGGAGAAGGAGGAACGTCCGGATACTCACACAGAGGGACCGCTTGGTCCTCCCTATATACTGAACCTTGCTAGAGCAGGATAAAGCATAAAGTACATATGAAGTTAAACAATTGATTGAGCGCCTAATTGGATATATGGTCCCCTTGGAGAAAGAGGTAAATGAATCTTGAGGAATAATATGTTTGCGCATAATACAACTTGTTCTACCACACTTGTTGTTCCCATTTGAGTCGCCCACTCTAGTCACCTCTGATCCCCCAACCTCACTAAGTTGTTAATGGGTGCAATTGTACTCTTAATATGTATTGCCTATAACGGGGGCTGATTTAGTGAGATGACTACCCAAATGTGGATCGCAAAGTAAAATATTCCAGTGCTTGTTCAGAACTTTGGTCATTTTTGTTCGAACAGCCATATCTGGTAATACATTTTGCAGAGCTCCTATCAGCAGAAGGGCTGTGATGGGGAACTTGTCCAGGAGTCTTATAATAAAGTGAGGGTGCAGGATAGATGTACACTCTTGAACAAATCTAAACTGTCATCCAAAAAGTAGTGCCAAGTTTATTTTGAGTGGTGGGGAGCCTGTTAGGAACTCTGCAAAATGTATTACCAGATACTATGTATGTGTGTATGTATGTATGAATGTATGTATATCTATCTAGGATGAGCGCTTCAGTCCCCAATGGGACCTTTATCAAGATTATGATGCAGCACCTTTATATTTTTGCATTTCGAGTTTGCTGGTTCCAGTTCTGTTATACCACATCTCCAAAACTGCTGTCTCTCGCCCTTTTGCAATACCCTGCCCCTGTGTCTCATATATATTATGTTCAGTAACATTTGATGTAAATTTTGCACTAAATTTAAAAACCTGTTTGATACCTTGAGGTACGAAGCAAGCATTACAAATTATACACATAGTGACACATCCCTGAGTACTTTGACTATTAATGTTTGTTTTTTCGAAGATTCGACTCAGCAAGCACCGTCTGAAACAAGTGACGACCCTGAAGTTGAGGTCACCATAGAAGGTTGGTTTATTGAACGGTTATTCTGACACTTGTAGCTTGTCCAATTTCATCAGCATTTTAATAACCACTTGTTGCCAGGGGAGTGGGATGGAATAGCATTGATCAGCAATGTTGGCAGAAGATGGTTTAATAAGGTACAGAACGTGGGTATTACTGCAGTAAATAGTTTAGTGAAATTATTCCAAGAGCCCTCTGTTGAATTGGGTAGAAAGGTTAAATGGCAAGAGCTAGACTTACTCTCGGGTTATTCATCAAGCTTCGTTATGGGTTTTAAGGCATCCAATCGGGCATGTACTCCCTTCGGGTGATTTAACTCATAACAGAGCTTGAGGTTTCTATTTGAACACACACACAGGTGTGTAGATACAGAGGAAATAGCACAATAAGCAAGTTTTCCCACATATCTTGATGATGTGATTTGGTTTTAACACCTTTAACAATTATTAGTAATTATAAAATCTTCAGCATAAATGGAAGTTGTGGTGTTTCCCAATCTTTTCAGGGGTGTGAAGATGACCCTAATAATTTACTGCAGGATTGTCTTAAAATATGGAAAATCTCAAATGTGTGCATAAAAATGGCCGTTTTTATGTCCCAATAAATTGAGGATTGATCGGACAATCTATAGTTATCCGGATTCAGTAGAGTAACATGTTAATTAAATATAGGATATTGATCACGTGAATAGGACTGTACCACTGTGTACTTATTTAATGGGGAGCTGAAACTACTACTCCTAAATTATGAAGCAAAGCTGCGCTCTTCTAACCAGCTTAAATTGTTTTAAGTGCATAATTGGCATGTTTCAATTATTTATTATTTTACCTGCCAGCTACTCGATTATAGTCCGAAAAGGCTGTTCATGTACAGTTAACAGCTCAATAACTAATTAAATTGAATGCATATTAATGCGATGTTACCACTGTAATGGGCTGATCACAGTACTATATTTTCAACCGCATAAGCATTTGTTTGTTCGCTACATGTAATAACTATATAAATGTTTGTGCTGATTGCTGAACCCTTTCTTGTTCAATTTTCTTTCTAAGATGATGAGTATTTCCCGCCTAATAAAAGGCAAAAAAGCACAGAAGTTGTAAATGATCAATCGGCTCAATGCAAGAGAAAAACCCGCGAGTTCAATTTTGGTAAGTCGTGTGTGTGTGTGCGTGCACGTACATTGCAGACTCAAAACACTCCTGAGTGGTGGTGAAATCAATGATTCTGGAATAATGTTGGTCACTTAATGTACTGTAATATACCAGCTAATAGCAGGAGGCATAGCAGTGCCAGACAGGTCTGCAACACGAATGTAGAAGGGGAAAGAGACAGTGGATGTTACCAAGGAAGCAGGCGCATGTGCTTGTAGCTGCTTTGTGTCTGACTCGCAAAGAGAGAGAGAATTTTGCATTAATTTCCACTCCTATTGCATTTTCTTTTATACTTTTACAACTATATACAGCAGGGCCCCGGGTATACGGTGGGTTCCGTTCCAGAGGCCCGCCGTATAGTGAAAATCGCCAGAAAACGGATCCGGCGATTTTCACTTCTGCGCATGCGCAAACCGACATTTTTGCCGTTCTGCGCAAGTGCAACCTATGGTATGCGCGCGCAACCTGCGGTCTGCGCATGCGCGCCGGGCGCACCCGCCCATTCTGCGCATGCGCGATTTACAAACCAACATGGCGGCCCCCTTCTCGGTGCCGCCGTATCAGCGGATCGCCGAGAAGCGAAGCACCGAGAAGCGGGGCCCTGCTGTAGATATCATTTTTTTTTGTTTGTTTTGGCAGGTAAAATTACATTTGAAAAAGTTTTCTATATTGCTTTTAAAGCGGTAATTCCCCCTAACTATCCCAACTTTTTGTTATTACAGTAAGGGCGCTGGGAAAAGGGGGGGCAGGGGGTGTCCCACGCTTCTGAAGCTACACGTTCTCATTAGTTGAGCTTTTTTCATACAAAGTACCCACAGGTACAGAACACGTCAGAGTTGACTGCGGGGATGATATACCTTCAATAAACTTTTTTTTTCTCTCCCTCTCTCTAACGGCTCCCTTTGTCCAGCTTCCTTACCAGCGTTTTTTGCAGTGCTCCGCTCATTTTTCTTTATCTACTTTTTTCATAAGTGAGCCTACAACGACATCCTTTTTAGTCACTGTATTATTAAAGCAGCAATACCTCTTCACCCCCCCCCCCCCCCCTCCACTTAACTTACCCTCCCCTCTAGGTACATACTGGTTTTAAAATGGCTGTCCAAGAGGAAGTCATGACTGGCTTCCTATTGGCTTGAGATTTGGCAGCCGTTTTCGAGCGGTTCTCGAAGATCAAATAAAACTGCAAATTGCGCGGTTCTGATCCGGTGGTTCCAGTGCCGTGTAAAACAAAGAAAGGTGGGGGGTTTGCTGCCTTCCCCCTTTCAGTTTCAGAGGATCGTGCCGCCTCCGTAGTCGCAGACTCTTCGGCACTTCCACATTACAACTGTTTGGAGTGATCCGTTTCCTGTTCTGGCCTCCCCCACCCACCCCACTCCCTCTTTATGCCAGATGTGACGGGCCCCCTCTCTTGGTCGGATGTGGCACCCTTTCAGTGTGGTACGCTCCCAATGGGAGCAGATTGTGTACAGCATCTAAAAAACAAGCAAAGGCCAAAGAAGTATGGTGTAAGTCATAAGGGCATTGGGGGTTGCACTTTAATGTACCCTGTACGTCACTGAAGGGGTTAAAGAGACAACTACTGTAATTAAAGTATTCTTTCTTGTCCATGTAACATCATTTGTTATCATTTTGTACGTTACTTTTTAAGTCATTTTACACATTGAACCTACATGTTTAATTATTACCTCATTCCATGCAAACTGCATTTTGTGTTACACCAGTTATGTTTAATGCGCATAATATTTCATAGGTTACTGCAGGGGTGCGCAAACTGGGAGGCGTGAGATTTTTCGGGAGGGGGGGGGGGCGCGCGGCAGTTGGAGGTCCCACGCTCTTCCCCAAGGCATTTAAATTAGATGCCGGGGATCGCGTGAAGCCTCTTTAACTTCACTTTGTCTCCGACCACGCGGCGTCACATGACCCCACAGCGTCATTTGGCGCCGGAGACATGGTAATGATGGGGGCGTGAGCAGGGGGGAGTGTAGACGGGTGCTGGGAGCAAAGTTTGCTCACTCCTGGGTTACTGTATGGGACCAACCTGTTGTTGTTTGTTTTCTCAGAGAAATGGAATGCGAGGATTACTGAACTAAGGAAGCAGGTGGAAGAATTATTTGAGAGAAAATATGGTATGCCATGTTTCCATGTCTGGGATAAATATACTCTGTAAAGTTTAAGCAACATGGAGTAATCATTCTGGGAGGATATTATAGTCAAATAATTGAACTGAAATTTTTTTTTTTTTCATAATTTATACCGTGACAAAATATCATCGAGGTAATGGATGGAATTATGTTTTGTTTTTTTAAAAGAAAGCTGAATGTTTAGTTCATGTTGCAAAGTACTATAGACGTACAAAAGCATAAAGAAACACAATCTTATTTTATTATATGCTAATATGGGGTTTAAAAAAAATATATATATATTTTCCTAAATCCCTTGGTGAAATGTGGTTAAAATTAGTTAAGCCAGAAAATGTTAGAGAAAATATGTATTGCAGCTCTTAACTTAATTAACCATGTGGCTACACCTTGTTCTTTTTGTTTTTATTCTTTCTCTTAAATGTATAAACAAAAGACAGAGAACCCCAATGCGACATACATAACCAGTCACATAGTAAAATGCATATCTGTTCTTTTCTCATACGCGAGGGTTACATTCTTATACATCGTCACATACCCAGTAGCACTCCTTCTGACATAACAATATATGGTGAGCGGTGTCGGGGTTTGAGCTTACAGGGTTTGTATGTTTCTGTTACATGTGAATGCTTTAGCTGCCAGTACACTATCCAGACATGCAAGTCATACCTTCTGCTGCAGATGACCTTTTTGTTCTCCGTTTATGTATTTTATTAAAGCTCAAGCCATAAATGCGAGTGGTTCCGTATCGATACCCTATCACCTTTTCCAGTCCAACACAGAAGATCTGTATGTGGAAGGGTTGCCAGAAGGAATTCCATTCAGAAGACCTTCCACTTATGGAATTCCACGCCTCGAAAGGATATTGCTAGCGCGGGAAAGGATACGGTTTGTGATCAAAAAGTAAGAGAAGAAAAAGTTTCTATAAAATACCTAAGTTATGGTGAGTAAAAAAGTGACAAACGTGCAGTGTACAGCAAATAAAAATGCCACTTGCGGGTACATTGGCATGTCTCAGACAGGTCTGCAAGAATGTATTTTTCCATTATCTCTTGGAAAACTGCTTCCACTGCAGCTAGGGAGTCTGGGAAATTACATGCAAATGAGCACACAGTGTCACCTTTTGCTTCATATCCATTTTAACATGGAGCCCTGTAAGCTTATGCCTGCTGTATTGCACAGCCAGGGTTAAAGAAGTGGGGAAAGGCAAGGTTGCAGACATGTCTGAGACATGCAAATGCACCGACATGTGGCATTTTTATTTGCTATACACTGTACTTGGACGGGGTCTGTCACTTTTTTTACATTTATTTTTACCCACCATAACTTGTTTTGTGTCCGGTTATTCTCACCAGCTTCATATTGCAGAGCCAGTATCCAACCTCACACAGAGACCGACATGGTTGAAACGGCCGTCTGTGCGGAGGTTTACTGGCTATGAACTTCTGTAACCCAGGCTGTGTTGAATAGGGGTCCATGTTAAAATGGACAGGAAGTAAAGAGGAGTGCACTGAGATGCCATTACACAGAATCCTTGGCTGCAGTTTGTATTTTAGGAGGTAGTGGGGAAAAGCAGGGCTGCAGACCTGTCTGAGACATGTGAATGTGCTCACAAGTGGTATTTGTATTTGCTATAAAATACATGTATTTTTTTCACATAAGTTGAGAAAAGGCTATTCATAACCAATATGAATATTTGCTAATCCGTTCTTCACCGTGGTTCACTATGGCTGCTGCAGCTTCAATGTGTACATGCCATCACACCTTAAAAGTATCCCTGCTTATACAGAAAACTGAGAATATGACTGAGCACACGCAAAAAATACAAAAAGAAAAAGTATAGAATAATAGATATTGAAGGCTGGTCTCCAGCTCACATGATATACATATACAGAAGCATTGCATGTATTTGTTGTTATTTTGCTCATACTAGCCAACATATGAAAATGTGTGTGCAATGGAGATCTCTTTTGAAACGGTAAAAGCTTTACAGTAATGCCAGTCTTGGTGTTGAATGTCACTTTGTTTCCCCCTAGACACGAGCTTTTGAATTCGGCGAAAGAAACCGTGCAGATTGAGAAACCTAACCCAGGAGGTAGCCTAACTTTAATATTTTGTTTGTATGTTTTCCTCACGGGGTTAGATACTTTGCAGATTGCGATATCTTTTAATGGACTGATATACCAATCATACAAGATTTTCCTGTGCATATGCTTTTGGAAGTGCAGGCTTCTCTTCATCACATGTTGATGCAATGCATATAAGCGCAGACATTGAGCATTGCCAATATTATCCACTTAATCAGGATATTGGCCTGGAACTCGTAACTCCTCTGACATCTGGGACGGGTGCTACACAAAGCAGATTATGTTTATGATTAATATTGAGTCCATTCCGAGAAGGTCCCATGGGTGACTGGAGGCGTACAAATGCACTCTGCATAATTATTCATGGTCTATGTTCAGTAGCCGGAGGATGCTCATTTCAACCCTGATGCACGCAATGTAACTTACTGGGCGCGAAAAATTAGTTCTTAAGCTTCATGTTTCTTTATTTTACACACATTATTATCATTTTATTTATAACGCACCGACATATTCCGTAGCGCAGTACAGTAGGGTTGGAGGACGAAAACCGTAGCATAAAAAGTTATAATTACATTGTTACAGTAGGTAAGGAAATATTGGAGCAGGCTTAGGAAAGCAGCAAATCCTTAATTTCATTGTTCCTCCTTTAGAGGTAGACAAGCATATGTGACTAGAGTTGGAGTAATGAGATATTTAGGCTACTGTCTCCATAATTCTTTTCAACATAGAATTAGATGATAATGTTGAAAAGGGCAATGGAACAGTTTACGTTCTATTTGCTCTGTTCATATTGCTGTTTAGAGCAGCCTAGGCCAGGGGGGCACGGCTGTTAAAGGCCCCGCGCTTCCCCGAAGACATTTAAAATAATGGCAACCAGCGTCATTTGACGCCAGAGCCGTGCGGGGGAGTGGGCGCCAACCAGAGGAGAGAAGAGACGGGGACGCATGAGGGAGACTTTGCGGACCCCTGGCCTAAGCTATGATTGTGCCAGAGTTAAGTTCATGAGGCAAGCAGTGAGGGTCAGATGGAGGCATGTGCTATTTATTGTTCATGCTCTATTCCCAATCTGTTTGTAATGCTATACTCCCCATGTCACTTTAGTTATGAGGGAAACGAGCATGAACTACTGCTATAATCTTTATTTTAATGTGTGGGTAGTTTTTATTTGACTGCATGATAACTTGCAACAGTATCTTGTATGAACTAATATTTGACAAAGCATCTAATTACGTTTTATTTGCCTTTTCTGAACATTTTTCACTGAATGTCCAATCTAATTACAGGAACTAAAGATGATTTTTTTTTCTCCTGTTGGCTCTTTTGTTCTAGTTAAAGAAGAGTGGTATGCCAGAATATCAAAATTAAGAAAAATTGTTGATCAGCTGTTTTCTAAAAAGTTTGGTAAGTGCTTTTTAAGCTAATTTCAATTATTTTATCGTTTCTGTTATTTAGAGATTTGCATTCCATATTTTACAGATCTGAGCTGTGCCATTGCCCACTGTGCCTACATGGCATTTACACATGGAATTTCATGGCCCAACATATCATTCTGTAATAAAAATGGTGTGGGTCACAGCAACGTTTGTAAGCCATATTTACCTTAAGACAAGGATAAAAACTGAAGGAATTATTACATAATATTATTTTGCATCATGAAAGAGTCTGCTCCTGTATATATTTCTGTGACTATTTTTGACGAACAAAACCTCCTTACTATTGTAGAGCAGTAGTACACTCTTCATGTTTAGGGATAACCACTTCAAGCAGGTTGCTTTATTGAGCTTTGCTGTATCCTCCTGCAGCTGAGGCTTTGGGAAAAACCGAGCCCATGGCTGTTCCATACCAGAAATTTGAGGCGAGCCCCAACGATATGTACGTGGAGGGGTTGCCGGATAACATCCCCTTTCGGAGCCCGTCCTGGTATGGGATCCCCAGACTGGAGAAGATCATCCAAGTCGGCAACAAGATCAAATTTGTGATTAAAAAGTGAGTGGGACCATTCCTGCTTTCTTAAGAGAAGTCCTTTAACTTTTTTTGTATGTTACCAGGCTTTCTGTATTATGAAGGTGGAGTGAGGAGGAGTAGAATAGAAAGAATGAGGGGGCGGAAGGGAGAGAGTCTATGTATGTCTCTCTTGTATGTGTGTGCCAGTCTATTTATACGTCTGTGTACCTGTGTATGGATCTTGATTTTCGTCTCTCAATAAATTGATGTTGAGGCCCCAATAAGGGGCATTAGTTTTAACCTTGAAAGTATATTTTCTGCTAAACTGGTGAAATGTAAGACATTTTATTTAGGATTTTAGTACATATTCTAGTTCTACTACTTGTACCCGTTTAGCAGTGCAGTCTGCAATATAGAACTCACATAAGGGTTACTGGCTGGTAGGGCTTTAACCAATTTGGGAGACTAAATTAAACATTAGCCTAACAGGCCATTTGAAATAAATATTTCATACCATGTGCTTATGTATGCATGTGGTCTGATGTGAAACCTTTTTACATCTCCAATTTAAAGGGAAACCCAACTTCCAATATTCAGCCCCTTTGTCTGGTTTATGTATTCAAAATGTTTAGTATGTGAATGTTCTTGTGATGCTTTCTTTTTCTGTGATTGTATGTTGTATTTTTACTACATGAGGGCGCTATGCGTCTTCGCTCTTGGATTGATCGCTGTGTTTTTATAGAGTGCCAATGTTTTGAATGTTCTTGGCAATGTGGCCTTTGTTCTTTACCTCTTTAGGTAATCATTTATTTATCACTCTTCTTTCAGCAATATGAGGGACTTGCTACTTCAGCTTTGAAGTAATTAGACAGCATGGAAATAACATGGGGCCGGGAAGCTTTGACATTACTCTAAATTATTCTTGGTACTGTATTCCTCAGCACCTGTATTTTCTTTCATTGTTTCACTGTTGCCTCTCACAGACCAGAGCTGCTTACACAGACACCAGTAGAAGCTGTCAACAGAACAAATTCAGGAGGTACGTTTGTGTCACACACTGGTGACATCATAGAATTATGTTTGTATATATCTCTATTTGCCCTACACAAGAAGCAAAAAGTGATGCAATGTGAGTGCTCATTTGTATGTCATTACCCAGAATCCCTGACTGCATTGTATGCTAAGCGATAATAGGCAAAGACCGTTGCAGACCCGTCTGAGTAAGAATAGATGATCCAAGGCACTGCGGATTTTCCAAAAGATTTATTGTGGCAGAACAGCACGACGTTTCAACCTTTTAAGAGGCCTTTTTCAAGTGAATGGCATGCCAGTCACTTGAAAAAGACCTCTTCGAAGGTTGAAACGTCGTGCTGTTCTGACACAATAAATCTTTTGGAAAATCCGCTTCATCTATTCTTACTCGAGTTTAGGATTTTAAACAGGTTCCTCTGAACCAGGCGCACTGTTGATTGCAAGTATCTTTACTTTATTTTGGTGTGCAGCATTCCTACTTACTGTTGCAGACCCGTCTGAGACATGCAGATATACCCACAAGTGGTATTTTTATTTGCTATTTGCCCTCCAGATTTTTCTCGCTACCTACTGTTTTTCTGTCGGATGCTTCTCTTCCACCGTCCTTTCTTACAATTATTATTACATTATTTTTATTCCAGTTTGACATTTATCTATACCAATACCTATCTGTTCTGATAGTAACGGTGTATACATCCAGGGACAAATAGACACACTAGAGCCAAGTGGTTTTTATCTGCCTTCAAATGGTATCGGCTGTAAAACCTCAGACCCTATTTGATGTTTGGCTTTCTTTCATATCCAGGATAGCGGTCATGTTGTGTTTGCTTCTCTCTCTCTCTAGTAAAAGAAGACTGGAATGTTCGGATTACAAAATTGAGAAAGCAGGTGGAGGAGATCTTTAATACAAAGTTTGGTAAGTGGTGTGATTTTGAAGAAGCAGTTTTTACCTGCTAAACTAGGAGTCGTCTAGTGATGAGACCAGGGTGCTTTTGTTGCAGGGGATACCAAATGTAACGAATGGTGGAACCAAATAAAAACAGTCATCATGTGAAATCGTTACCTTATTCCAGTGTAGTTTCGTGCTGCTGATTTCTCAGACATTTGTGTGTGTTTTTTATAGTAATATTAAAAGAAAGTATCAAAATAACGGCGCTATGTGGCTAATTCATCATCTTTTTAATTTCTTCCGCCTTTTAGGCATTCTGTGCTTTTTGTGTTTTAGAGCACTTTGTGGTATAAAAGAAAAAAGGGCTCAGTTTAGTTGGTTTAAACAGTCGTTTCTCTGATCCATTTAATACTTGATCAAGGTCTTTTACTTGTAATTCAAGAAATAAAGAGTCACTATTTTTTTTACTCCTAACTCTTACCTGAATTTAACTCGATTGCTTGTTTCTTATGTTGTCTAATGCCTTGCATTTTAATCCCCCCGCCCCCATCTTTCTGTAGATATTATAAATATATACGTCTGCTTCAGCCACTGGCACTAAATTATGGCTGAGGCACAGCTGCCTGCGCTGCACCCGTGTCTGCGAGGCAGGCGGCGCGTGCAGCTGAGTCCCCCCGGTCTGCAGAGAGCTGCAGGGGGAAAGACAGGGGGGGGGGAGTGACGGGGACGCGGCCCTGACGTCACCCGGCAGGTTCGCCCTCATTTGTTGAACCGCCGGGGGGGGGGCCTAGCGCTCCGTCGCGACTCCTGCTCTCAATTTTCTTGAGCAGGAGTTTCTCTTGACGTAGCGCGGCGGCCCCCCCTCGTAGCGGGCCCGGCCCCGCTGTGGGGTGGCTCTTGTCCCTGCAGCGTCCGCCATAGCGGGCGCTGCAGTAGCCAGCGGGGACCTGGCCTTAGGTGTGTTCATACTAACTGAATGGCTCTCATCTGTGATTGGTACTCCAATCCTCTTTTCAATGTTTGTATATGCCTATTCAGTTGAACTTAAGAATGATGCAGGAGAGCGGCCATGACGTCACGAGGCTGGTTTGCCCTCATTGGCTGAGCCGCCACCGTGACGTACCCAATGCTCGTTAGCTGCGCCAAAAGACAAAAATCTTGGCAAAGGCGGTCGCACATCGTGGCTTGTGCGCACGCACACACACACCAATGGGGGCCTGGCCCATAGAGGACTGTGTCTTGTGTGCGTTGCACTCGCCGCAGCGGCCACTTGGGACCTGGCCTAAGGCAGCAGGCATATTCAATCCTGGTTACAAGCGGGAGCATAGCATTTTAAATCTGCGTTCTGAGATGTCCGTCAAAGCTATTCTGAACAACGAAAGAACCCACTCCTGCTCTTATACACTATCATTAACATTATCTCATATGCATGTGATTTCATTTGACATTTAACACTTGCAAAACAACTGATGTACCACATTCTGGGCCGGATGCCAATCATGGTATTTTTACCTGGGAGACATCCTCTTTTTGGTAGATGTCCATTATTTCATATCATTTTCACAAAACTGTTACTTCCTCAGTTATTACTTCTGCTGACATTTTCAAAGGGCCCATCTTGCTGTGCTACAGTACCTTAATAACGCAATAGAGTCTATGGAAAACGGTTCAAGCCTACTACAGTACATTGGTTCAGGCCTGCATTATTTTCTACAAGGTCCTAATATAAAAAAAATAATCATTTGGGAGTTCTCTCGAATTATCTCATAATGCAAGTTTTTTGGCAGCACAAAGGTAAAGGGCCAAGGAACTTGATTTTGTGCTTTGTGATGATGTTAAAAAAAAAAGGGGGGGCATTTTGTTAACATTGTTGACCACATATGCTAAATATTTACTCCTTTGAAGTCAATGAGTGGCGATTGAGCAGGTTTACCTATGAGCTGGGCTGGTTGTGGGCTTGAGCAATATATGAAGAGAAGGGAAGTTCTGTTGAGCTTTTAAGACCGCAGGGTACTGTGGCCCAGATACGTCAAGCAGTGCTAAGGAAAACAGGAGGTGTTCTGTTCCAAAATGAGAGCAAGATGAATGATCCAGGACAACTTCTGATTTTCTCAAAAGGAAATGTAATCCGCACCAAAAAAACACAACGTTTCATCCTTCCAAGAGGATTTTGAGAAAATCCAAAATTGCCCTGGATTATTCATCTTCCTCCATATACTGGATTTTTTTAGGCAGATATCCCTGAACCATGAGCACCGGTCTTTGCAAGTATCTTTGATTCTATTCATTGTGGTGTGCAGCTTTTTCTATTATATTGCCTGTTCCAAAATTAGTACATTTTTGGTCAACTATCATGCAAGTTGACCAAATATTGACACATTTTTGGAGATATCACCTCCAGTTTTCTTTACCACTGCTTGATGTATCTGGGCCATTAATCTGTATTGTCAGGGAAAAAAAGCAAACTGAAAAATTCCCTGAACAGCAATACCGGGTAACGAACTGCATTTCTGCATTAATGACCATTAATATCGGACCGTGGTGAACCCTGGCTATAAAGCTATGATTTGCTACTGCAGGGATTGAAGCTATTTACTTGCAAAGTAAAACAGGGGGTCACTCAGATTAACTTTTGTCAGATTACAATTCTGTCTTTCAGCACAAGCTTTGGGGCTTCCAGAAGCAGTAAAAGTCCCTTATCCAGTGTTTGAGTCAAATCCCGAGTTCCTGTTCGTGGAAGGATTACCTGAAGGAATTCCTTTCCGGAGCCCCACGTGGTTTGGGATTCCTCGGCTAGAAAGAATTGTGCGAGGAAGCACCAAAATCAAGTTTGTCGTTTAAAAAGTATGTGCGGTTTTTTCTTGTGTTTACAGATAGATAGATATCTATCTATCTCTCTCTCTATATATATATATATATATATATATATATATATATATATATATATATATATATAACAAATAAATAAAAGCTCTTTTGTAAATACAAAGTCTTCAGATTGTAACTACGGCACTTCCTAAAACGCAGGGCGAGAGGCAGGTGCGCCTGGAGCTGTGGGACGGGCGAGAGGAATATATATATATATAGAGAGAGAGAGAGAGAGAGAGAGAGAGAGAGAGAGAGAGAGAGAGAGAGAGAGAGAGAGAGAGAGAGAGAGAGAGAGAGAGAGAGAGAGAGAGAGGAGAGAGAGAGAGAGAGAGAGAGAGAGAGGAGAGAGAGAGAGAGAGAGAGAGAGAGAGAGAGAGAAGAGAGAGAGAGAGAGAGAGAGAGAGAGATCCTAAATAATTCATTTATATAGTTGTTAAGACAAATTAAGTTTTGCTTCAATGTCTTTAGATAATTTGTCACTTCAAAGCAGTAGTCAGAACAAAACAAGAGCTTGTGTATATTCATTAATAAATATATATAGTCGCAAATGCATCTGCCCTACACTGGCCTGGGTGCACTGAGCATTTTGATTGGTAATCAACTGTTCATCAGGCAATCACAGGGGCTTCAATGAGTGTAAATATAGATTTACTAACTAATATTATCGTCTTGGTCCTATTGTATTGGTCCTTTATTAAATGGGCAGAAAAAATGATCAAAATGTTTGTATTTTGCTTAACTTTCAGACCTCAGTTGGTGACTTCCCACCTGCCTCCTGAACTGGCTGATAAAATTAGCGTTCAAGGTAAGAATGTGCTTACACTTAAAGCCATAACAAATAATAGTGCCTTTAAAAAATAAAAAAAAATGTAAGTTCAGCATGAGACAAAGATTTTAAATAAATGAAGGGGACAGATGGAACAAGGGATTTAAATATGCACGGTAGAAGTCTCAATTGCTATATTTACTCTACCAAATTGAAACGGATGACTAGCCCATTCCTTGCAAATCACAATTTCTAATGTGACAGTTTATCTGCACATGCGTGTGCTGAACTAGTTTTGGCATGTAAAGTCACTTCACCTTGTTTCATCAGCACAAGATATGACAGGCAGCCGAAGTTGATTATCAGTTGTCTTTGAACTGACTTTTGTAGATGGTATGTGTTTATAAATTTATGATCCGAAATTCATGTGAAATAATTTACCAAATTCAAATTCTCTGCTGTAATGACTTTAGCTTCACTTCTTTAACTATCCTTTAAAACAAACCATACTGTATGTTGTCACCTCATTGTCGGCTTGCTTTTCTTCCATTGGTTACTGCCACAAGCTTTGCAGCCGCTGTTTAATCGGTGTCTGCGTTTTGGGCGTAATGAGTGCTGGATAGAAAAGAAGAAAATAATTAACCTAGACCCATCAAGTTGAATGCTAAATTGTCACTGTCCTTATGATTCTTACATTTGTCCTGATTGCCAGAGCCCCACTGGCTTTTTTTTTTCTTTGCCTGTAAAATTGAATTGTATACAGAGTTTTAGCATAGACCGTGACTTGTAATTGTAAATAAATCCGGAGAAGTGTTTAAAGATGCAATCCAATGTAACCACAATTTACTGTACGTCTAATTGGCTTCTTTAAATACATTGAACACTGCTAATAGCAAAGATTTGGCTACTGTGTTTTTTTGTTAGAAATGAAGTAAAATGTCTTAGTTGCCTCTGAATGGGGATTTGTTTGTCAATCAAGTGTTTTCTTCATCTTCATTCCCCCCTGTCCTTGCCTGATTGCTAATGCAGGTACGGGGAGATGGGGCTCTGTGCAAGCTCCTGCACACACAGTGACATCACATAAAAGGGGCCAGAGGAAATTCTCACCTCACCATGTTTACATAATGGCTCAAACAAATCATTTTACCCAGATTTTGGTTTTAAAAAAAGCCATCCACCAGCCCCTGCAAACATGTCACTGATCATATGATTAAACCAAATACAGTAGTAATACACTCTGGTCTACTTGGTGACTTCTGCTCCGTGCATTGTAGGCATCTGACACGGATAGCCAGCACTGCTTGTGTACATGCAGCGTCTCTTCTGCTGCCTGCCACCCTTGTGTTGCCTTACCGGGGATATATCCTATGCGTGTCATATGTACCCCCAAGTGTATGCTTTACAGTTTTTTGGTGAGATGTTTCATATATATCTATATCCATCGTGGGTCAAAGCTAACAGATTGGTTGGTTTGTAGCATTGCAGAGTTCAGAGAAAGAGCGAAGCCCAGGAAGTAAGTCAGTGGCGGTTGCAGTTGAAGGTAAGATTACCATAACAGGGGAGCACTCCTGCTCTTTCTCCCTTTATGAGATACCTTGCTGATTTAAAAAAAAAGAAAATAAAGGTTTATTTCCCATTCAGTTCTTTAATCCACATACACAATTTCCCATTATATGAGCATTTTATAGATGTCTTCCCCTTTGTTTTCATTTTTCTACTACAATTAAGGCCGTGATTATACCTACAAATGCCGGCGGCTCAAAAACATATAAAAAGAAAATGAATGTACACCTACCTGTAGAGCCGTGAGCGCCACTTGGAGCTGCAGGGCGGCAGACTCCTGGAAGAAGTTTTCAAAATAGTTTCTGGCCGGCGACGGCTGCGTCACGTGAGCGGTTCAGCCAACGAGGGCGAAACGTTCACAGCCACGCCTCCGTGTCTCTCCTGTCTCCCCTGTATGTTCAAGATGCCGCTCGGCAGCGTGAGGGTGACGTCACCAGATCGCGCTGCCGGCATCTAGTATAATCAAGGCCTTACATTTATTTTTGTTTCAATGCAACAGCTCTTAATACAAATAGCTAACTTTCTGACAGCAATCAATGCTGTACCGTAATGAATTATTGTCCGTGTCTTAAGCTGCACCTCTACACGCAGGATTTTGTTTGTCTTGCAGGCCCCCAAGAAAAATCACAAACGGTTACGCGCGCCACTACCCAAACCAATGGTTCCAACGTGACATTCAAACCACGGGGACGAGAGTTTTCCTTTGGTAACATTTTTTTTAATTTTGTTGTTCAGAAACTTTCAATTGTACCCTGTGATTCTGGGATAAATGTGTTTTTTTTTTCTTTTCTTTTTTCTTAACTCTGATTTACTCTAGTTTTAGTAAAGTGGTATTATTATTATACATGTTAAAGTAGATCATCAAAGTTCTTCAGGGAAGCAAGTAAATGCTAAACTTGTTTAGACGCTCCGTGATTCCATATTGCCATGTAGAACATTTTATTTTAACTACATTTGTTTTAATGCTGTCAGCTAGTAATACATGAGGGGCAGTATTTACTAAAGTGTGTAAGCAGAAATGTCCGGCTATAGGGATTTAACAAGTAAGGAATTTCCTATTTGACATTTGTTCATTCATTATTAAATACCGCCAATGTTCCTTTTTGTAAACGCAGAGGCTTGGAATGCCAAAATCACAGACCTGAAACAAAAAGTTGAAGCACTATTCGATGAAAAATGTGGTGAGTAACCTTTTGGACGCCCCTTCGCTTCTTTGGTGTTCTCTTCACTGTTTTAAAGGTATGAAATGAGCTAGAGTAATGCACAGCCAGATCCCGCAGCTGGAGGTAGTGTCGTGAAAACATCTACTGCTCCCATGTTCACTCTTTGGCCCATTTAACGTCACTAAGCGTCTGTTTTTAATGCAGCAACCATCTAATCTCATATTCTAACAAAAAATGCACACATTTTAAGCCAGCATGTTGACAAATCAATTTATGCTTCATCTTTGCACATTCTTCGTGTGTGTGTGTGTGTGTGTGTGTATATACATATATACACATACGTATATAGCAAATGGAAATATCACTGTATGCTCATTTGCATGTCAGTGATATTTCCATTTGCTATATGCTTTACTGTGGAGGGGTTTTGTCACTTTTTTTTTTACCCATCATAACCTTAATATATACATATAGAGAGAGAGCTTTCGAAATAGAGTGATCTCTTCTTCAGGCGATGTTACAATGGATTCAAACAAAAAACTTACTTAAAACGAGGCAGCTTGGAATGTTATCTGTGGATGAAGCCTCCCCCTCCTCCTGAGCAGTATGAGATTTATGACTTTAGGTGTTAAATGGTCCCTGAAAATTTGCGATGTTAGAGTGTATGTGTGTAAATTGTAATTAATAAAGAATCCACAGTGTATACATACAGTCTGCAGGGGAATCTTGTAAATGTTAATTAAAATGTCAGAATTATTGCTGCCTTTCCCCCTTATAGGAAAAAAAGTGGATTAACATTCTGAATTATTATGAATTGCACAAAATGAAGATACATTTTGTTAATCTATGTTCTTTTCCCAGTTGCATCTTTCTCACTTTTAATGTAAGCAGGACTTTGTTATTTTATTTCAATGAATCAACTCCTAATAACAGTTTATTTCTTCCTTTTATAAAATCAATTAATGCCGTATAGTCATTAATTTATTGTCACTCATAATGGCTATACTAAAAAACAAAAAATGTTTGATCTACACACAATTGTATTTGTTTTGCTATTGCAGGCTTCCATGATGCATCACAAAATGTTATGCACACCCCTAGCTGAACCAATGTGTAGTCTCTAATAAAAGCTATTTTATATCTGTAAATGTGTTCTGGCTATGACATTCCCCTCCCCGTTCCCTGCCTAGTGCTACTGTGCGAATTCTTGTTTGTTTTTGTAACACTTTACCAATATGAGAACATGATTTCTATATCTCCAGGTGAGGCCCTAGGGACGAAAGAGCCTTACAAGGTCCCATTTGCATTATTCGAATCCTACCCAGAAGACTTCTATGTGGAAGGTCTTCCAGAGGGCGTTCCATTCCGCAGACCATCCACTTTTGGCATTCCTAGGCTGGAAAAGATTCTCAGAAACAGATCCAAGATAAAATTCATCATCAAAAAGTAGGAGGGCAATATAAATGCTCAATATAAATTCTTGAAGTATACCGTTTCTGTAATGTGTGATACATGTGCACGTTTCATGTTGAAAATTAAATCTTGATCGTCTTTTGTCAGGCCCGAAATGTTTGAAACTGCAAGCAAAGAGCCCCCTGCAAACTGTCCAAGTGAGTCTGAATCTTGTTCTGGGAGTGAGTGAAAGTGTAGGTTTCTTAGAATGCACTTTTATTGGTTCCCTGGTTATTAAAGCAGGTGCTTTATGACCTGCTGTGAAGCAGTCATCTTGTTTACTGCCCTATAGCAAGTGTAGTGTTAGACTTTATGAACTTGAGGCTACTTCCTCCTTGATCCATGAAGTCTTATTTATAACTTGTGCAAAGGGATACACCATGGTGGCTTGTACTATCAGCCGCCTGCTTTGTTTTGTAACATTGTGCTGTCACGGTTAACTTGACATCTCTTTTTGTATTAATGAGACTTCCAATAGCTTCCTCTTTCAACTTCTGTGTATAGTATATGTACCTGCTGTCACATCTGTAGAGGGATCCATAATGGTTGAAAGTTCTTGTAGATCCAAGGAAACAGCTTAGATTGATTATTAAATGGTGCGGTTTGCCCTCCAATAAACCAGTTCTATGGCAACTTAAATTCTATATTTCTGTTTGTGATACCAAAAGTAGCTCTATCCTAAAATAACTTTCCTTTCTAAGAACGGACAAGTGCCCATAACACTTCTATCACAGCTTCTGGAGTAGAAGACCTTAATATCATACAAGTGACCATACCAGGTAGGTGACACTGTTATGCTTGTTATCTATTCAAAGGTGGTCAGGTTTGGGTGGCACTATTTTGATGAAAACCTGTAAATGCAGTCAGCAGAGAAAGTGAGAGCTTGCAGCTCTGGTTATCATAGCCTCAGTGTCTGCTTGTTGAGGAAAGAGATCATTACGCCATGGTTAATTAAGGTCATTATATTAAAAGGGGAAAAGGAAGAGCGGGTGGAATTTTTGTTTTTACATAGAGATGGTTGATAATGATATGCGGAAGGTGATCATTCTCACAATGGTCTTCTCTATCGTACTAGTCACTTAGTCAGCACAGAAGAATATTTTATTTTATTTGCAATATCATGGTAGCTGCTGGAGTTGGATCAGGGCCGTAATTCCAAAAATAATAGTAATTTACATTTTTTTTACAATGCACATACATAGTATACAGCCCTACAGCATGCCTAATATTAATGCACTGATAACATCAATGCAATAAACATTGTTTATTATCGTGCTTACAGGTTGCATATGTGGCGTTTTGTTGGCTGCTACTTGTATGACTCTGGGTTGTTGGTTCTCACAGTTAAAAATATAGAGGAGCGGCTCAGTGAGTAACGACACTGACTGGCACAGAGTTGGAAGCAGGGGAACCTGGTCCAATTCCCGGTGCCGGCTCCTTGTGACCTTGGGCAAGTCACTTTATCTCCCTGTGCCTCAGGCACCAGAAACATAGATTGTAAGCTCTACGGGGCAGGGCCCTGTGCCTGCAAAATGTCTCTACAAAGAGCTACGTAAAACAAGCAGCACTATGTCTGAGACCTGTAGTGTTGGGAAGAAAAGACAACTTCAACATCCATTGTAAAGATTATTTTTTTTAAATTAACTTATGTGGTGATAAAAAGCTTGTTTGATTTCCTCTTGTACATGATTACAGTATTGTGGTTGTTCTAATTGTAATGACAAATCCTCAAAATTCTGGCAATGTAAGAATTGACAAGTATTTACATATCGCTGCCCTGAAAAGCGTACAGTCTATATTTAGGGAATGCTGTTGCCACAAGACTCCTCCTCATGCAAATATTTCAAGAAACGAAAATGAAAAAATTACATTTTCTAAATGATGTGCAATTGTGAGCATAGCATTATTCCCTGAATCATCGTCTTGTTTTCTAGATGTGGACAACGAAAGATCAATCAAAGTAGACAAGGCCCGTCAGTTGAGGGAACAAGTCAATGAACTCTTTAGTCGGAAGTTTGGTAAGTTGTGCGGTTTGAGCCGGAGTTGTACAATATGAATTCTATTAAAAAAAAACTTGCAGCGCAGAGTTCCTGATACACAAATGCCGTTTGAGATACCCAGTGGCGAATTAAAAATGTTGCCGCCAGGACCGCCCTCCTCCTCCTACCGCATTGCGGCGTCACGTGATAACAAATTTCCATGACAACGGGATGCCATATGACGTCACGTTGTCATGGCAATCACCATGTGACGAAGCAGGATTATTTGATGCTGCAAAGCTACAGGAGGAGCGCAGCGCAAAGGAGAAGGCTAAGGCACGTTCTATAGTGCCGGGACGTCAGTGAGCCTTTCTATACAAGGGCCGCGCACGGCAGGGAGAGGGGAGCCGACAGGCAGCGGCCAAGATTATGAAATTCATCTTTTCGCGCCGCTGCCCTGCGGGCGCGTGTGTGTGTGTGTGTCAAGGATTGCAAAACAAAATAAAAATATTTATTAAACTTTTTTTTTTTTCTTTAACAAATCTTATTTAGGACTTATTTCACTCGCACACACATATACTCGCACATATACTCGCACACATACTCACAAGCATATACTCACAAGCATACACGCATACACACACACACACACATACACACACACATACTCACACACTCACACATATACATTACCTGCAGCTCCCGGCACTATATGCAGGAAAAGCATGCGGCCCGTGCACGCGCGTATACATAGGAACGCACGGCCGCATGCTGTATATAACAGCCCTAAGAGATCTTTACAGAGGCCCCATGCTCTCTTCCAGCAATCAGTGGGGAAGAGAGCGGGGCCTCTGTATATGGGGGGCAAAAAAACAGAAAAATTGCCGCCCGGGCCTAATGGGAAATCCGCCACTGGCGATAACAAAAACGTCCTCCTTCATGCTCTACAACAGTGTTTTTCAACCAGTGCATTCCCTGGGCATCCCTAAAGGGTTACCTGTAATTTTCAGGTCATTTTAAAATTGTACCAAATACAGAAGAATTTACAATGTATCTGATCTCAGACGGGCTATTAGAGAGGGTTGGGGTTCTTTAGAATTTCACATAGGGGTCCTTAACCAAAAAAAGGTTGAAAACCACTGCTCTACAATGTACATGTTTATTTGTAATGGCTGTACTTGTACTGTTAAGACACTCTTTTAGTTCTAGCACTAAAGGAAACAATTTTAAGACTAGAGATTTGTAGTTGCTCTAATGTTTGCGATTATGATAATGTATTATGGTTCTTTCAACTTCCTTGTCCTTTGTACCCAGATCTGGGAGCGCTGTATACCCTCAAAACACATGTCCAAGAAGAAAAATCTAAATCGTTACTATAGGACATATGCTAATCTTTCATTAAGAAAGGCTTATGCTGCATTAACAGGCATCATAGTTTAATCAAATTGTACTCCAAGTGTCAAAAAGACACCATTTGATGCAAGCCGAAACTTAAAGAAAAAAGCACCTCCAATGTTAATTTGCATGGCATTAATGCTGTCATATCCCTGTTTGATCAAGGAATAAATTAAATATTGAAAGTGGCAATCCCCCATGCCCCCCTCATCAGAGATGAGTCCATGTAGTGGCCCTGATATGTACATTAGAAAAACAAATTAAATATAACGATATACATGATTTCCTTGCATCTAAAGTCTTACAGTAAATGGCTGTGACTTGTTTTTATAGGAGACGCCATTGGTATGACCTTTCCAGTGAAAGTGCCCTATAGAAAAATAACCACCAATCCAGGCTGTGTGATAGTGGATGGGATGCCACCTGGGGTTTCATTCAAAGCCCCCAGTTACCTGGAGATGAGTTCCATGCGTAGAATTCTGGACTCCGCCGAATTTATCAAGTTCACGGTTATTAGGTGAGTAGAGTTTAAACTCTCTTGTCTTTGTTTATTAAATAGTGAACTGGAGTGATAAACTTGAAGCGCACATACCATTCTGAATTAAAATGGGATTGCAAACATAAGTGAAATGATTAAAAATATATAGTGATGAACAGTGTTCGACAAACCTATACATTTGCACGCCCCGGGCGAGTGGATTTAACATCGTGGCAAGCTCCTATTGGCCCAAGCAGCACACGTGTGGTACTAGGTGGCGAGTAGATTTTTTTTGTTAGGCAAGTAGATTTTTTGGTGATTTGTCGACCACTGGTGATGAATACAGTGAGATTAATCACGAAAGATATTTAAACAATCTGACCGTAGAGAATAGTGCAGCTCCGATGAAAAATACTTTTTTTTTTTTCCCCCAATCATCTCGAGTATACATGAGCGCAAATACTCCCCGGTATATTTGAAAAATAAAAGGGAATATAGTGCAACACTGCAAAAAGATGAAACCAGCAAGGTTAAAGAGGGTAAATCAATTCCTCCCACGCACATAGTATAGGACAGGGGTGGCGAACTCCAGCCCTCAAGGGCCACCAACAGGTCAGGTTTTCAGGATATCCCTGCTACAGCACAGGTGGTTGTCATAATGACTGACTACTTATTGAGCCACCTGTGCTGAAGCAGGGCTATCCTGAAAACCTGACCTGTTGGTGTCACTTGAGGACTGGAGTTCACGACCCCTGGTATAGGATATGTGCAGGCAGATTAAGGTTAAACCCTCCTCGATCAGACCATTGAGTATGAGCAGATGATCCCAGAGACAGACGGCATGTTCTCCACTCAAAAAGATGAGCAGAACATTGTACAGATATGTTTTTACTTGATGAATACACAATAGGTGAAAGTGATTACATTCACAAGCGTTGATGCAAAACAAGCTGTGGGACCACCCTGGGTCCAGGAGCAGCGCCGGAGACCAGCAGCATCCCTCCAAACGGAATAGCAGCGTCACTTACTGCTTGCGGAGTTTGAGGCTGCGCTTAAAGAGCCGGCTACGGGTGACGTCACCCGTCTCCGTAGTCCTTGCGAAAAGTTGTAATCTGTTTTGAAGACGTCTCTGGCTACAAGGAGAATGACGTTGGGCAAGGGGGAAGGCAGAGAGGCGGAGACGAGAGCAAGGGGGAAGGCAGAGGGGCGGAGACAAGAGCAAGGGGGAAGGCAGAGGGGCGGAGATGAGCAAGGGGGAAGGCAGAGGGACGGAGATGAGCAAGGGGGAAGCAGAGGGGCGGAGACGAGAGCAAGGGGGAAGGCAGAGGGGCGGAGACGAGAGCAAGGGGGAAGGCAGAGGGGCGGAGACGAGAGCAAGGGGGAAGGCAGAGGGGCGGAGACGAGAGCAAGGGGGAAGGCAGAGGGGCGGAGACGAGAGCAAGGGGGAAGGCAGAGGGGCGGAGACGAGAGCAAGGGGGAAGGCAGAGGGGCGGAGACGAGAGCAAGGGGGAAGGCAGAGGGGCGGAGACGAGAGCAAGGGGGAAGGCAGAGGGGCGGAGACGAGAGCAAGGGGGAAGTTAGAGGGGCGGAGATCAGAGCAAGGGGGAAGGCAGAGGGGCGGAGACGAGAGCAAGGGGGAAGGCAGAGGGGCGGAGACGAGAGCAAGGGGGAAGGCAGAGGGGCGGAGACGAGAGCAAGGGGGAAGGCAGAGGGGCGGAGACGAGAGCAAGGGGGAAGGCAGAGGGGCGGAGACGAGAGCAAGGGGGAAGGCAGAGGGGCGGAGACGAGAGCAAGGGGGAAGGCAGAGGGGCGGAGACGAGAGCAAGGGGGAAGGCAGAGGGGCGGAGACGAGAACAAGGGGGAAGGCAGAGGGGCGGAGACGAGAGCGAGGGGGAAGGCAGAGGGGCGGAGACGAGAGCGAGGGGGAAGGCAGAGGGGCGGAGACGAGAGCGAGGGGGAAGGCAGAGGGGCGGAGACGAGAGCGAGGGGGAAGGCAGAGGGGCGGAGACGAGAGCGAGGGGGAAGGCAGAGGGGCGGAGACGAGAGCGAGGGGGAAGGCAGAGGGGCGGAGACGAGAGCAAGGGGGAAGGTAGAGGGGCGGAGATGAGCAAGGGGGAAGGCAGAGGGGCGGAGACGAGAGCAAGGGGGAAGGCAGAGGGGCGGAGATCAGAGCAAGGGGGAAGGCTGAAACGGAGAGGAGTTGTAATTTCTGTTTGGATGCTGAATTTACTTTACTTTTACTTGAAATTAAGGGAGAATGTACTATTTTAAGGAGGGGGGAAGAAGAGGGAGAAACACGAAAAAAGTTGATATATTAGTACATTTTTGGAACCATTTTCTAACTTTGTGGAATTGAAAAATTATAGTAGAAAGTTAGTGACTTTAAAAAGGTGACCCTCCACACAAGCTGCCTATTTGAAGTTATGTTCTCTATAAGAAGGGAGGCGCTGACTGTTTCTGACACATTGTACTGCTTTTAATAGCATAAAAACATAATAGAAATACTACACAGCAATTGTAACTCACGTGACCACACAGCAGGTCGAATTAAGAAAAAGTGTTTATATATAATGTTGCTGACCGTACATTTATTGTCTGTTTTACAGACCTTTCCCAGGACTTGTGCTTAGCAATCGTAAGTATATCAGGAATGTGTTACAATTTACAGATTAAATAAGTTATGGAGGGTAAGAAAGAGACACACCCTCCATCGTACAGCAAATACAAATCTCACTTGTGAGCACATTCACAGGTCTCAGGCATGTCTGCAACCCTGCTTTTCACCATTACCTCTTAGCATACAGTGCTTCCACTGCAGCCAGGGATTCTGGGTAATGACATGCAAACAAGTACACAATGTGCCACTTGTTTACAATTTACAGCGCACACGGTCCTGTATAATAAAGTTAGCATTAAAACCTTAATTGGGGAGCTTACAACATTTGCCTTTCCAATACTGCTTTGTAGTGTGTTATTAGCTGCCACTAACATAAAGATAACATAATGTAGTAACTGCTTATAGTTGAATACTGACCTGCTCCTAAATCAGTATATATTTCTTGTGGGAATTACTGCACTGTGCAATTCATACAAAAACTGTTGGATTAATGTTTTGGGTGCAAATTAAACGTAAGGAACTTGCCAATTTCATGTCTTTTGATTGTGTACTTTTCCCAGCTAGGGTTCAAATTGGGACAATTCTGCATTATGTCCCTTATTGCAGTTAAAAATAAATAAAAATAGCACTGCACAAGAAGTGTCTCGGTAGAAAGAACAGTATTCATAAGTGTGATATTGACAGAATGCCCTTTAGATAGCAGCTCGTGGTGTACCAATACTTGTCAATGTTGGAGTGTGAATATCATTACATGTTATTAAGTGTATAGTTGCCATATTGGATCTAGAGAACACTATAGATTGCATTGGCAGGTAATTAAGAAAACATGTAAGAGGTCTCAATAACACTAACATCATATATTAAATATTATCATATTTAGCATATATTCATTGCAGACTAAATACAGAGCATTCTCTCTCTCTCTCTCACTTTTTCTGTCTCTCGTGTATAAATGAACTAAATAAATAAATTAAAGTAGCTCAGATAATTTAATAAATCAGACAAGTGTGTTGTACAGTAAACAATACAGAAAACATAATAATTACACGTATTTATTGTCAATTTTAGAAGCGACTGAAGAAAGTGCATCTGGACCGTCAGCAGAATCTGGACCGTCGGCAGAATCTGGACCGTCAGCAGAATCTGGACCGTCGGCAGAATCTGGACCGTCGGCAGAATCTGGTAAATAAGTGTTTTGAGTATTTTTTTTTTTTTTTAAAGTCCTGCCTGATTTTCTTTTTTTAAATTTTATTTTAAAGGTGGTGTAGTAAATAGAGAATATTAATAGTTCACATTTTTTTACACTGAAACTACGTGAACCATTTAGATTCCAATGATCTTTATTTGTTTTTCATTTTAAGGTAAAGCTGATAAGAGCCAACCAGAAGAATCTGCAGCAGAAGGTATTTATCTTTTATTTTTTTGTGTGTGTGTGTGTGTGTGTGTCTTTCTAAAAGTAGCACTGCAGCTAAACATTGCCTGATGGCAATGATCAACAGGAGTATGTAAGATGTACGGATAATGATTGGTTTTTACAATCCATTCTATTTTAACATGTTGCTGTAATCTAGCAGCATAGAGCTTAATAGCAACTTGAGCATTGTTGGGCAACAGACGTCCCTTCAACTGCAGCCCCCAAGCAGCCCGCTCACCCTCAGTCTCCAGTGCAGGGGGAACAGATGTTGCTGGCAGGGATCATAGCTTCCTCCCACTTGCTCAGCTGCTTAATGACCCTGCACTGATAAATACTGTACTGCCCTGCTCTTCTCCTGTGCTAATCACTAGTTCCCTGTGAACGAAGAGGAGTGGAAAACTATATTCATCAGCACCTTGGAAGGGGGAGACGCTGCAGCTGTAATGACCCTTCCACCTGTGAGCTATAGATTATATATAACTTTATTTATATAGCACCATCCATGTACATAGTGCTTTACAGCAGTAATATATATGTGACATAATGGGAATAAGGTCTTCAACATAAGACATTAGGAAAAGTTGTCCCTCCACCGAAGTGCTTAAAATCCAAGTGGTAAGTGGGGAGAATTTAAAAAGCCTACAAGGGAGGGGTGTTATGGCAAGTACGTCTGCAAGGGGTCATGGTCAATGCATATGAGATGTGTAGTATCAGCCAATAGAGATACCCAACAGCTTCATTAAAGAGGTGTGTTTTATAATGGACCTTAAAGGTGTAGAGAGAGGAAGCTAGTCTGATTATTGAGGAAAGGACACTCCAGAGGTGTTGGGCAGTGAATGAGAGGGATTACAAAAAGTCATCCTTGAGCTGAACACAAGTTGAGCAGGAATATACAGTAGTGCGAAATTAGGGCTAATATATAAGGAGGGGCAGAGGAGCAGTTTTGGTCTTTTGGCCACAGCTGTTTCGCCGCAACTAAGATGACGCTGGCGCTCCGCTGCCACGCATTTTGCTGCAGGGACATCTCACTGCCAGAAATCTCACCGCCAAGCCAGAGACGCCATTGGCAGGCAAGTGATATGTGCAGCCGCTGAGATGCCTTTGGCAGGCAAGTGAGATCTCCAGCGGCTGAGGCATATAAAAATGGTGTCTCTGGTGTTCAGCAACCAGGAAGCAGGACATTTAAAAATGGCGTCTCTGCCATCAGGGCGGCGTTCTGAGGCCATTGGACAACAAATTGGTCTCAGCCAGCAACCCCATTTTTAAATGCCTCGGCATGCCGCCCTGACGCCACAATTTGTACCCGCCCAACGCCAGAGATGTAATTTTTCAATTTTCCTTACATGCCCCCTACTTATCCGGACGCCTCAACCATCTGAACGCATGGGAAATATTAACATACTGGGGTTCATTTAAAAAAAAAATGTTCACATTTCCTGCCAACTATTTCCTGCGTTTCTGCGCAGCGCCAGCGCTCACCATGAAAGAAAGTTTTTGAAACGTTTAATAAATTATTACAAGTTTAATACATTAATCTTTGAATTTCTTACCCTTGGAACAGGGGGGGGGGGGGGGCAGGAGACACATGGGGGGGCAGGAAAGAGTTGATTGGGGGGGGGCAGGAGAAACACAAGGGGGATAGGGGGGGGGGGCATTTAGAGAGTGTCATTTACTCATATCAACCCATCTAACATGGAATTAGTTTTATCCCAGCGTGGAAAGCAGAAAATGATGGTGGACGGCCACTGCTACGTGTTTGATAGAATGAGTGGCGATCAAATGAAGAAGTTTTGGCGTTGTTCAGAACGAGGGAGGTGTAAAGCACGACTTCACACAGAAGGTGGAAATGTAACGTTGAAACTCGGTCTACATTCGCACGACTCTTCGGCTGCAAAAGTGGAGGCAGCGAAAACCGTAGCGAAAATTAAGCAGCGTGCAGGAGAAAATAATGAAACTACCGCCCAAGTGATTAAGGAGTGCACACTCGGTTTGTCGCCAGCAGCCAAGGCCGCACTTCCTAATTCTGCCGCACTGAAAAAAATGGTTAGGAGGCAAAGAAATGAAATCAATCAAATTCCCCCAGTCCCCGCTACTCTTGAGGCCCTCGTTATACCCGAAAACTACAAGACCTATGAACCACAACCATGTATAATGGAAAGATTTTTAGTTGCGGACAGCGGACCTAGTCCACAACGGATACTTCTTTTTGGCAGCCAACAGAATCTGCACATATTGAGAGATTCAAAGACCTGGTATGTTGATGGAACATTTGAATCTGCGCCGCGGTTATTTGCTCAAATATACGTTGTACTTGCAGAGAGATTCGGTGGCGTTCATCCCGTATTGTATGCTTTGCTACCCAACAAGCAAAGGAAAACGTATGAAACACTGTTCCAGATGATAAAAAATGCAGAACCTGAAGTGGCACCAGAATCTGTCTCATGTGATTTTGAAATGGAAGCTTTCAGTGCAATTAGGAATGCCTTTCCAGATGTGCGCCTGTACGGATGCTTTTTTCATCTAAATCACAACCTGAAAAAGCATTTATGCGAACTGCAGTTGTCCAGTACATACAACAACGATGCCGACTTTGCTTTGCATGCAAAAATGATTACGGCACTCGCGTTTGTGCCAGCCGCAGATGTGGATGAGGCTATAGACCAATTGGCAGAGGAACTTGATGAAGAATTGCAGCCAGTACTGAATTGGTTTGAGGATTGCTATATGGGCCGCCAAAGAAATGGAAGACGGCCGGCCATGTTTCCACAAGATATGTGGTCATTATACAACAGGGTCCTCGACCGAGAAGACCGGACCAACAACCAAGCGGAGGCTGCTCATAGGAGAATCCAATCTGAATTAGCCATGACTCATCCAACAATATGGAAAGTCATAGATGGCTTCAGAAAAGTGCAACATGCGTGCAATATTTATTATGAACAGCTAGTAGCCGGTCACCCTCCGCCACAAAAGATAAAAAAATATCGTGATGCAGATGAACGTATTTTCCTAATCGTTAGGAGCTACAATAATAGGGACATTATTACATATCTTCGTGATCTGGCGCACATTTATGATATGGTGCAATAATGTGTGATTACAAGGTATTGTGCTTGCGTTCTAGCGCACATTATTACATTACGTGATGACGTACTGTGCTTAATTGCTTAATCATTTTTGTACGTACAGTATAGTTCTTGTGTTATCTATTGACTTCAATTTGTTAGCAACCTGTTCATGGAGTTATAGGTATGGTTTATTAATACAAGTAATAATGTTTAAATACATTGTCAAATGCATTACCCCTCTCTACCCTTGTCACACCTCCCGCCCGCCCCCCCCCTCCTTGTCACTTGTGCCCCTCCCCCCCCCCTTTGTGTCTCCTGCCTCACGTTCTCTCCTCTCCCCCCTTCCAAGGGCAAGAAATCAAGGATTCCATGTATTAAACTTGTAATAATTTATTAAACTTTAAAACTTTTTTTTCTTGATGAGCGCTGGCGCTGCGCAGGTAATAGTTGGCAGCGAAATGTTAACATGCATTTAGCATGGGAAATAAAAATATGGTGGCACAGGAATTGGTTCCCGCGCTAGATGCACACCAGCACACAGTTCAGCGGGTTGAGGCGTGTGGATGAGTTGGCACACATGCACAGGAAAAAGAAAAATGGTGTCTCCAATGTCGACGCGCATATGCGGCAAATGTTAAAATGGTGGCGTCAGGGCAGCACTAAATTGGCCTCACCAGAGATGACATTTTTAAATACCTCAGCATGCCATCACAATGCCAGAGACACCATTTTTAAATGCTTCCCTCGACGGACATATTGCTTGCCTGCAAATGGCATCTCTGGCCTGGCGGTGAAAAGTCCGGCGGCGAAGTGTGTGGCGGATGAACATGCGGTGACTTGGTCGCGTGGCCACTGACAAAAGTCCCATTCCAGACAGATTACATCCTTTAGCAGTATAGTCTTAAAAGCGAGGAGAATTTTGTAAGTAATACAGGATTTAATAGGAAGCCAGGAGAAGGATTTCAGCAGCATTTTTAGGATAAGTTGTAGGTGAGCGGCAGGAAGGCCGGACAGTAGAAAGTTACAATAGTCGAGACTAGAGAGAATGATGGCTTGTGTTCGTTTTATCAGTAGAGCTACAGCGGAAATGGCATATCTTTGCAATGTTACGAAGGAGAAATCGACCGGTTTTAGCTGCATTGTGAATGAGGGAGGAGTCAGATGTGACACTTGGGCAGCATGCTTGTGATACACCCAGGATGATAGTTCTGTCAACATTAATGAAGAAGGGGGCAGTAGGCCCAGGCTTTGGAGGAAGTATGAGGAGCTCTGTCTTTGACATGTTAAGTTTTTGAGTCGGTGGAGGACCATCCAGGATTATATAGCAGGGGGGAGACATTCAGAGAATTTGGTCTGTACAGCAGGTGTAAGGTTAGGGGTTGAAAGGTACATTTGGGTGTCATCAGCACAGAGGTGATATTTGAATCCAAGAGATGTGATAAGGTCACATAGAGCGAGTGTGTAGAGAGAAAAGAGAGGTCACAGAACAGACCCCTAGGGTACGACCACAGAGAGATCGGAGGAGGAGGAGGTGTTGGCCAATGAGACACTGAAAGTACGATGGGAGAGGTAAGCAGAAATCCGGGATAGAGCTCTGTTACGGATACCAGGAGTGTAGAATCTAAAGGAGAAAAGGATGGTCCACAGTGTCAAAGGCTGCAGAGAGGTTGAGTAATATAAACAGAGTCATTAGTTATTTTAGTGAGGGCTGTTTCAGTGGAGTGAGCAGCGTGGGATTGTAGAGGTTCTATGAGAGAATAGGTGGCGAGAGACTGGATCAAACGAGAGAATACCAGGCTTTCAAGGAGTTGAGGGAGACAGGGTGATAATTAGAGAGATGGGTAAAGTCAAGCTTTCATTTTTTGAGTAAGGCATGCTTGAAGGAAGTGGAAAAGGTACCAGAGCGGGGGGAAGAGTTGAAAATATGTGTTTTGGGATTAGAGTGGGAACAAGAGGTTTGAGGAGATGACCGTGGATGGGGTCAAGAGAACAAGTGGGAGAGGAGATCAGCAGCGACACTTCCTCCTTTGGCAGAGGAAAATTAGTCAAGTAGGAGAGTTAGAAAGAGGAAGTGTAGAATATGAGGTTATAGAGGGGATGTCTTGACATAAGGAATCCACCTTTTGCTTGAAATAGTCAGCAAAGTGTTGAGGTGAAATGGATTAAGATAAAAACGGATAACAGATGGTGGTCTGAGTAGAGAGTCGGACAGAGAAGAGATGTGAGTGTTGATTAGTGAAGGAAATTTGTTTTGTTTAGCCTGGGAAGGGGCAGAGTTGAAACAGGATAGGATCCATTTGTAGTGAAGGAAGTCTGCGAGAGTGAGATTTCCTCCAGAGGCTTTCAGAGGAGCGAATGCAGGTGCAGAGCATGCATGTATGGCAGTTTGGCCAAGGTCTGGGGTTAGAAGTGCGAGTGGCTTAAAAATAGAGGGTCATGTAGATCAAGAGAGGGGGATAGGGCAGAATTGTAGTTTATGACCAGAATGTCAGAGTCTGTAATGGAGAAGAGAGGGAGGAGTGCAAAGTGGAGTTAAGAGCCAGTATCTTCAGAAATGAGGGGTAGGTGAAGAGAACTGAGAGAGTAAATAAGATGAGATGATCAGATAGAGAAAAGTGGGAAATGGAGAAATTGAAGTTTTGTTTGTGAAAGCAAAGTCCAGGTACTAGCCATCCTTGGGGGTGCTGGTTGCAGTCCATTGGTGAAGACCGAAAGAGGAGGTTAGAGAGAGGAAAGCGGGAAGCCTGAGAGAGAGGGGTCATCAATATGACAGTTGAAGTCTCCAAGGAGAAGAGAAGTTGAATCAGAGAAAAGAATGGAGAGCCAGGATTCAACGTCAGAGCGAGACAGAAGGGAGATGAGTAGAGGTAGGAGGGTGCTAGATGACCACCAGCTGGAGTGGGAGAGGAGAAAAAAGCTGGACATCGTAAGCCTCAAAGGAAGGAAAAGAAATAGAGGGAGGTTTGAGGAGCCCCACGCCGTCACCAATGCCATCAGGGTGGGGAGTGTGGGGGAGACAGAGGCCACCATAAGAAGACAGCTTCCAGTGCAGTCAGACTGAGTGAGCCAAGTCTCGGTTATAGCAAAAAGGAGCAGAGCGAGAGAAAAAAGTCCCGTACAAACACGAACTTGTTAGAAAGGGAGTGTGCATTCCAGAGGGCAAAGGAAAATGGAGAGGCGAGGGAGGTGCATGGGGATGGGTATGAGGTTAGAGGGGTTTTATACCACAAGGAAGAAAGTAGAGCTTGTCGATCCACTGCTGAATGAAGGCCACCCGAATGATATAGATATATACTGCCTTTTTGAGGACTCGAGGGCACATGAAGTATGATACCACGGAATTAGAGGGACATGTCCTATAGGAAGGAATTGTGTAGAAAAACTACTGTACTGAAACTAAGTTCTCCTTTTTCTTTTTTTGTGTAGCTTAAGACGTCAACGCGGAGAGGAGCCCCAGGGATGTGTAATATAAATAAGTGATAGAAGTAACCTTCTATACGGACCATTTTTTTGTACGTTTTAGATAGAAATGTCTACTTTTTTTTCTGCAGTTCTGTGAATTGGATTATAAAAGATTGTAGCGACAGAATGGCAATGCCTGGATAACTGGGAAAATATATTTTTGATTTTGGAGGCTGAAGATTCATCATATCTTTATATTCTTATGTTTATCAAGTTTTAATTTTTCTGACCTTCAAATGTTTCATGGTGCGTAATAAAAAATAACTTCCTGGCAGGCCTTCAAAATGGAACGGGAGAAAAGAACGGTCTTATGTTGTGGCCATGCTGCTGACTGAATGTTCACTTCCTTTTTTTTTCCTGATGATGGAATTGTTTTTCGGTTGCAAAACGGTCCTCTGTATTAGCACACTGCATGTGTTCATCCAATAACCTTTTGTTAAGACGTGATCTGGTGATGATGCACCCAGTCATATTTTAACCTTTAGTGCAAAGGGTATACTGGCCTTGTATGCAGAAATAAAATATCAAACCTTACGAATCAAAGTCTTTTGCCTTCATCACTGGATAAAAAATATACTTTACTGAAAATCTCACACCCTCCCTTGGACCACACTACGTGCAAATAAATTGATTGTTTTCTAAGAATTGTCTTCATTTTGTTATTTCCTGCATGGCTTATGGCAAATAATTATTGATGTTGCTTTTGAAGATGCACAATATTGTGAAGCAGCATCACCAATGCTGACACGGTCCCAGTCCCACACTGCAATTGTGAAGAAAATACACGTGCTCCAAATAGTGTCAATGTATATAAAATCCGTGCACGTATATAATACTGTGATGAATTATATATAGTGCCAATAATTATGAAATAACTTACACACAGATTTCTAAGTGATATTGGTGTATATTAAATCACAAATGTGAAAATAGAACTCAGTAAATGATAAACCTGTGTTGGTCTGATAGATGCTGCTGCTTGTATAGATTGGCTCATTAAACTAAGACACTAGCAAACAGAGAAGAAAAAAACAGCGCACAGTCTCAGAGTAGTATATTAAAAATGATAATGATTACCTGCTGAATGCAATCAATATCATTTTTAATATACTACTCTGAGACTGTGCTCTGTTTTTTTTCTTTTCCACTCTGCAATTAGTTGTGATAAAGGGACAGCATTCAACCGTACAACACCGTAGACTCATTTTTACTGTGATTCTATTTCTCTGAAGTAGAGAGGGAGTGGCTCAGTGAGTAAAGACACTGACTGGCACTGAGAGTTTGAAGCAGGGGAGTCTGGTACAATTCCTGGTGCCGGCTCCTTGTGACCTTGGCAAGTCACTTTATCTCCCTGTGCCTCAGGCACCAAAAACATAGATTGTGAGCTCCACGGGGCAGGGACCTGTGCCTGCAAAATGTGTCTGTAAAGCGCTACATATAACTAGCAGCGCTATACAAAAACATGCTATTATTATTATATTATTAAGTTTGAATCCACTGGAGAGTTTCACAGTAAGGAATACAAACAATACCAATTTGTACGGAATATTTCTTACGGCGGTTGGTGACTAATAATGTTACTCCGCTCATTCCCTCCACTCGTGGTCCTATCGCATGCAGATGTTGTTGGAGCTGTACATGCCCCTCTTGATCATGCATATTGGTCAACCTGTTATGTCGGTTACTGCCGTTGAAATACATTGGTTCACTGCACGTTTTATCAAAGAGAAGGCAAACACGTCTACATTTGTTCAAACTGATTCCCCAGGCAGTTTCCCTGAGAAATTAGGAGAATTTGCCAGTATGTTTTTTTGTTTGTTTGTTTTTTTTCATGGGACCAGGCAGGACAAAATAATTATTTACATTTGTACTCTACTTAATACACTGTAACTGCACAGGGGGAGGGGTAAAGGAAATGACACCTGTGTTTCAAGTTGGGACTAGAAGTGTCCCATTGGGGTAACAATATATGGTGAAAACTATACATTTTGAAACCCAAGTCTGTTGTGACAAAGGAGACTTTTGGTTTCATCTTTTGATCAAATCCTGACCTAGGACTCACTACTTGTGAAGTGAAAAGTGACATAAAAATGTAACTTGCAGGGACGTTACTTAGAGTATGTGTGTATGTATATAATCCCTGAGGAAGCTCAATCTCTGCGTGAAACGCATTGGATTGGTGCTAGCAATACTTGGTTCCACTATGTTCTTCAGCTCTGTGTACCTACTGTCTCTCCTGCACTGCGCGAGTACATCCGGTTTCCGAGTGACGCTACGCACTGACGTCACGCTTCCAGGCTGAGGAGGTTCCCTGAACACGGAGAGACACAGAACGACTGGCTGGAAACAGAAAACATTCCGGACTTTGACTGACACCCATATCAGGGCCAGGAGGTATTCAAATCCATACCTCTCCTGGATGACACTACCTACCTTGATGCTGTTATTTATTCTTCATTTGTGAGTTGCCATTTTTTCTCAATACAATGGAGAGCTGCTATTTCTTTTGAAAATATACAGCTGTGCATAAATATTGCAATGGTTTGTCTTCAAATGCAAAATGAAGGTATCCAGTGATGATGCTTTTAGTACATATTTTTACAGTGTTGCTACTTATGAAAAATACTTTTTCTGGTACACAGCAGAGTAGACCTCTGATAATACCACCAAAAAAAAAGTTAACACTTTTAATCCCTCTTTATTGAAGTGAAACTTCTTTAGTGGCACCTCTGATGGGATAAAACTGGATAGATGTGGGGCGAAATGTGAAACGGAAGCTGACGTCACGTAATGGACGCCACTCCGCTCATACGTCCCCTGTCATATGCGGCGGCGATAGCCGCCAGCGCCGCTCCTAACCGGCCCACGACCGCTGCCATGCCACGCATGCGCAGTTGTGATGGCGCCGCTGACGGGCGCCACACATGCGCAGAAGCGGCTGGCAGCGGCGTCATTCCACCCACACGCTCCTTCAGCCCTCCACTGACGCGGGCCTTCGCGGGGCACAGGGCGCTTGTACACCGCGGATGGGGGGGGGTGTGCAGAATTTGCGTGCGGGGGGGTGTGTGTGTGCAGAATATGCGTGCGTGCGGTGGGGGGGGTGTGTGTGCAGAATTTGCGTGCGGGGGGGTGTGTGTGCAGAATTTGCGGTGCGGGAGGGGGGGGGTGTGTGCAGAATTTGCGTGCGGGGGGGTGTGCTGTGTGTGCAGAATTTGTGCTAAGGGGGGGGGGGGGGGGAGAGAGGTGGTGCGCAATGTTACACCCCGCCCCTGGGTGCAGCTGGACACACACACTGACTGACCCACCCACACCCCCACACACACTGACTGACCCACCCACAACCCCCCACACACTGACTGACCCACCCACACCCCCCCACACACTGACTGACCCACCCACACCCCCCCACACACTGACTGACCCACCCACACCCCCCCACACACTGACTGACCCACCCACACACCCCCACACACTGACTGACCCACCCACACACCCCCACACACTGACTGACCCACTCACACCCCAACTGACCCACCCACACCCCGACTGACCCACCCACACACTGACTGACCCACCCACACACCCCCCACACACTGACTGACCCACTCACACCCCAACTGACCCACCCACACCCCGACTGACCCACCCACACACTGACTGACCCACCCACACACCCCCCACACACTGACTGACCCACACACTGACTGACCCACATACACCCCCACACACACACACCCCCCACACACTGACTGACCCACCCACACCCCTACCACACACTGACTGACCCACCCACACCCCCCACACACTGACTGACCCACCCACACCCCCACACACTGACTGACCCACCCACACACCCCCCACACACTGACTGACCCACCCACACACCCCCACACACTGACTGACCCACCCACACCCCCCCACACACTGACCCAATCACACACCCCCACACACTGACTGACCCACCCACACCCCCCCCACACACACTGACTGACCCACCCACACCCCCCACACACACTGACTGACCCACCCACACACCCCACACACACTGACTGACCCACCCACACACCCCCACACACTGACTGACCCACCCACACACAGACTGACCCACCCACACACCCCCACACACTGACTGACCCACCCACACACCCCCACACACTGACTGACCCCCCAACCCCCCCCCCCCCACACACTGACTGACCCACCCACACACCCCCACACACTGACTGACCCACCCACACACTGACTGACCCACCCACACCCCCCCACACACTGACTGACCCCCCCACACACTGACTGACCCACATACACCCCCACACACGCACACACCCCCACCCACACTCCCCCCCACACACTGACTGACCCACCCACACCCCCCCCACACACACTGACTGACCCACCCACACCCCCCCCACACACTGACTGACCCCCCCACACCCCCCCCACACACTGACTGACCCCCCCACACACTGACTGACCCACCCACCCCCCCCCCCCCACACACTGATTGACCCCCCACACACCCCCACACACTGACTGACTGACCCACCCACACCCCCCCACACACTGACTGACTGACCCACCCCACACACCCCCACACACTGACTGACTGACCCACCCACACCCCCCACACACTGACTGACTGACCCACCCACACCCACCCACACACTGACTGACCCATCCACACACCCCCACACACTGACTGACCCACCCACACACCCCAACACACTGACTGACCCACCCACACACCCCCACACACTGACTGACCCACCCACACACCCCCACACACTGACTGACCCACCCACACACCCCCACACACTGACTGACCCACCCACACACTGACTGACCCACCCACACCCCCCCACACACTGACTGAAGCACACACTGACTGACCCACCCACACACCCCACACACACTGACTGACCCACCCACACACCCCACACACACTGACTGACCCACCCACACACCCCCACACACTGACTGACCCACCCACACACAGACTGACCCACCCACACACCCCCACACACTGACTGACCCACCCACACCCCCCCACACACTGACTGACCCCCCAACCCCCCCCCCACACACTGACTGACCCACCCACACACCCCCACACACTGACTGACCCACCCACACACTGACTGACCCACCCACACACCCCCACACACTGACTGACCCCCCCACACACTGACTGACCCACATACACCCCCACACACGCACACACCCCCACCCACACTCCCCCCCACACACTGACTGACCCACCCACACCCCCCCCACACACACTGACTGACCCACCCACACCCCCCCCACACACTGACTGACCCCCCCACACCCCCCCCCACACACTGACTGACCCCCCCACACACTGACTGACCCACCCACCCCCCCCCACACACTGATTGACCCCCCACACACCCCCACACACTGACTGACTGACCCACCCACACCCCCCCACACACTGACTGACTGACCCACCCACACACCCCCACACACTGACTGACTGACCCACCCACACCCCCCACACACTGACTGACTGACCCACCCACACCCACCCACACACTGACTGACCCACCCACACACCCCCACACACTGACTGACCCACCCACACACACCAACACACTGACTGACCCACCCACACACCCCCACACACTGACTGACCCACCCACACACCCCCACACACTGACTGACCCACCCACACACCCCCACACACTGACTGACCCACCCACACACTGACTGACCCACCCACACCCCCCCACACACTGACTGAAGCACACACTGACTGACCCACCCACACACCCCCACACACTGACTGACCCACCCACACACTGACTGACCCACCCACACCCCCCCACACACTGACTGACCCACCCACACCCCCCCCACACACTGACTGACCCACCCACACACCCCCACACACTGACTGACCCACCCCCACACCCCCACACACTGACTGACCCACCCACACCCCCACACACATCCCCACACCCCCACACACACACACACTGACTGACACACTGACTGACCCCCCCCCCCCCACACACACACACTGACTGACACACACTGACTGACACACATAGACACACTGACTCCCATACACACACTGACTGGCACACATACACACACTGACTGACACACACACACACACTGACTGACACACACACACACACACACACACTGACTGACACACATACACACACACACACACACACACACTGACTGACACACATACACACACACACACTGACTGACACACGTACACACACACACACACACACACACACACACACACTGACTGACACACGTACACACACACACACACACACACTGACTGACACACGTACACACACTGACTGACACACATACACACACTGACTGACACACATACACACACTGACTGACACACACACATACTGACTGACACACATACACACACACACATACTGACTGACACACATACACACACACACACACACATACTGACTGACACACATACACACACACACATACTGACTGACACACACACACACACACACACACACACACACACACACACACACCCTGACTGACACACATACACACACACACTGACACACATACACACACACACTGACTGACACACACACACACATACACGCACCCTGACTGACACACATACACACACACACACACACACTGACTGACACACACACACACACACACACATACATACACACACTGACTGACTGACTGACATACACACACTGACTGACACACATACACACATACACATACACACACTGACTGACACACATACACACAAGGAATTCACAAATAGCTAATACAGGGGATGTGTGCCGAGCACACTCATTATATGTCAAATTTACTTGCCTTTTGTCAATGAAATTGCATTTTGATTTTTAATTAAAACATCACCAATACAAATACAATTTCTGTGACAAAAGTCAAAGAAGTTTCACTTACTATGCGCGTGCACAGCACACACAGCTTTTTTTTTTATAGGTGCCTTAGTATAGAGATACTATGGCGGGGGCCTAAGTCAGTCTCCCCTGTACAGGATAGAGAATAATCAGCCTGCAGGAACCAGACGGGTCAGACAACACAGAGTAACACTTATCTTTTAAGTAACCGTTCTTTAGGTATGCAGAACATAATTACATATAGGGGCCCTCGTACTCGGGAGGACCCTGAACAGCACATCGCTTGAAAAGGAGAGCTTAGGGAGGTACCTTGCTGCGCAATTGTCTCACACTCGTTACAAGTTTCCCTGATACTAATTATAAGGCCCTGTTGGAGCTTGTGTAGTATATGTTCATGTTGCAAGTCCAGGCCTGTTACTTCATAAAGAGTGGTGTACAACAAAAATGATACTGCAGTGTAGTGGGGGTGGCCCCCTTGATGTGGTTTCACATGGCCTAGTCACTGCTTTGGAACCCTCAGGTTTACATGGGTCCCCTTTACACTGATGAAACATTCTCCATGTCCTATGATCTCAGTGCCTCACAGCCATTGGCCAGTGGGCATGTCCATCATTATGCTTGTGTGTCCTTAGGGGTGTTAATTAATAATAATTGTTTGTACTTGTATAGTGCTGCTAGTTTTACGTAGCGCTTTACAGAGACATTTTGCAGACACAGTCCCTGCCCCGTAGAGCTTACATTCTGTTTTTTGGTGCCTGAGGCACATGGAGACAAAGTGACGCCCAAGGTCACAAGGAGCCAACACTGCGAATTGAACCCTGCTCCAAACTCAGTGTCGTTATCACAGTGTCTTTACTCACTAAGCCACTGCTTCTCCCTCAATTACATAGTAGATGAGGTTGAAAAAAGACGACATATGTCCATAAAGTTCAACCTGTTTAATTTAGTTGACAGATACTTATCCTATATTTGTATCTACAGTCTTTTGATACCGAGGAAAACAAACGGAAAATTCCAGTGAAACATCCAATTATGTTTCAAAGGGGAAAAAATGAATTGCTTCCTGGCTCCAACAATGGCAATCGGATTTCTCCCTGGAGCAACATCCTCTCCATGTTCTAACAATATATTTGTCAAATTGTCTCGTGTCAAAATAATGTTTGGTTTTTGTGGTGGGTGTGGGATTCCTCTTTTTTACAGTGAAGACATTAAATTTAGCAAGAGGGCCAACCGCAAATGTTTTGCTAAAGACCATACATATATTACCTCACACGTTGGTAACCTGAGTGATCAGCTTTCACCATAACTCATTGGTTAACCAGTGATATCCTTTCACAGGTTCATTTTGTTTTTACATTTCATTAGGAATTATATATCATACACACATTTCATAGACTGACAACCCTATGCTGTTGCGGGGCAAGATAATATAAGTAATTGTGTAAGGTGTTTCTGCTTTTCCTGTTTATCAGGTTACTGTGCTATAATTTTGACCACAGAGGTTGTCACCCCCTCCCCTCCTTTACAACCATAGAGGAATGGAACCCATTGCTTTTCTTGATGCAATTTCATCCTTCCCTCCCAGGAAGTGAAGCATTTACAGAATACTATGAAAGTGTGTATATGCAACATTACGCAATGTAATTATCACTTTATCTATTGCGCGCAAACATTCCGTAGCGCAGTAAAATAGGGTTGGAGGACTTAGACAATAAAATAACAAACATTAACATTGTTGCAGTAGGTAAGGACAGCCTTGTCCCAAGGAACTTACAAACTATGTGGGAGGGTAAGTGGAAACATAAGGTACGGGGGGGGGGGGGTAAGAATGGAGGGAGAGAGCTATGATAGCAGGTAATGTGTGAAAATAGAAAACAATTGTGTGTGCCGCTCACACAAATTTTAAGTTAAACTTCTTTGTCTTTTGTCACAGTTTTGTCACAGAAATTGTATTTGTAATGATGATGTTTTTAATTAAAAAATCAGAACACCATTTTAGGGCCAAAACGCAAAGAAGTTTGACTTGGAACGCGTGTCCTGGAACAGGATTACACATTTTCTGTCTCTTTGCAGCTCACAGATTTCTGTCTCCCTAGTTCAGCTGCTTGTTAGTTCGAATACTGTGGGTTAGGAACCTCGCTCAAAAACCCCTAGATGGTGTTAGCGTGCTGCCAAGGGAGTGTAGGTATAAAGATAAAGAGATGTGCCTAAAGGAGGCACCAGATGTCCCTTTTAAAAGGCGCACAGCAAACCTTTATGGTATAATGTGGTCAGGGGTGAACTAATATACATAAAATAAAAAAGATTTATTTAATAACTTCGTTAAAATCGTGTAGTGTAGTGTGATGTATATGACACAGATAAAAATAGACTGGTAAAGTCTATAGTACTGCTCAGTTATCCTATTCACTACCAATGGTGAACAATGCTAAAGAGATGGTTATACTAAAGTTGCACTCATAAGAGAGCTATCAGGGTGTGAAGTATTGCTGCTTGTAGCTGATCACTGAGTCCAGACTAAATGGTGTACATCCGTTTGCTATCGATGCTAAGCCTCACATAGGTGTCCTGAGTATGCAGGGGATATCTGCTAGCAGAGAATAGCCAGTATGTAAAGGCTCTTAATGGGCTAGACCCTGTGCTTATATCATGGACGTGGTCACCGTGGAGTCCTGAAAGCACATACCCAGCCAAAAAAGGTAAGTAAGATGGCTGTAAACTGCAGGCGGTGTCATACTGTAGGGCTAACAGCACATATATTATAATATTTAATTACTCTGTATCACCAGGACTGGTGGAAATATAGTGTTCTGCACAGTGGTACTGTGTTTATTATTTTTATTGGAGGGATCCCTCACTGCGCATGTGTCACAGTGTGCTTGTGTGGATCAATATTTTGCACATCAGAGCAGGTGAGATCGGTACACAGTAAAAATCACCTATGAAAAACGGGTCAGGTTTTTCACCACAGGTATATGCAGTTTTAACCCTGAAGCCTAGTATGCTCTCAGAACAGGACAAAGGGCTAAAATAACAGTTTTTTTAGAGAGTGCCCTTTCTCAGTGCTTCATATCAGAGTAGCTGTTCTAATGTTTATCCTCTTCACACATATATATATTGACTGCCAGATATAGTTTAAACGAATCAGATACCCAGCTGCACATAGTTAAGTGCTGGATCTAGGCAGGGAAAGTGTGTATGTTTCCTAGGAAGCTCCACTAGAAACGGGTCAGGTTCATGCTACAGGTATATACAGTATGGGGTATTCCCCTCTGTGTATTAACATATAACTGTGGTGTGCATTTGAACTCTAGTGCTGGACAGGATCGCGATCTCACACTGCGCAGGGCTTGCTTGCTACAAATAATTGTTTGTCACAAATGGAGCAGAGTTGAAACGGTAAGTAATAAAACTCTACTGAAGAAGTTTTTAGCCCTGAAGCCAGTACCATCTCGTTGGTGTGGGTCGGAGGTCCAGCTATATATGATTAAATGCTAGTTTTTAGGTAGATTCCCTCAGTACACAGTGAGTATCCCCACTGAAAAACGGGTCAGGTTTTCACTGTAAAAATATACAGTTTTAATCCTAGAGCCTAGTGTGCTCTCCAAATGGGAAAAAGGGCTGATATAACAGTGTGTTTGAGTGCCCTTTTTCAGTGCTTCACACCAAAGTAGCCGTTCTGATGTTTAACCTCTTGGCACATGTACTTGCTGCCAGATACAGTATGAATGAATCAGATGCCCAGCTGCATATAGTTAAGTGCTGGATCTTAGGCAAGGAAGGTGTGTATGCTTCCTAGGAGCCTCCACTGAGAACGGGTCAGGTTTTTTATGTGAGTATATACAGTGTGGAGGGGTTCCCCTCTATATGTTAACATATATATTTGCAGTGTATATTTAGACTACAGTGCTGGACAAAATCGCAATGTCACACTGCACAGAGCATGCTTCCTGCAGATACTGTCGGTAGGTTCTCCAGAGCTCCTCTGTTCACCAGGTGATAAAAGCCCAGCCTAGAGAGTTATAAACACCTCTTTAAATGGGTGTATCAGGAATAGTAGCCATGAGCATTGTTCAAAAGTGCAAGTAGCAAGTATGAATACCATAAGTGAGTTTATTGGTCGTGCTAGGTAGTAAACTGGTAGTACTTTGTCGGCAAAGACCCGACATGCGGCATGTTTCGTCGCTTCTTGCGACTTTTTCCGGGTTGGGCGTGTATGCGTCCCTGGCGGCCCCTTTATACCCGGTGGTTGCCATGGTAGCCGCGGGACGCTTAATTGCCGAGATTGATAGTGGTGGTGCAGAGGTACTGCATTCCACATGTAAAATGTGTTAAAAGTCATCCTGACCATGATGATACATTGTAAGAAATACATACTGTCTCAAGATAATGCAAAGCATAGACAGCCTGTCTACTATGTTAGAAGATGTTATAGGAAAGGAGTGAATACAAAGCCCTCATTCATACCAGATGGATAGTGTGTATTAAGGAGATAGATCCATCTGGCTTCACATTGCAATAGCTTTTTGTCCCAGTTTCCTCTACGAATACTGGGTGGTATATGATCTATTCCTTGGAAAGTCAGAGTATTGATCTGTCCTGCATGGAAATCTCTGACGTGGCGAGAGACAGGGGTGTCCAGTGAATTTCGTATGGCTCCGATGTGCTCCAAAACCCTGCGTCTCAGTTCTCGTTTGGTTTTGCCAACATACTTCTTGCCACACGTGCAGGTGATCAAATAGATGATGCCAGAGCTTTTGCAATTCATGAATTGTTTGATTTTGAATGTCTTTGTATCCCCAGTGTTTGTAAACTGTTTACTTTCCTTCATGTAGGTGCAGGCTTTGCAGCCATGACATTTGTAATATCCTTGTATGCTAAGCCACGTTTTACTTCTTTTATTTTATGCAGAGAAATGACTGTGCACCACTTGGTCCTTGATATTGGCTGACTGTCTCCATACGATTGACGGACGATTTTTTAAGACCAATTTCAGGTCATTGTCATTAGTTAGTATATGCCAATGTATAACAGAGCATTTTCACATAGAGAAGCACTCTCACCACACATTACCATCTGCAAGTACCCTTTATATTTGTTTTTGACTCCCCCATTATAGTTGAAGAAAATAAAAGGACTCTGTGTGTTCTCAAAAGGGAATGAGTTAAACCACTGGACTCATATCCCACATGTGATCCTGGTTCCAGAAGAGTAAAAAAGGGACCGTGTGCTTTGGGGTCAGCACAGAATAATCTCCAGCTTACACAGCATAATGCTGAGAGACAAGCTGCAGTGACACAGCTTTCTGGAAGATTAGGTACTGCACAACAACCCCTATACAGCTACACAAGCAAACTGCTTACACTGCTACACAGAGCCAGCAGCCTCTACACAGCAAAACAGCATGCAGCTTTACACAGTAAACAGAGCACAGCCTCTATACACAAAACAAGCAGCAGTTTTAATCAGCAACAGTAGAAAAGGCAGCAGCACTGCAAACAGAACTTTCACTGCCCTATTCTGCCTGAATCCACCCTCTGCACGGCTATACAGTAGGGTGCAAACATCCCACCTACCCCTGCGCACGTCCCCACGGCTGAGGTCATCAAGGGCCACGCCACCAGACACCCGCCAGGACACGGGTCAGAGCCACGGACACCTGTAAGTACAGCTGCCGCTACAGGACACCGACCGGCACCGTCTGAGACAGTCGTTCATCGCTGACGCAGGTAACAGACCACACGCTCTGGCTAAAGGCCTACATACACCTGCAGCATGGCAGAACTCAGACCCTCACCAGACACCACGCATGAGTGTGACGGTTCAGACACCACACAGGAGAGGGATAACTCAGACACTGAGACCGCTACACAACTGCGACAGACGCAAGAAGGCGCAAGGCTTAAGCGGACACACGAAAGGCCCGTGAAAAGTATGAAACTGACATTGACGCGCACCGCGTCAAGCTAGAAAAGGCCTGGGAAAAAACTGGACTTTAAATATCTAATGTTGCTAGCGTTGGCAATTATGAAACACAGCTTGAGCAGGCAATATCTCAATTGAGGTGCAGCCACTCGTGCTAACGAGGGCTGTCAGAGACGTATATTACCTACTTAACCAGGATTAATACCAGGAAAAGCCTGCAAGAATGGGGCTTACAGAGCAATATTGACCTGATACTTGACAGCCACGTGTGGACCGCTATCGCAGAAACTGAGAGTAGGAGAAAGGACCTTGCACTGGAGACCGCATAACAGCGCTCCAGCACATCCAGGCATTCATCAAGGTCAGCTAAATCGGTGCAATCTAATGTGTCCATCGCAATCGCAAACGCTTCCAAGGTGTGAGCCACCCCAGGGGCCGCACGCGCTAGGGCCGAGTGTAGTCGGAAAAAGGCAGCCATAAGGGCAGAGAGAGTGCGCATAGAAGCGCAAGAGCAGACAGCTGCTGCGCGTAGGAAGGCCGAATTTGACGCGGAACTAGAGGCCCTAAATCGAGAGGGAAGCTGTCGCCGCCGAAGCTGAAGTCTTAGAAGCAGCCGTGCAACAGGTTGGCGGGGAGCAAATGTAGAACCGGATAACTTCAGAGAATCCAACCCAACGCACTGAAGACTATGTGAGGAGCCTCCTCAGTGTCAACACCAGCGCACCATCTCAGCACGACGAGGGTGCCATCACAGATGCCAAAGACTTATTAGGTCCACGTGGAGAAGATGCTATTCCTCCAAGGTACACACAACCAGGTATAGCCACAGCCGCAACAGTGATCCACATGCCGGCACGAATACGGATGCACTACAACAGGCTCGCAATCAAGGTATGCCCGCACGGAGAAACACAGCTCCTCACCCTAACCAGCAGTCATCACACGTCCAAACCAAGGAAGAGGTGACCGCCAGGCCCCTCCTGGCAACAATATCAGAACGCGACCAACACACCGATGCATCAGGCTAACAGACATGGGCAAGTACATGATCCAGCGTGACATGGTGCAGACGGGACTTACCAACTTCGACGACCGTCCTGATAATTACCAAATATGTAAGTTCACATTCCACGACGCAATCAAGAGTCTGGGCTTCTCCGCAAGGGAAGAACTCAGCCTACTAACCAAATGGCTGGGGAAAGAATCCGTAGAACATGCAAAGAGGCTCAGGTCAGCAAACGTGAACCACCCTCAAGTAGGTCTTGACTTAGTATGGGAAAGGCTAGAAGAGTGCTATGGTGGCCCCGAAGCAGTCGAAGACGCACTCTTAAAGAGAGTCGACAACTTTCCCAGAATCACAGCCAAAGACTACTCGAAGTTGCGAGAACTCGGGGATCTGCTGCAGGAGCTGGAGTCTGCAAGAACAGACCAATCCCTAACAGGTCTCAACGTCCTGGACTCCGCTCGCGGAGTAAGACCCATCTTGGAGAAGCTACCCTACAATCTCCAAGAAAGATAGACTTCGCAAGGCTCAAAATACAAAAGAGAGAAGCAAGTCGCCTTCCCTCCCTTGTCATTCTTCTTGAGATTCATTAGCGAAGCAGCAAGAACAAGAAACGATCCCAGCTTCATCCTAGGTACATCAACTGTACCCAGCGCGAGCAGCCTAAAGAATGAAGGACCGGTGACAAGATACGGCAGCACCAGAATGCCTATCTTGGTCCACAGGACAGACGTGTCCCCTGAAACATCTACACATCCCAATCATTCTACCGCTCCAAGCAGGGAGACAGGGGACCCAAACGGGAAATGCCCCATACACAAGAAGCCACACACACTTAACAAGTGCAACGGGTTCAGGATGAAGTCCATAGAGGAACACAAGAACTTACTCCGAGAGTTTGGAGTTTGCTTCAAGAGCTGCGCTTCCACAACCCATCTAGCCAAAGACTGTAAAGAAGCCATCAAATGTGCAGTGTGCAACAGTGACAAGCATGTAACATCTCTACATCCAGAGGCGCTGACACTTCACCAACTCAACAACCCTTCCTCCATGGCAAAGCATGGCGGGGAGGAAGGAGAAGTGCCAACACCTGTCACGTCCCAGTGCACCGAGGTTTGCGGAGTGGGATGTGACCAAAGGTCCTGCTCCAAAATATGCCTTGTCTCAGTACACCCCCAGGGACAACCTGAGAGGGCTATTAGAATGTACGCAATCATCGATGGTCAAAGCAACAGATCATTAACGAAATCAGAATTCTTCAGCTTGTTCAACACACAAGACAACGCCTCACCCTACACACTCAGAACCTGCGCAGGACTAACTGAGAAAACAGGGAGGAGAGCAGGTGGCTACACCACATGTTCAGGGGACAACAGAGTAAAAATGGCTCTCCCTACACTCCTAGAGTGTAATCACATGGCGGCAAACAGGAACGAGATTCCCACACCAGACGTGGCATGCCATCACCCACACCTCAGAGTAATAGCTGACCGCATCCCGCCGATAGAACAAGGCGCCAAGATTTTGCTGCTGCTCAGTAGGGACATCCTGAGGGTGCACAAAGTCCGCAAACAGCGCACCGGACCCCACAACGCCCCATTTGCCCAAAGGCTTGACCTAGGATGGGTGATTGTGGGCAACGTATACATTGGCAAAGGGCACAAACCATACTATGTTGATTCCCGCAGAACAGTGATAACAGAACGTGGACACACATCCCTCTCCAAACCATGTCTTGGCCCTATTCAAGTGACAGGAAGACCTATCAAGGAGGAGAGACAAGGTCATACCCCTGAAAACAACAAAAACATCTTCGCATCAGCGGCATGTGACAATGGCCTAGGATGCTCAGTAGTCCAGACAACAAAGGATGATGGGTCGACTCCACTAAAGGAAGAAAGTAACCTCCTGAAGGTGATCGACAAGAGATCGTCCAAAATAATAGAAAAAACGGACAATCCTCCTGCAAGCAATGGTACATCTGAGACGCACAGCCATTCCTCTCCATAGAATGCTTGGTGGCAAAGCAGCCAGCTACCATGGCTGGCATAGCCTATTAGTCTCTTTAGCAGGTGATATTGAACCTAACCCAGGTCCTCCCATTTCAACTCTGTCCCATGCCCCTGAGAATTCCACCTTTTAAATTCCAAAAAGGGCTATCTGTCGCCCATATAAATATCCGAAGCCTGCTGCCCAAACTGGACGAACTAAGGGCATGGTGCCTTATGCATAAACCCAAAGCCATCGTTCTTACAGAAACATGGCTAACCCCTAAAACCCCTGATGCAAATATCGCCATTCAGGGATACTCCATTTTTAGGAGAGATAGGTCAAAGAGAGGAGGAGGGGTGTTATTTTATATTGCAGACACATTACAATTTACACACGTTAAATTGCCCCCCAAGCCCACCCTCTTTTGAAATTCTAGTTGGCAAAATCTGCCTCCCCTTTTCTAAGCCCATCTTGCTCGCTAGCATCTACCGCCCCCCTAAAGCCCCTCTACGATCCCTGACTGATATCACCCAGTTTCTTGGCTCCATTTCCTCTCTGAATGAGAAGAGTGAGCTGCTAGTTCTTGGGGATTTCAACTGCAATTGGCTTGACCCTAAAAAACACAAAATCCAGATACAACTCAAGTCACTTAACTTATCACAACTCATTTCCCAACCCACACGGACAAACCTGAAATCACATAACCATTCCTTGCTAGACTGGATTCTCTCCTCAAACCTCAGCAGAATCCAATCCTCTGGCATCCTTCCTGATATTTTCAGTGACCATGCAATAGTGTACTGTGTAAGGAAAATTAAACCGCCCCATTCAAGCCCTAAAGTTCTTCACACTAGAACATTTAAAAACTTTAACCCACAACAGTTTCTGGATGACCTTACCAACTGCCCATGGCACAGAATCGATTTAATTCCCGACCCTGATCCTCCGCTCGACTATTTCCAATCCGAGTTCTTAAAACTCTGCGATACCCATGCTCCACTACGCAAAATAAGGTACGGGGGGCCCACCTTCCATGGGTTACAACTAACCTTATTGCACTCTACCAGCTCAGGGATACCTTGTGAAAAAGCTACAAAGTAACTGGCACTACCAAGGATCTCAATCACTACAGATGCCTGCGGAACATGTGCACAAGGCAAACAAGGCACAATATTACTCTGACAATCTCCACCAAAATACATCAAACCCAGCTAACTTCTGGAAGGTTATCAACAATATATTCCAGCCTCCTAACCATCAACAACCAAGTAATATCACTAAGGGGGATATTACTCTGACAAACCCCACTGACATTCAATGATTACTTTGTTGGGTGTGCCACTAACCTATTAGCGAAACGCAGCCCCAACCACAAACCTGAATCTCATCCTGGGAGTACCCACATAGCCCCACCCCCTCCCAACACTGCCCACAATTTTCAATTTGGCCCAGTATCTGAAGAAGAGATTACACAAGCGCTCCTCAAACTAAAACTAAGCAGCCAATGCGGACCTGACTTACTACAATCTAGGTTCTTACGACTTGGTGCCCCAGCCATTGCCAAACCAATTGCTTCCATAGTCAACTCTATCCTGTCTGCAGGCCATATCCCTAAGACCTGGAAAACTGACAGACTTTTCCCAATCTTTAAAAGTGGGGACAAAAACACTGTCTAAAACTACAGGCCAATCTCTCTTCTCCCAATACTATCCAAAGTCATGGAAAAATGTGTCCACTCCCAATTAAGCGATTACTATACCAAGACAAATTTCCCTAGCCAATTCCAATCTGGCTTTCGTCCCAAACACTCCACCGTAACTACCCTGCTAAAAGTTTGCAATGAAATCCAGTGTGGAATGGAACGGGGACAACTCACTGGTGCAGTATTCCTAGATTTTGCACAAGGCTTTTGATACAGTTGACATGCTATCCTGCTTAACAAACTCCAGAGCTCTGTATTAGGGAAGCATGCTTTACACTGGTTTCAGTCCTACCTATCAGGAAGATCCCAACATGTGTACATCTCAGGCTCTAACTCCAACCCCCTGGATATCACCTGTGGTGTTCCGCAAGACTCTGTTCTGGGGCCCCTACTCTTCTCAGTGTTCATTAATGATCTTCCCACAGCTTGTAAGGAAGCCTCAATACACATGTATGCCGATGACACAATCCTATATGCACACAGCCATAGCCTCTCCAACCTTCAACACATACTTCAGTCTGACTCTTTGAGACTCGAAAACTGGATTTCCCAAAACAAACTGTTTTTAAACACTGACAAGACTGTAACAATGGTATTTGGGACCAAGACTAAATTTTTAAAGCTTCCATCGACTGAGCTCCTGATTAGAACCAACACTAACACCACCCTAACCCCTATCACTAGTTTTAAATACCTGGGCTTATGGTTTGACTCCCACTTAACATTCGGAATGCACATTGATACCCTGACAACCAAGACCTATGCCAAACTAGGGGTACTTTACAGGAACAAATCCTCCCTAAGTCTCCTGTTCAGAAAGCGTATTGCACAGCAGATGCTAATGCCAATTATTGACTATGGAGACATAGTATATGGCTCGGCACCTCAAACCCACCTTAGAAAACTTGACACCCTCTACAATTCAATTTGTCGGTTTGTTCTCCAATGCAACTACAACACACATAACTGCGAAATGCTCAAAGAACTAGATTGGTCATCACTAGAGTCTAGGCGCAAGTTCACCTTTCCTGTCTTGCCTTTGAATTCTTTATGGGCAAGCTACCCAGCTATCTGAACAAGCTCCTCACCCCTACCACATGCAGCACTTATCATCTGAGATCAGACTCCAAAAGACTGTTCATGGTCCCAAGGCTCAACAAAGTATCCGGCCGTTCCTCCTTCCTTACCGTGCACCCCAAAACTGGAACAACCTACCAGAGACTCTCACATCCACCACCAGTTTAAGTTCTTTCAAATCTAAGGCTGTCTCACATTTTAATCTGGTCTGTAACTGTTTCATACGCCCATTAACATATATTTTCTTTAACTGTGCATGCAATGTCTTGTATATAATGTATACCCTGTTCATTTATGTAACTATTTGTAACCATGTATTATTTGTCTTAACTCTGTGCCCAGGACATACTTGACAACGAGAGGTAACTCTCAATGTATTACTTCTTGGTAAAATATTTTATAAATAAATAGCTGCAAAGGGTTGCACCCTATAGATGAAACTACAGAGGCAAAGTTTAAAAAGAAACAGTCGCAGAGATTTTCACAAAAGGATATTGTGGAGCACCCAGCTAGCCTGGACCGCTGCATCGACCCGGCCTCCTTTGCCAAAGGACCTTGGCCAAGGGATCTTGGAGCCAGTGTTACCGGCCGGTATCACATCGTGATGTGACATGGACTTATGCATTAATGGTATGTATATGTGTATTCAAAAATAACTAGAGTTCCAGCACTCTCTGACTCAGAGAAATTCCAAAAACTAGGTATATGCCAAACAAGTAAGTAATTTAATATATGCACAAGATAATATAGCAAAACTTGGAGTGATGCGGCGCAAAGGAATAAACACAAAATCCTACAAGCACGGTGGTGGGGGTGACAATACACAGGGACAGGGAGTGGGATAGATACTAGGCAAGGAGAGTGGGAGGGGGAGGGTAATCAGGGGGAGACCCCTTCCTCAGGCCCGTTCCCTCAGGTCTATAAAGACCACAAGGTACTTACCTTAACCCTGACACCCCAGCCACCAGAGCAGCACTCAATAATCACAAAAAAATGCAACTTGAAAACTCAAACGGGCAAAATCCTGAGTACACCAGAGGAAAATGAGTCAAACCATCCTGTCCACTGACAAGTCTCCCTCTCCTTTCCCTGGCGGGCTGCTGACTGAGTTACTGAGTACATGGGTAGATAAAGGTCAGCTTACGATGACCTCATCAGGGCGTTCTTCTTAGAGCCCAGGTTCTGATCTGCAGTGTGATCTGCACCCGCCATCACACATCAGGCGCGCGCTCTCGCCTTAGTCCCGGACATGCGCACCCCCGCTGTGACAGTCCTGTAGAGCCCCAAGATGGTAGGAGCGAGTGCGCATGCGCCCCTCATTCCAGACCCGGTGTGACCTCTAGCCTCCACACGGGTATGCACACAGGAGTAGTGGCACAGCATCAATCCACCGCATTATATAGTATACTTTATTTATACAGTTTTATTTTTACTAATATGTCTTTTGTCTTTTTTATACACTATGGAGACACTCTGTGTCATTCACAAGAAGAGAGAGCCTGATTACACCATTCTCTGCTGTCCTGATTCATGGCTGCTACATCCTGGTGGATTAATGCTCTGCCATTACTTCTATGGCAGAAATCAGTCAGAGGGACGCTGCCTTATTGTTCTGACTCAAGTGCGCATGCCCATGTGGAGGCGAGAGCTCACACTGAGTTTTGACTGTCGGGCGCATGCGCACCTGCTCCCACTGTCTTGCGGCTCCACCAGACTGTCCCTGCGGTGGATTGATGCCGTGGCACTACTCCTGTGTGCATACCCGTGTGGAGGCTAGAGCTCGCACCGGGTCTGGAATGCGGGGCGCATGCGCACTTGCTCCTACCATCTTGGGGCTCTATTGGACTGTCCCGGCGGTGGTGTGCATGCCCGGGACTGAGGTGAGAGCGTGCGCCTGAAGTCTGATGCCGGGTGCAGTCACACATCTCCCGGTCACCACAGCTGTTGGGGATTACACATCCCACTGCGGTTCGGAGCCCGTGGGCTCTAAGAGGAACGCCCTGATGATGTCATCTTAAGATGACCTTTATCTACCCACGTACTCAGTAACTCAGTCAGCAGCCCGCCAGGGAAAGGAGAGGGAGACTTGTTGTCAATGAACAGGATGGTCTGACTCATTTTTCTTATTGCATATATACTCTGGTGTACTCAGGACTTTGCCCGTTTGAACTTTCAAGTTGCATTTTTTTGTGATTATTGAGTGCTGCTCTGGTGGCTGGGGTTAAGGGAAGTACCTTGTGGTCTTTATAGACCTGAGGGAATGGGCCTGAGGAAGGGGTCTCCCCCTGATACGTTGCCCCCTGATTACCCTCCCCCTCCCCCCATTTGTGTTGTCCCCACTCTCCTTGCCTAGTATCTGTCCCACTCCCTGTCCCTGTGTATTTTCACCCCCACCACCGTGCTTGTAGAATTTTGTGTTTATTCCTTTGCGCCGCATCACTCCAAGTTGTGCTATATTATCTTGTGCATATAATAAATTACTTACCTGTTTGGCATATACCTAGTTTTTGGACTTTCTCTGAGTCAGCGAGTGCTGGAACTCTAGTTATTTTTGACTATTGGTTGTGGGGGAATTTGGGTCCCCCTGGTTCCGTTAGCACCCTGCACATCTATATTTATACTGATTGAGTGAGTGCTGTTCATCCTCTTTGTGTAGGTTTATGTATATATGTATGTTCCACACACATCAGATGTATTGGCATCTCCAGATACCAGACGGGGAGTGTCCTGGAACAGGATTACACATTTTCTGTGTCTTTGCAGCTCACAGATTTCTGTCTCCCTAGTTCAGCTGCTTGTTAGTTCCCCTGTTCCAGCAGCTGGCTGCATGTGTAAAGATACATTATTGACACTTTCCCTCTTTACACAGCCACCCGTTGGTTGCCCTGGCAACCTCCCATTCTCATTGCCGTGAGAATGGTTTAGCCTTGTTGTTCCCCTGCCCATTTCTGTTTATGGAATGGTCCTTTGACTCTTCCTGCGTGTCACAGGAACATGTGCTTTAGATCTTACTAGCTGGCTCAGTTAGTACATGCTACCCTCCATTACACCCCTGCAAAGGCCATCCTTTTTTTACCGTCCCCCCATAACAGAGCATTTTCACATAGAGAAGCACTCTCTCACCGCACATTACTATCTGCAAGTACCCTTTATATTTATTTTTGACTCCCCCATTATAGTTTAAGAAAATAAAAGGACTCTGTGTGTTCTCAAAAGGGGATGAGTTAAACCACTGGACTCACTAACATCCCACATGTGATCCTGGTTCCAGAAGAAAGCGTCTTTTAGCTATTTGCACTTTTATATTTATAGTAACTGAATTCCGTGTCTGTATCAGTGTGTGTTATTCTCCGTGTCCTGCCCCCCTTCTCTCCTGGTTTTGTCTTTCAGAATTGTCACAATTGTACAAGGGATATCCAACGTGGGGCCAATTTCTGTATTGGTCTCTCCTTTTTCTGAACTCCTTATGATGTATAACTTCACCTCCAAAGTAACAGTTTTTCAATTATGTTTTTGAGCAGAAACATCACTGGCATTTTTGCTTTGTCAGATATATAGCCGATAAAACCAGGGTTTCACTTACTTTTGCACATACCCTGACTCTCAATTACTCATTGTTTGCCTAATTAATACATAATTTTGATTAAAAAGATATGGAATTGGTTAATAGAAACCCTATTGGACATTTAAGAAATGAATGGTTTTGATTCAAGAAGGTTGTCATGGGAAAACTATGGAATTTTCGTAATTATCATTGTGGTTCACAAACTCTGTGTGTGTGTGTGTGTGTGTATGTGTTTGCTTGTTGCCATGTAGCTTAAAGCGGTTGCTAGGGACGCTGCCAGATACAAACACTTTGTAATTTTTTGGGCCACAGGTGAACCGGAAACGGATCACCGCTTTGGCACGAAATCTGGCCTTAGACCTCACTATAAAAAGCCAGTGGAGATCCCAATGTTTCAGGAGCTTGACAAAGGGACCTCTTGGTCAGAAACATCACCCATGTTTGCTGTTTTTTGTATGCTGATGGATTAAACTGAACTTTTATTCATAACTTTTGAAGGAGTGTTGTGGATTTTTTTCGTGTGTGTCTGTATGTGTTTTTAACATGTCTGCTTAGTAATGAGGTTTTTAAGTAAGTGTCATATATTTTTCTCAGATCATTAGTCAGAGACAAGTCAGACTTGGCAGGGAATTTAGACACTTATTAAACAGTAAATAAATGTCTCGCACACAGAGGCAGAGTTTTAAACATCTTATTATTTGTCTAGCAACTCCTCCTACAACGACGCCCCCCTCATCACTATCTAGCACACATGGAACAAAAGATATAAATGTTACTCTGATAAATTGCCGCGTAAAAACGCATTTCCACAATGTCTCTCTAAGGCTACGGCCCCAGTCTTCACTGTAGCACGTGCACCCGACAGAGTGGTGGCATATGCACGTGTGGAAACCGCGATCTCACCTCTGAATGAGTCTTTGCAACGGAACGTGCGTCTAGGGGGCGTGGCTAAAAAGTAACATCCTCTTCCACAGCAGCAAGCTGAAGATTGCTCTCTGTGCTCTGATTGGCTGCTATTTCCTTTGCTCTGATTGGCTTGGGAAATCTGCCATAGCATTGGTTCTCACGGACCCACGTGACGCTGTTGCTACATCTGAACACAGTTTTGTCGTCTACGGAAAAATCTGTCGAGCAATGTGGCAGCAAATTGCGCACCAAGGCAGGTAGGGGGCTCGATAAGAAGGAAAAAACCTGGGCACTGCAGATTTCTGCTTAGAATTTTTTTTGTGAGCCAATGATATATGACGTTTCGGCCTCAAGGGCCTTTCTTAAATGCAAATGGCATAATATACAAACAACATTAAAAAGTTCCTTAAATAGACCCCACCACGTGTCCTTAATTGTCCCTGATTGTCTTCCTTCCAAGATAGTCCATCACTTTCCAGTGATGCATAGGCAGTTCTTGCTCCTCATTCATTGTTTCTTCTTCTCCGGTCGATCTCGCGATGCCTGTGACATCATCATGGCTCGTCTTCCAACCTTCTGGTGCCACGATGGTTGTGACGTCATCACGTTCTTCATCCGACGTTGTTCCGCCTCCTTGGTATGCCGTTTTGACCTTCCTCTGACGTTTGAGTGTCCTTCAGTCCTTCCAGACGTGGGGCAGAGCTGGAAATCCATTTTTCACTCCGCAATGTGTCATTACTGTCGGGAGCCTCCCCTTTAATTGTCATTCCTCCTTCTAGGTGTCTCGATGTGGGGCAATGTTTATGATCACTTGTTTTCTCCATGGTTGGCATCATCAGTAACCGAAGCCTCTATAATGTAACTCCTATAAAGAATGTCAGTGAATAAAAAGAGGCTTTAGAAAAACGTCCATTCTGCCATATAAAATATTGGGAAGACGCAGGGTACAATCCTTAACCCCAAAACAAATTAAAATCTGCATTTTCTTATAAAAGATGCTTAGTTTTTATTAAAAAAATTATAATCAAAAAAACTCCAAAGGTGTCAGAGATATGATATATCCCATATGAACAACCATACAGACCATAACACCAATCAAAGACTTCCAGCAGCAGCAGGTACCAGGTCATCTCTCAGTAAGAAAGCAACCTAGGGATAGGTTATCATTAAGCCCTCTCGGAAAAACCATATCCAGCGTGAAGATCCAGTAGGCTTCACGTTGCAAAAACAGTATCTCTGTCCATCCCTGATGGGCTGTTTTTTACTTGTTCAATACCCATTATTTTGAGTGAGGTTACAGAATGTCTAAATTCTCTACAATGTCTGATTAGTTCCGTTTCCTCAGTGGCATTATTGATCTTACTTTTATGCTCGATATACCTTGTTTTAAGCATGCGTTTTGTCTTACCTATGTAGCCATGTGTAAAATTGGTGTACAGATCTCTCTCATACTGGCAGTAATCCTGGTAAGGAGGCAGGGTTGCCAGTAGTCATCATGGAGGTTTGCCCTCAAACCCCTGTGATGTGTCATATGTAGCAAAGGAAGTGACAGCATGCTTTGTGTCCACTGTTAGTGACACAGAGGTGGGTCTTTCTGGAGTCTATATATTGCACAGCACTCCCAAAAGTGTGGGGGGGGGGGGGTGTCATCCAGTGTGTAGGAGGACGTGCACAGAGGTATGCAAAGGAGACTTGTTAAGGTGAAATTAAATAAAGCTTTTATTGCGCCTGTTCCTTTAACATAAGAAAAAACATCCAAACATATTCAAAAAAGGGGTCAAACAACGCTTCTGTTCCACTTGGGAGTATTTCTAGTGAAACCTATGCAGTCCACAACTCCCTTTAGATAAGCATGTCTCCCAGCCCCAAACGTATATCTTGATATGTGCAGATATACCAAAAGTCTTCTAAAGGAAAGTCTTATCTGTTTCTTGTAGTTGGAGGGAAAGTCTTCTTTGTTCCTGTGTTGCTGCCTTTTTCCTCAGGCTATGTCAGCATTCAGGTTTAGAGGTTCTTTCCCCTGTGTCTTGCAGGCAGCGTGCTGTTTCTTCTGGCAGGCTTCAAGACATCTGTCCCTATGGTCAGTCCCACAACTTGTGAGACTCAGGAACAATCCCACTTCCTGTCTCAAAGACAGGCTTTTCTAAGAAACCTAATCAGGCAGGTGGTGTTGGTTAATTGACTACCAGCAGTTAACCACCACACTGCTGGATTAGAGGCACATTTCCTGAACAGGGATAACTCCCCTGTTACACAGTGGTTGATCTCTGGAGTTCAAGGTCTGCAGCAGTTCAAGTCTGTCTGTCAGAGAGGCAAAGTGACAAGCTGAGTACACACTGTGTCCAGGGCTCTGGCACAGCTGGTGGTCTCCCTTAGGGGAGAGGTGGAAAGACAACTTAATTAGAGTACAGGAGGAATCTTCTGAATGGAGGGCCACTACAAGATGTGCGGCTAAGTGTTGGCCGCTGTGATGGGCAGTCTGCCACAAGACATGCTAATAAAGATGCCCATGAAAAGACCCTTCTTGCCTGTGCGTGGAGTTACTCAGGGAGAAGGTGCACCTAGGAGTTCCCCGTCAGAAACTCATCCCTGCTATCGTGGGGATCTGGATGGGGTGGAGGCCCTGTACCAAAGGTGAGTCAGACTCAGCACACTACCTCAGAAGCTTGTCATGGTGAATTCCCCATTACCAATTAGCGGGAGACTCAGGAGTCCTGTGAGCCAGCAGGTGCACCACACTTCACAGACATGTAAATGGGACAGTTTCTCACATATGGGGTCAGGATCAGAAGGGCCCAGGGAAACACCGTTACACCTATATAACTTAGGCCACAGATTTTAATTTGTTCTGGGGTTAAGGATTGTACCCTGAGTCTTCCCAATATTTTATATGGCAGAATGGACGTTTTTCTAAAGCCTCTTTTTATTCACTGACATTCTTAATAGGAGTTACATTATGGAGGCTTCGGTTACTGATGATGCCAACCATGGAGGAGACAAGTGATCATAAACACTGCCCCACATCGAGACACCTAGAAGAAGGAATGACAATTAAAGGGTGTAATGCCGCCACCCACGGCGCCCGCTGAGGCTCTTACCTCCGCCATCGGGGCGCGCGGCGTCCGGTCCCGTGGCCTCTCCTCTCTCCTTGCAGGCACTGCTGCTCAAGCCACAACCGGGGCAGACCTCCGCGCGTATCTACAGTTCCGGCTTTCCTTCCCGGCAGACTCAATCCGCCCCTTCCGTCGCGCGCGTTGCGCGCACGCGCCACTATGTCCATCTCCACTGCCGCCAATGTACTTGTTCCTCCCACACCGGCCCTGCATCCTGCCTCAGCCTATCAGCGCTCTACCTTCATCTGACTTCACCGCTGGGGGTTTTCATTGGCTCCAATCAGTATATAGTGCTACCAGCCCTGAGCTGATTGCTGAGCATAGTCAGTCTCTGGTTGTGCTTGCTACAAGCTACTTCGCAGTCTGCTCTTGTCTTCCGTTACAGACCCTTGCTTGAATCTGGACTCCCGACCTCTGGCACCCTCGAACCCCGGCTCGCCCTACGGACTTCTACCTTCTCCTCGACTTTGGCTTTGGACCCCGACTACTCTTGATCTCTCCGACCCCGAATCTGGCAAGTACCTCTACAACTCTACACTCTCCTGTCCCAAACCAGGCTATCCACATGACTCTGCTTACCGGACCCGCTCACGCGGCTGTAGGGCGGTGGTTTTCCTGTATCCCCACCTCGGCCTCGCGGTCCAGTCTTGTTTGTGGTGAGCACTCCTATAGTCCCGTGACATTATGCTCAGCCCAACAGACCTGGACTCCGCCGAGGTGGGTCGACGCTTAAGCGAACACAATGGCCTGTTCAAGGAAGTAGAGACTTGTCTCTCTCAAAATAACCAGCGTATGGAACTGCTCCGATACTCCTTGGGTACCATTTCGGAACAACTCAAATCCCTTCTGTCCTCTCCCGATACTGCTGCCGCTCCTCCTGCTCCTATCTTCTCCCCGCCGGTACCTCCAACTCACCCTCCTGAACCTCGCCTACCTACTCCCAATCGCTATGCGGGAGAGCCTTCAGCATGTTGTGGCTTCCTGGGGCAGTGTTCCATCCAATTTGAGCTTCTACCCTCTCATTTTCCTACTCCCCGTTCCAAGGTCGTGTACATTATCTCGCTGTTGACCGATAATGCCTTGGCCTGGGCTACACCCATATGGGAGCAACGCCCGGATCTGACTTCCAACCTGGACCGAGTCTGTGCTGAATTCCGGAGGGTGTTCGATACACTAGGTCGGATTGTAACAGCCGCATCTTCTCTCCTCAATGTAATGCAGGGAAATCGCTCTGTGGCTCGCTACGCACTGGAATATCGCACTATTGCGGCAGAAACCAGGTGGAATGACGAAGTACTCGCCGCAGTGTTCTGGCAGGGTTTAAATGACTCCCTCAAAGACGAACTGGCAGCTCTGGAGCGTCCTACATCATTGGAGGAACTCATCGCGCTCTGTATCTGTATGGACCAGCGGCTCCAGGAGCGAAGAGCAGAGAAAGGGAAGCGTGAAAAAGGTACCCAACCCACTTCCTTCCCACATACAGCTCCAGGGGAGTCTGTCGCCGTATCTTCTGAAGAACCCATGCAGCTGGGTGGGACTCGCCTTTCGTTGACAGACTACGCCGGCGAAGGGCGGGCCTCTGCCTTTACTGCGGAAATAGTGGACACCTGGTGAGTACCTGTCCTTCCAAGTCGGGAAACGCCAGCCCCCAGTGAGTACTGGGAGAACTACACTGGGCATGGTAACCTCTCCTTCCTCTCCCAAACTACCACCCAAGATACTCCTTCCTATAACCCTATCAGGAGGCTTTGGGGACATCACCACGAAGGCCTTCCTAGACCCCGGTTCTGGTGGGAACTTTGTCGATCAGGCTTTTGCGGAGAAGAACCAGATTCCTCTGGTAGCCAAGGGTTGGCCCATGGTCCTTGAAGCCATTGACGGTAGGCCTTTGCAGCCCGCATTCATTTCACAGCAGACCATTCCCCTCCGTCTTAAGATGACTGGTCACCATTCCGAACATATTCAGTTGGATGCCATCCACACGCTGGCTGTAGACGTGATATTGGGTCTTCCCTGGCTCCAGCACCATAACCCCCAGATCGACTGGCTCCAGTCACAACCCATCACCTGGAGAGACCGGTGTCAAGACATCCGGAATCCAAGAATCCCCTCCTTCCGGACCCCATTCTGGGAGTTCAGAGATGTCTTCGCCAAAATTCAGGCGGAGGAATTACCACCCCATCGCGCCTACGATTGCCCGATCGACCTTCTTCCTGGCGCGATTCCCCCCAGAGGTTGTACCTACCCGCTTCCCCCCCCCCCCCCGAGACCAAGGCGATGAAACTTTACATACAGGGGAACATCCAGAGAGGCTTCATTCGTAAGTCTTCCTCTCCGGCAGGAGCTGGCTTCTTTTTTGTAAAGAAAAAGGATGGCACACTTCGCCCTTGCATTGATTATCATGGCCTCAACAAGGTGACTGTCAAGAATCGGTATCCACTTCCCTTGATTGATGAACTTTTCGACAGGTTACAAGGCACCACTATCTTCTCCAAGCTGGATCTCCGGGGAGCCTACAATCTGGTTCGGATTCATAAGGGAGACGAGTGGAAGACGGCCTTCAACAAGCGTGATGGGCACTATGAGTACCTCGTGATGCCCTTCGGTCTCTGTAACGCACCAGCCGTCTTCCAGGATTTTGTTAACGACATTTTCAGAGATCTTCTGGATCAACACGTGGTGGTCTACCTAGACGACATCCTTAAATTCTCCCAGAATCCCCTGGAACATACTCGGCACGTCAAACAAGTGCTTCAGAGGTTGCGGGAGAACCGTCTATTCGCCAAACTTGAAAAATGCCAGTTCCACCAGTCATCCACGTCATTTTTGGGTTACATAATCTCGGACACTGGACTCGCGATGGACCCTACCAAGGTGGAAGCTGTCTTGGATTGGCCCCGACCCCTCTCTCTGAAAGCGGTACAGAGGTTCTTAGGCTTTGCCAATTATTACCGCAGGTTCATAAAGAACTTTTCCACGTTGGTCGCACCCATCACAGCCCTCACTCAGAAGAGCGCCAATCCCGCACTGTGGTCCCCCGAGGCCATCATGGCTTTTCAGGTTCTCAAGGAAGCCTTTGTCACAGCACCTATCTTGGTGCATCCTGATCCAGCACAACCCTTCACTCTCGAGGTGGATGCTTCGGACATAGGGGCAGGGGCGATCTTATCCCAAAGGAAGAACCCACAGGCCAGATTGCATCCCTGTGCATTCTTTTCTAAAAAATTGTCCGCAGCAGAACGGAATTATGACGTGGGTAACCGTGAGCTCCTCGCGATCAAAATGGCATTGGAGGAGTGGCGTCACCTGCTGGAGGGCGCTGAGTACCCCGTCACCATCCTTACGGACCATTAAAACCTCTTATATATTGAGATTGCCCACCATCTGAGTGCCCGGCAGGCACGTTGATCCCTCTTCTTCACCCGGTTCAACTTCCTTATTTCATACCTCCCTGGTTCTAAAAATATTAAAGCTGAATTGTCTCGTCAATTCTCTGTAGAAGATAAAACCGAAGACCCTCAAGAGACTATCCTTCCTCCTAAATGTGTCCTGTCTGCCAATACCTTTGACGCACTGACGGAGATCACCAAGGTTCAAGATCAAATCCCTCAGGGTCTCAGGGTGCCAGTTGGATGACTCTTCACACACCCTACCTTCCGCCAGAAGGTAATGCAATGGGGGCACGCCGCCAAAACGGCAGGTCATCCAGGGATCAAAAGGACTATTGACCTCTTGCAACGAACCTTTTGGTGGCCAGGCATGCGCAAGGACATTCAACATTTCGTCTACGCATGTTCCACCTGCGCACAAAACAAGATACCATGAAATTGACCTCCAGGACTCCTGCAACCACTTCCCATTCCCGATCGACCATGGGAACATCTCTCGATGGACTTTATTGTTGACCTCCCCAAATCCAATGGTATGGACACTATACTAGTAGTGGTCGACCGCTTTTCTAAACAAGCGCACTTTATCCCACTCAAAGGCCTACCCAGCGCCCCTAACCTTGCCGAGGTATTTGTGAGGGAAGTTTTCAGGCTCCATGGGTCACCCCAAACCATAGTCTCTGATCGTGGGTCGCAATTTGTTTTGAGATTCTGGAGGGCCTTCTGTAAGAAACTTAACGTGGCGCTTCACTTCTCCTCTGGATACCACCCACAGACCAATGATCAAACTGAACGAACCAATCAGTCCCTGGAGCAGTTCCTTCGTTGTTTCATATCTGACTCTCAGGACAATTGGCTCGACCTACTCCCCTGGGCAGAATTCACTCATAATAATCTCAGGAATGAGTCCACACTACAGTCTCCATTCTTTTCTAATTTTGGCTTTCATCCCTCCGCCCTTCCTCAGTCTGGACCTAGTACAGGAGTTCCGGCCGCAGAAGAGAGGATTCGGGATCTTCAAGCTTCCTGGTCTAGGATTCAGGATAATCTCAAACGGTCCACGGCTATGCAGAAGAGGCAGGCTGATCGCCATCGTCTGAAACCACCCAATTATGCCCCAGGTCAGAAAGTATGGCTATCCACAAAGAACATATGGTTAAAAGTCACATCCCCAAAGCTGGCACCCCGATTTATCGGCCCATTCTCTATATTGGAGAGGATCAATCTGGTTACCTACCGACTGAAACTACCTGCAACTATGAAGATTCCCTCTACCTTTCATTGTTCTCTATTAAAACCATTTATACCCAGATCCTCAGATCCGACACAGCGCACCTCGCCCCAGACTGGTCAATGGACAAGAAGAGTTTGAGGTACAGTCCATCCTGGATTCTCGTATCTCAAGAGGAGGTCTCCAGTATTTGGTGCATTGGAGGGGTTTTGGACCCGAAGAGAGGGCATGGATTCCGCAAGTCCAGGTACACGCTCCCAGGCTGGTCCGGGCATTTCATCTCAAATTTCCGCTTAAACCTGGTATGGATCGTTCGGAGTCCGACCCTGAAGGGGGGGGGGGTACTGTAATGCCGCCACCCACGGCGCCCGCTGCGGCTCTTACCTCCGCCGTCGGGGCGCGCGGTGTCCGGTCCCATGGCCTCTCCTCTCTCCCTGCAGGCCCTGCTGCTCATGCGCGCCGCTGGGGCAGACATCCGCGCGCGTCTACAGTTCCGGCTTTCCTTCCCGGCAGACTCAATCCGCCCCTTCCGTCGTGCGTGTTGTGCGCATGCGCCACTATGTCCATCTCCACTGCTGCCAATGTACTCCCACACCGGCCCTGCATCCTGCCTCATCCTATCAGCGCTCTACCTTCATCTCACATCACCGCTGTGGGTTCTCATTGGCTCCTATCAGTATATAGTGCTACCAGCCCTGAGCTGATTGCTGAGCATAGTCAGTCTCTGGTTGTGCTTGCTACAAGCTGCTTCGCAGTCTGCTCTTGTCTTCCGTTACAGACCCTTGCTTGAATCTGGACTCCCGACCTCTGGCACCCTCGAACCCCGGCTCGCCCTATGGACTTCTACCTTCTCCTCTCCTCGACTTTGGCTTTGGACCTCGACTACTCTTGATCTCTCCGACCCCGAATCTGGCAAGTACCTCTACGATTCTACACTCTCCTGTCCCGAACCAGGCTATCCACACGACTCTGCTTACCGGACCCGCTCACGCGGCTGTAGGGCAGTGGTTTTCCTGTATCCCCACCTCGGACTCGCGGTCCAGTCCGGTTTGTGGTGAGCACTCCTATAGTCCCGTGACAAAGGGGAGGCTCCCGTCAGTAATGACACATTGCGGAGTGAAAAATGGATTTCCAGCTCCGCCCCACGTCTGGAAGGACTGAAGGACACTCAAACGTCAAAGAAAGGGCAAAACGGCATACCAAGGAGGCGGAACAACATCGGATGGGGAACGTGATGACGTCACCCACATCGTGGCACCAGAAGGTTGGAAGACGCGCCATGATGATGTCACAGGCATCGCGAGATCGACCAGAGAAGAAGATACAACGAATGAGGAGCAAGAACTGCCTATGCATCACTGGAAAGTGATGGACTATCTTGGAAGGAAGACAATCCGGGGCAATTAAGGACACGTGGTGGGGTCTATTTAAGGAACTTTTTTATGTTGTTTGTCTATTATGCCATTTGCATTTGAGAAAGGCCCTTGAGGCCGAAACGTCATATATCATTGGCTCACAATAAATTTTCTAAGCAGAAATCCGCAGTGCCCAGGTTTTTTCCTTCTTATCAGATACTGGAGTACCACCCAGGGATTCCTTAGCCAGGAGCACCGGTATTTATGATTTATTTTGCTATTTGGGGAGTGCAGCATTACTCTACTATTTTGTCGGTAGGGGGCCCGGCCACATTGAGGAGCGGTACTTGTTCCTGCAGAACGTACTGTGAGCCTAGCCTATGGCAATGGCTGTTTTGCTGCAATCACGGAGGGATCAGCAGTATCGCACTTTAATTAATAAGATCAAAAGCATCAATGTCCTGGCAAAAAATTGTCTATTATGATACATGGCTCCCTTTAGGGTGCATTCCAGCATTTGTTTTGCTAGAACCATCATTACTTTTCTTCTGTGCCAGCAACAAGCATGAAAACAGACTATAAAACACATCCTTCAGTGGCTCCTTTATTGTCATTTGATGATCCTATTTTCTAAAATAAAATGTAGTAAAATAATCATTTTTCCAATGACCCCTGTTCAATATGATGTGAAGTTGCTTTTCTGTGCTCGGGAAACATTCAGCTCCATTCAAATAAACAGCGCTAAAATGTCCTCCAGCACAGGGAAGTGGCCTCACAGCATAATGAATATGGGCCTATGTGCTTGTGCCTTCTCTAACCACTTTTACATTGTAAACGTTCTCTGTGTGACCGCACCAATGGAGCAAAAAAGGATAAAGAAACACCCACGGGCCATACTCTTGTGTGTGAAGACATGTACACACTTCTTCTTTCTGCAACATACAAAGGGGAAGCATTACCAAACATATGCATTTCACATAACATATTCACATGTGCGATTGCACTGTTTTAGATCTAAACTACCTTTTAAATAACAATACGAATATTCTTTCAAGGGAACTTCTTTTCAGACGTTGGACAAAGTGCCTTGTGGAGATGGCACTGATGCAGGATCTGTTAAATCAAAGTACATATGGTATAGCGATTTCCAATGGCCCAAAAAAAGCCCTTTAGACAGGCCCTCCCAAAAGCATGTGTTTTTCAGAGGATCCTAATTCTTCAAATGTTTTTATTTTGGGCCCAAAAAGAAAATCCCATCTCTAATAATAAGTATTTTTTACTTGGAATATACTAATTACTGTAGGTTGTTGATGCACTGGATCTGTCCCCATTCCCTTTGTCACTATCTCTGTCACTTTCTTTGACTCCCTCTCTCTTACTTTTTGTCACTATTTCCCAGTGTATACCTGTCCTGTCACTTTGAGCCCTACTCTAAATTGTTATAATCTCTAACACTGTACAGGACAGAGCATAGGTTTGTGAGTGTTCAAAGTACCACTACTTCTTATCACTGAAACCCCGGATAGGTACTTTTTTTTTTAATCCGCAGTATAACTAATTAGTACAGTAAATGCAAATGTACAATTCTACGTTTTAAATGTTTTAGAAATATCTTCTCTCTTTTTATAAAGCTTTAATATTTTTTTTTTAATAAACCATTGTTAAATTAGGTCCAAGACATTTGTTTTCTTAGAGTTTAAAGCACATTTTGAATGCCACTGTGCTCCTGGCATATTAATATACTGTCAAATAGTACCGAAATAATTTCAGATATTTGAGAATGACAGAGAAAATTGCTTTATATTGGAAAAGTGCTGAATCCACTCAAGTCTTTTAGTCTGACTCGAAATCAGACTATCTGGGGGGCGGGGGGGCGGGGGGGGGGGGTGTTAACTGGAGTAACGTTTAAGATAGAAGACTATCTTAGTTACATATAAAATACTTTAATAAAATGTTATTATTTTCTATACCTGGTCTTTGTTAGTTCACAATGTGTTGATGACTGTGGTACCTGCAATGGCATCTCAAAGTGATCCTTAAATCGAGAACCGCATTACTTAACTGCATAACGACTCCCGCAATGCTACAGTATGTCTGAGGGTAACTACTAGTACTGTATATGAATCCGTTTTAAAATCGATGACTAGAGAAAGCAATGAATTCAGAACTGAACAGCAGTTTCTGTTTTGTAGTTTGGATAAATAAATACATAAATAATTACTTTTACATATTGCAAGGGGATTGCATGGAACTTTTTTTCTGCAAATATAAATGTGCTTTTGCACCTTGCTTGCTCAATGACGGGTGGATTGGGGAAGTACCCTGGGCTGGACACCAGGGGAAATCCGCTTTCTTGGGACTTTTATAAGGGCATACAGTTCATGCAAGAAACAGGAACATGCTGCACAGCACCTGCACCAGAGAAGAGCTCACCATAACTGACAGCGAGATCGCACTACGAGTTGAAAGGGTGGTGAACGTTCCAAAATCGAACCCCGAGACCAATCAAGGCTAGACTCTTAATAACTTTGACGTTCCAAAATCGAATCCCGTTGCTATCTTTAAACCGGCCAATCAGAGCCTCGACCCTGCTTTTCATCCAGATCCCCAACTTTTCAGAGAGCCCCGGTCCTGCACAGACTGAGCTGAGCAAGCTGCAGGGATCCGATAAAGGAACCGTGTGATCAGCACTGGACTGCAGGGATCTGTAGTGAATAATACGATTCACAGCTATAAGGATCCAATCCCTTCACAGCCACTCTCACTATATTACAGGCAACACCATGGCTGAATCCTTTATCAGGCACGTCCAGTTACTGGGGTTTGAGAAAAGATATGTCCCGAGTCAGCACTATGTGAGTAGACTTTAATACGTTTTCCATATGTTAGTGTCGGAAATATTTCCCCTATGCATTATTTTTGAAAATCATTAAACACACTTCTCCCCTCATACATTTTTCTACGGTCACTGTCCTAAATATTTGCTAGGGTAGTATATTGTAAAATCATAACACACCAAACTCTATTCTTTAACGGGTCACCTAGGGCAGTTACAATGAGCTGGTGTTTCTAATGTAGAAATATTGTTTCAGCCGTATCAATGCATAAAATACAGATTGCAGAATGCAATATTCAGTGTCAATACACACAATGCAGAATACTCCGTATCAATGTGCAGAATACTCTGTGTCAATGCACACAATGCTACTTTGGAATAGAGCATTCTTTTTTGCTACCTGGTTGTGCCAAGAGTAAATAACCTTACAACCCTTTCCCTGCAAGAAGTACTTTCAAATCAGTTCGTTCTCTGGCAGCGAATCGGTTAATTAGAGCTGGTGGAGATTTTTTATTCAAACTGAATGGGGAAACAATGAGAGGAGCAGATTTGTTTTACATGCAACTGTAATATGAGCATCACTTAATTCCTTTGCTGCCAGACATTTACATTGAATCGCCAAACCCATGGCCAGTGTTTCTCAGCCTCTTCCCCACAGGGCACCCCTCTTGAGAGGTTCTAATTGCGGGTACCCCGTCAACTTATTAAGTTACAACAAAACTGCAACAACTGAAAAGTATCTAATTACAATAGACTTTTACTATTACAAATACAGTGTTCTCATTGATGGATAGTAAATGTTATTATACAATTCAGTTTTTCTGTTATTTTAAATGGAATGCAAAAATCTTTAATCAGCAATACATTCATAAAAATGTTGCAGAATTTGGTTCATATACTAAAAATACACCTAATTAGATTTTTCCACATGGCGCCTTTAAAGATCGTCTGAGGCACCCCTGGGTGACACGGCACCCTGTTTGAGAGACACTGCCATAGACTCTGGCAGTAAGTACAGTTACTGACACTCTTAAAATAAAAATATCAGAGATCCACATGGGGCCAAACAGGGACAAACTACCTTGATACATTGACACCAAGAGATGCAGGGTAACAATGTCCTTTGTAGCAGTATCTTAATTACAAAATGATCTTGATACAATACCGTTAGTCTCACTTTACTGACACATTCTGTAACAATACATTGTGAATTAGCAGTACCACTTATATTTTGTAATAGCTGGTGTCTATTTACAAAGCAAGTCTGGTAACCTTCTTTTTATTTTATTTTTTTGGGGGGTGTACTTTAAATATTCCTTAAAACAGATGCCCTTTTTAAAAAAAAATTGCTGACTTGTATTTAGAGGTTAAATCTCCTCACCCAAGTTTTTTTTCCTTTGCAAATTTGTAATGAAGTTCTTCTTCTTTATCAAAATCAAATTAACCACCACTGTTAGGATATGTGTAGACAGTATTCATTCACAATGGGGTCCATCCCGAAGCCCAGAAACTTTTTAACACATCACTAATCATTATTTACCATTGTAGTAAAGGCGAGTTAATGATTATTATAGTCTGTTACCCTGTTAGTGAAGAGCCCCCCCGTGTATGATAGTGGACGCTAAAATGAAAATGGCAGTAGTAGAAGTTGAAAACATAGACGTTGTAAATCTATACTTGCCCCGCACGCCCGTTGTTGAGTTATGTAATGATGAACTTAGTTTTCGGTGGTGCAGAATGTCTTCACGGTGGAATCCCCTTAGAACCGTCCCAATTGCAAACGTTCAGTGAAAGAGAAAAACTAATCACAAAACAAATTTTGAAAAAAGGTCGTCAGACCATTTATTAAATATACATGAGACCAAAAGCATCTTGGTCTCGTGTATGTATAGTTAATAAATGGTCCGAGGACTTTTTCCAAGCAAGTGTGCAATTACAGTAGTTTTTCTCTTCTACTGAACACTGACGTTGTTCAGATAAACTGGTGCAAAATTGAGAACATGTTTTCTGTCTGTAATTGCTCAGTGTGATGTTCTTGTTCACCAGGTCTACATGTTTATGGTGAAATGGCAGGATCTGACAGAAAAGCTTGTGTACAGAAAGTTTACCGAGATCTATGAATTCCATGTAAGTTATTTTGTGTCTGTGCGTGGCGTGGGATGCGTTTTATTATAAGGGAATGTATAATGTCTTTATATCTTTCTTTACCGGCGCATTGCAAAGAAATGCAACATTCAGAGATCCCACCACACCTTATTCAGAATGCTGTTAAGCTGATTCCCTGTGTTGGAGAAAAGTACAGCTCTATTCTAATGAACTGGTGTATTGAATAAGGGCCATGGATTCAATAATACTTCCTTAGGCTGAAGGAGTCAGTAGTTTAAGAAGCAGCTGATATCCATCAGTGATAGGATATGGAGTGATTATATTGTAATATAAATCATGGAAATTAGGCACAGAAATGAGACTTTCTGTTGCTCTCCATGTGACCATTCATTAGAAAACGAATTGCTAGCTACAACCAGCCTTCTTACAGAGACCTGTGGTGCAACATAGCCAACATATTAAGATACTGTAATAACAGTTCATGAGACAATGGTCAACATGCATTGAAAGAAGTATTCCTGTATCACCTTTTGGACTCCTTCCTACAAACCCTTATGAGATTTTATATATATATATATATATATATATATATAGACAAAAAAAGAGAGAGAGCGCACGCCCCATAGCATAATACTGCATAAAATTTATTAAAACAAGGAAGGGGATGGGAAATGGGGGGGGATAGGAATCGCACTCACAGGATGCAAATGGTTAAAAGGCAATTTGTGATTATATCACCACCATCCGGTTCTGGATACTGCAACACGTCTCCGTGGACTCCTTCAGGGCTGCCAGACACGATCACCAGGGACCAGATGTTAAAGGCTCCGTTCGCTGTCTGTATAGAGTCCAAAACTCCAGCTCACACTTCCAATGGCCGCCGATCGTATTCCCGCGCTTGGTGTAGGCTGCTGCGCGTGCGCGGCGTCGTCGTGATGACGTAATCGCGCTCTCAGTACCCTAATGCGTTTCGTCACCTGACCGGTAACTTTCTCAAAGGGCTGAGCCATCAGCCCTTTGAGAAAGTTACCGGTCAGGTGACGAAACGCATTAGGGTACTGAGAGCGCGATTACGTCATCACGACGACGCCGCGCACGCGCAGCAGCCTACACCAAGCGCGGGAATACGATCGGCGGCCATTGGAAGTGTGAGCTGGAGTTTTGGACTCTATACAGACAGCGAACGGAGCCTTTAACATCTGGTCCCTGGTGATCGTGTCTGGCAGCCCTGAAGGAGTCCACGGAGACGTGTTGCAGTATCCAGAACCGGATGGTGGTGATATAATCACAAATTGCCTTTTAACCATTTGCATCCTGTGAGTGCGATTCCTATCCCCCCCCATTTCCCATCCCCTTCCTTGTTTTAATAAATTTTATGCAGTATTATGCTATGGGGCGTGCGCTCTCTCTCTTTTTTTGTCTGTAGATATCTGTGGAGTTGGTTTACCCTGTGTGAGAGCAGCCTAAAGACCCCTTTCAACATCAGACATCCTATCATCATGGACTAATTATGGAAGGACTGGTTGGAGTTTTTTGATTTTTGTGTCTTTCTTTTTCTCTTTTTTGAGCACGTTCATGCACTGTTTTGTACACTTTTATTGGTTGTGTTGTATCAATATGCACTAAGGTCACATTAGTGAAATTGAGATATTAACCCTTTCATACATCATTCACTTTACACAACTTTTTATTCATTAACTATAGTCATAATTAATTTATTATATCACTATTATATTTTTATTTTTTGGCGCCACACTTTTTTGTTTTATATATATATATATATATATATATATATATATATATATATATATATATATATATATTTTTTTTTTTTTAAATAAGTATGACCACTTTTTGTTATTTTAAGACATGCTTTATAATTGTATTGCTCATAATCCATCATAATTAAGTGCTTCGGTGTTGTCTTATAGTGTAATACCAATTAAGCATTTAGCACATAAGTCATGGCATATATGCAGTATGAAAAATACTGCACTGAAAGTGTGTACTGAGCTGCACATGTGTCAGGCACAATGTATCTCTGCATTAAATGGCTTGCAGTATCACTTTTTGGTGCTTGCAGCAAAAGGAAGATAAAGAAGTACAGTAACTTAACTGTGATCAAGGACCCAGTTATTCCACTGCAAACATATAGCATTTCCACTAAGCTGCTTTCAGCCCATTTTAATTTGAGCAACTTTATAGTATATAGCAGGGGTGGCGAACTCCAGTCCTCAAGGGCCACCAACAGGTCAGGTTTCAAGGATATCCCTGCTTCAGCACAGGTGGCTTAATCAGTGGCTCAGTCAACGATTGAGCCTCCTGTGCTGAAGCAGGGATATCCCTCATAGCTGACATTTGTTGGTGGCCCTTGAGGACTGGAGTTGGCCACCCTTGGTATATGCCAGGAAGTTAACATTAGACATCTATGCGTGACAGTGATCACACCTGTCTCCCTTTTCTTTTTTTCCCCATTTCATTGAGTTTATTTTTAGAGGAAGGAAAAAAAACACCTAGTAGAACAATGAAGAAAATACTACAAAAATACACCAGCACAATATAAATGAGCACTAAAAAAGATTTAGGGAAAACTACGTGCATGGGCAAGAAATCAGGGAACATTAGGCCCTGATTGTTTAAGCGATGCTGTAAGACACTTTTCTGTGAACGAGATGCAGTCCAACATGGATACAGTTTATTATAGTTCACATGAGAACTGAATCCAGTGGAGCCAGATCAGTTAAAGTATTTATTGACTTCCCTTTTATTTCTAGAAAACCTTGAAAGAACTGTTTCCTATTGAATCGGGAGATATAAATAAAGAGCACAGGACTATTCCTCACTTACCAGGTAAAAGCCTTTTTAGAGTTCACTTAGCTAAAATGTCAGTGCATGTTTTGTGATCTTCATTTTTAGCAGCGTCACCCTTTTAGTGTGGAGTGGGATCGGTTGTGAGTGCATTCTTACTCTTTTATATTACTGAGGTTGTTCACCAGTTTCAAATGCCTTCTTTGGTATTAAAATAGACTGTCACGTAATAAGAGGGAGTGTTGTGTTTGTTGCTCTTGCATACACAGTCATGGTGTCACTTTTTATAACTGATAAACTTGACCACTTCCTCATGCAAGGAGACATAACATTCTTTCACTGCGGTATGTGTTGCATGCGTGGAAAATAGACAGTGAACAGATCAATGGGAATATCCAATGACTTTTAAAATGTTTAGGTCCCTATTTAATTTGTTGTGAGGCTGTGTTCCCATGTTGGAGAAGATGTTAGGCCCAATAATTTGAATGGAGTGGAACTCTTCTCGTGCATATTGCACACTGCCCAGTTGATCACAGTGCAGACTATAAATAGTGGTGAGCTCTTGTTCCATAACCTCCCATTCTATTGAAAATAAAAGCCCACAATATACATAGTGAAATCCTCCTCCTTTTCTCCAAGGCGTACAATAGAGATGTGCAATGCATTTTCAAATGTGTTCACGTTTATTTTGTTTTTAACCCCAAATCGATTCCTGATGTACCTGTTCGCAGAACATTTAAAGGGCTGAAAGTTTCTCAGAAATCCCACATTTCCACCATCAATTTACTGTTTTGCCAACTCCCAACCAGAGCCTGAAGTAAGGGCTGGGACCCGCTGCGCCCGGCGGCGCGGGCGGCCGCACGAGCGTTTCCCACCAGCACGGGAATCCTCCCGAGCCGGTCCCAGTCCCCCCTCGCTGCTGGCTCACTACACGCTGTGACGCGCCAGCCGCCAGGGGATGCAAGAAAATTGTAATCCCAAGCGGCGATGGGTCACGTGGTGTGGCTGTGAGCCAATGAGGAGGGGAGGCTTCGGGAGGAGAGTGTGGGGGGAAAGCAGCGTGAGTGCCTGTCTGTGTATGTGTGTGCCTGAGTGCGTGAGCGCCTGTCTGTGTGTATGTATGTGTGTGCCTGAGTGCGTGAGCGCCTGTCTGTGTGTATGTATGTGTGTGCCTGAGTGCGTGAGTGCCTGTCTGTGTGTATGTATGTGTGTGCCTGAGTGCGTGAGTGCCTGTCTGTGTGTATGTATGTGTGTGCCTGAGTGCGTGAGCGCCTGTCTGTGTGTGTGTATGTGTGTGCCTGAGTGCGTGAGTGCCTGTCTGTGTGTGTGAGCGGCTGAGGAGTTGAGGGGCTAAACAGTTGAGGGGCTGAGGGGCTGAGCAGTTGAGCTATTATGGAGTGGTTGTATACAACATGTACATTCATTAAATAAATGCAACATCAAACAACTTAGTGTCTATCAATACATGGTTGAGGGGCTGAACGGCTGAGGGGCGGTCCCACCCCCCACGTCATGGCCGCGCCCCCCCACCCATTTTGGCCACGCCCCCCCCCCGCTTGCAAAAATGGTCCCTTTGGACCGGAAAAAGCCCCAAGTGCCTCTCCACGCGCCGCCTGTCTGCAGTGCGGGCGCGGGGTCTGAGGCAGCAGGGCCTTAGCCTAAGGCTTTTGGTGGAGATGATCTGTCTCCTTTCCAGCAAGGGATGGGAGTTGGCATCATTAATTGAAATGCCTGGTAAATGCTGTTACTCATCTGTGTCTGATTTTCAATCTCTAGTGTTCATGACAAAATATCTGTATATCTATATACTGTAGTTATTTTTACATAGTAAGAAAAGAGTACCATTTTAATAATACGTATGTTTCTATACTACCTATAACTTGCCAATGTTATTGTAGCCTCCACAAATAACAAATAACACAAATTTAACAAATAGGTAAATCCCCCAATAAATAAAGTAGAGCTGTACTTACAAATAATTTAACATTTGGTTCAGTTGAATCAAATGTTAAATGATTTGTAAGTTGAACTCTACTTTATTTATTGGAATATATATATATATATATATATATATATATATATATATAAAAATATATATATATGTAAATAAAATAAAAAACGAATAGACGATACCGTTCTGTTGCTAACGAAATGCTTTTATTTGTGCGAGCTTTCGAGATACACTGATCTCTTCTTCTGGTGGTGTTACAATGGATAAAGCAAGAAAGGTTTAACTTAAAAACTGTGCATAGTGGAATGTTATCTATGACTGGAACCTATCCCTCCCCCCTGTGCTTTATGCGATTTATGACTTGAGGTGTTAAATGGTCCTTGAATGTTACTGATCTAAGAGTGTATGTGTGTATGTATGTATGTAAATATAAATTTATAAAGCACCCATAGTGTATACAGCACTTTACAAAATGTGTGTTTGGAGTGAGAGTGTATACCAATGGTGTCCGTAGGTGTAGAAATGTAAGAGGGTGCTGCAATACTGTAAGTGTGTGTGGATACTATGTGGTCCCTATTGGTATATAGGGATGGAAATACATTATGTATTTGTATGTGTCAGAGACAGCTGTGTGTACATTAATATAGCGCAGTATGTATAGACATGACCTTTAGCACTCATGGGAAGAGAGTTCTCTTGTGTCAGTAGTGACTCATGAAACTGCGGCCTCGGTTTAGGCCACCGCTAAGTGTCCCGAACAGTTGCATAAATTTGTATTCATGCAACGTCTCTCTTTCGGGGTTCTAAGATTACCTTTGAGTATGGCCACCTTCAGATCGTTCATCTTATGGCCAGAGTCAGAGCAATGTTCGCCGACAGGACTGTCTCTTGTTCCGCGTGTAATGCTGTGGTGATGCAGATTTATTCTCTTGTTTAGCCCCTGTCCTGTCTCACCAATGCAAATGTAGTAGCAGCCGCCTGAGAATTTCATGCACATAATGAGGTACACGACATTGCTGGAAGAACAAGTGAACCTTCCTTTGATTTTGTTCTCCAGATTCCTGTGTGGTATTTGTATTGTGCACGCTGTGTGGAGCATTGCGCAGGTTTTGCATCTTGTGTCCTGGCATGGTCTTATCCCACATTCAGTTGTACTGCTGAATACTTTATTCCTCACCATCATTTTCTTGAGATTATGAGGTTGTCTGTATGATAATAAGGGTGTTTCAGGGAAGAGCTGTTGCAGTCTTGTATCTTCCTGGAGATTGGGTTGTAGTTTCCTGGCGATCTTGCTTAGGGCTTTTAGGTGTGGGTTATATGTGACCACCAAAGGTACCCTGTCGCTTCTCTTTCTGTCTGTATTCACGGAGATCACTTGTTGGTATTCTGGTGGCTTTATGGATTTGTTGGTCTACAATTCTGTGGTTATATCCATGGTTTATGAAATCCGATCTCAAGGCTGTAATCCGCTGGCCTCTGTCTGCTGTGCCGGAGCATACCCAGTTGTATCGTATGGCTTGACTGTAGATGGTTGCATGCTTAGTGTGTGTTGGGTGGAAGCTGTTGTCCTTCAAATAGCTGGCTCTGTCTGTAGGTTTGCGGTATACAGAAGTCTGTAGTTGGTTGTTCTTTATAGTAATGGTGGTGTCTAGGAAATATACTTCGTCCGGGGAATGGGTGAGTTTCAGGTTGATGGTCGGGTGGAATGTATTGAAGTTCTCATTGAACTGTAGGAGGTCCTGTTCACCAGTGGTCCAAATCAGGAGGATGTAATCGATGTACCAAAGTTATGTAAGTGGTTTCAAGAGGCAGGTGGAAAGAAAGTCACTTTCCAGTTTTGTGCAGAACAGATTGGCATACTGTGGCACCATCTGAGTGCCCATAGTGGTCCCGGTTGTCTGGAAGTATGTGTCATTTCCAAATGTGAAGCAGTTATGGGTCAGAATAAATTTGATGCATTTAGTCACTGTCTCTGTGAGTGGCTCTTGCGGTCCCATAAAGTATCTACAGGCTGAAATCCCATCCTCGTGGGGGATTTTTGTGTAAAGTGATTCTACATCCATGGTAGCTAGTAGTGTTCCTGTTTGAAATAGCATTAAGTTTGTTTAGCAGGTCGGTGGTGTCCTGGATATAGCTGGGTGTGTTCCTGGCAAGTGGTTTTAGAATGCCTTCCACCCAGCCAGTAATATTCTCAGTCAGTGTGGCAGATGTAGAGCGAGTGTGTATAGAGAAAAGAGAAGAGGTCCCAGGACAGAGACCTGGGGTACCCCCACAGAGAAATCAATAGAGGAGGAGGAAGTGTTAGCAAAAGAGACACTGAAAGTACGATGGAAGAGGTAAGAGGAGATCCAGGATAAAGTTTTGTTACAAATACCAAGAGTATGGAGAATGTAAATGAGAAGTTGATGTCCACAGTATCAAATGCTGCAGAGAGGTCGAGTAATATGAGCAGTGTAATGACCCATGTCTTTGGCAGCATGGAGGTCATTGTTTATTTTAGTGAAGGCTGTTTTCAGTGGAGTGAGCAGTGCGAAAGGCAGATTGTAGAGGGTCTAGGAGAGAGTAGGTGTTGAGAAAATGGAGCAAGCGACAGAATACAAGTCGTTCAAGGAGTTTAAATGCAAAGGGCAAGAGGGGACAGGCCGATAGTTAGAAAGACAGGTAAGGTCAAACTTGAGTACCAGGCAGACCAGAGAATCCAAGACCACGCAGCAAGAAAGGAGACAGCACTCAATATAATGTCCAACAGATGTATTAAAGACAGGCACATTCAACCGACGTTTCGGTCCTTACAACAGGACCTTTCTCAAGGGAGTGCATATATATATATATATATATATATATATATATATATATATATATATATATATATATATATATATAGCAACTGTAAATATTACTGTATGTTCATTTGCATGTCTTAGACAGGTCTGCAACCCTGCCTTTCCCCATTGTCACCCAGCATACAGCGCTTCCACTGCAGCAAGGGATTCTGGGAAATGACATGCAAATGAGCACAAAGTGCCACCTTTTGTCTCAAGCTCGTATTACACAAGCCAATCCTCAAGCCAATGCATGCTGTTTTAAACACATATATATATATTATAATATAATATATCACACATTCAGGTTTTATTCCCCCATTAACCATTTTTGTGCCCCAAGTTTTTTCCTAAATTAAGATTTTGCTAACCTCCAGTAGACACAGTACTTCCGTTCCGGTCCCATACTTATCTGTAAAGTTGCATCACTTCCTTCCTCTTTCTGCTTGTAGAATTATTCAGTGAGGCTGGTTGATATTTGCCAGAGCCTACCTGCAGAGGTGTTTCAGAAATACAGAATTTCAAAGCTCTTATGGGGGGTGCCCATTGCAACCAAAGCACATCAAGTCAGATCAGGGCACTATCGCATTGATTTCATTGGGTGTTTCTCTTCAATAGTGCCCCAATTGGCACTAACACAGCTTAATAAATAAACCTTCCAGAAGTTTAGATCCACAAAGCTTTGGAAATCAGGGCTCATAACGTAATGTTACATAAAACAGTAACAGATGTTATTTCCCCTGACGTTGACACGTGTTTTACATCTCTTGTATAGGCTTAACGTAACGTTATTGTAATATTGTTGTTATTTTGCATTATCCTTATCTACGGCTTCTGGAGGAGAGAGCGCAGAAGCTGTATTTCATGGTCTGAATGGGAGTAACTCCACGGTTAGTTATGACCTGACTAACATAGCGTTACCAGCATGGACTTTTGTGGATATGCAATGTTAGGATAATGTCTATTTTGCGTATAATTATCATTTGTTGATCTGGGTCACATTGAGATTTGAGAACAGAGATATATATGGAAGAGCAGGTGGGCGAAGAGCCTTAGAGGAGATCTGTATATTTGAATAAATGGTTATATTCATATTATATCTATATATTTACTATCCACAAAATGTATTCCAGGGCTTCAGAAGTGAATTTTACGTATGAATTTGCTCTTGTGCAAGCACTAAACAAACAAGACTTCCAGACAGTTGTAAAAAAAAAAGACCCAACCCACATGAAAAAATAAATTCATACCATCTTTCTCTTTAGACATGGTGAATACAAAAGAGAGGGGAAAGGAGAAGTGAAACTGTTATGATTAATTTGTTTGATATGGAACCACCTGTTAGTCCCAGTCCTTTTTAACCTCTGATTGTAAGGATCACATAGGAAATTAATGTGGGTCTATACCCTTCTGTGAAGCATTTGTGTAATAGCCACAAATGCTCACCATAGTGATCTGCTCTGCAAAACCTTTGGGGAGTACATAGATTGATTGATGCAGCAGTAACTGGGGTAAGTCATCCCAGCAGAGTCCCAGGGACTGCTCTAACATTAAACCCTTTCACTGCTGCAAGTTGAAGAGTTGAAGTACGATTAAGATTAGGGACGGTTGCACCTCGTTAACTAAAGATCAAAATACAATTTTGTTCTTTTTGTAACCCCTTCTCTGCCAGAGAAGACTGCCACACATTGCTCTGGCACTAAAGGGATTCATGGTGAGCACGCTCCCATTAGTGCTAGAGGGGCAGATGAAACATAGCAGAGCCATTTATTGCCCCTGTGTAGGCTTGTTCTTTACTTCCTCAATCACAGAAAGATAAATTGAACTTTCACTATAGGATTCATTGTATGGATCAATGTGTGCACTATCAGCCCTGTGAATAAATGCAATCAACAGAACATCCGGTTACATAGTCCATGTATCACCGTGCAACTGTGCACATACATCTGTGCACATACATCTGTGCACATACATCTGTGCACATACATCTGTGCAAGCTACTCAATCACTTCTGGGAACTATGCTGAACTCAACAAACTCTTGGCATCGCCATGCAGTCTACTTATACTGTACATTGCTGCAACGCTAGCAAAAATAAAAGGCATCATATACACAATAAAAATAAAATTTAAAAAAAAACAGATAGGTAGCGTTAATTCTATAAAATAAAATATAAAATAAAATATTACTAAAAAGTATGTGTAATAGTAAATGTAAAAAAAGGCCTAGATAATCTTAAATATAAGATATCAGGCGGCTACCTGAAATAGAACTCTGACCACCTGGTCAGAGAAAAGTGACAATAGTGGAAAAGATATTTCTGGCGCCCCAAGAAGCTATATGTAATATAAAGCAATAATAACTGCAATGTAAACGGTGATATGAAAATAAAAAATAATAAATAAATAAATTGGTATACAACCCGGCCTGAAGAAATCAGCCAAGATCCTGGAGGTGCTCCGTATACAATGAGATCAAATATATGAAAAATAAAAACAAACACAAAACATAGCGTAATACTATAACAGAAAAACTAACTATAATAAACAAACACTACACAATACAATGAACTATCAAGATCTACAATACTAATGGAAGCTGACAGGTGAATAGCACAAACAAGTGACATTTCTTAAAACACAAATTTAAAATATATATATATAAAATATCCATATATGAAATGTCCCATAGAGACCACAGCTGCTGTAGGTGGAATACCCACTTACCAGATGGAAAGTGGTAATGCACAGTGGATATATTGGAGAGTATTCCCTCTCATCTGTATTGCTAGAGACCTCCCGGGTAGTTGCTGGACCCCGCGGTGTAGCTGAGAAAACGTCCAAGATGGTGATTCATGACCATGCAGAAGGGCCAGCTTCAGAACGCTTCCTGCTAAGGGAACGAGAGCGTGATCAAGCCTCTCGCTTCCACACGGCCAGTGTAAAGCCGGTTCCGAGTTGGAGATTGGGATCGGCAGATTCACCAGAAGGTGTGAGGCAAAAAACAGCGAGTGGGCTCTCAAACAGCAGCCGAGTATCAGGGACCACCCTACGCGTTTCGAAAGCTTCCGCCTTTTTCGTCAGGGGTATATGGGTACTGAGTAAAATGTCCATATATTTATACGTGTCCATATCAATGAGGCTCAAAACACCTGATGCAAGCCCCGCACATGTGCAGAAGTGCCTAATGCAGCTACTGCTTGGTGAATCTGCTTCCAGTGAAAACGAGATAGTTCATAGCAAACAATACAAATGACAAATAAATACACTAAACTTAAAACATACAATGTGTGCAGTATCAGCCCTGTGAATAAATGCAATCAACAGAACATCCGTTTACATAGTCCATGTATCACCGTGCAACTGTGCACATACATCTGTGCACATACATCTGTGCACATACATCTGTGCACATACATCTGTGCACATACATCTGTGCACATACATCTGTGCAAGCTACTCAATCACTTCTGGGAACTATGCTGAACTCAACAAACTCTTGGCATCGCAATGCAGTCTACTTATACTGTACATTGCTGCAACGCTAGCAAAAATAAAAGGCATCATATACACAATGTATTCTTTTTTCCTATTCGTTCTATATCATTTTGCACCAGCATTTTTTGTTCAATGGTTTGGACTCTTGATACATGCGATATATTGTAATAAATATTGTAAGACAAATCAGAATGCATTCTGAACTGAGCTGATGTCAGCACGCTCTTTCTCCTCTCACTTCAGTCACCCTCGAACTTCCTCACCTAGGGGCACCTGCATCAGGTGCCAGTATGGGCTATCGCACCCGTTCCCGCGTTCAAGCCAACGGGAGTCAATGCTGGAAAGGGTTCGATAACCCGAACTTGATGCATGTGCCCCGTAGGGCCTCATTCTATACAGTGCAACAGCTCTGATCCAGTGCCGGCAGCGCCGGCAGCGCCAGCAGACAGGAATCTCCATTAAAGTCAATGGTGCTTTCTGTGCGCTAGCGCTAAAACTGCGCTATCACACATTGTAAAATAAGGCACTTAACCTCTATATGTCACCTCTTGGTGGCACTTGTGCCACAGGTTTGCCATCCCTGCCCTACAGCTGAAGCTTATCTAACCATATGTAGGAAGGATTAAAGTATAATATGCTGGAAAGAAAGAAATATTCAATGATAGAACTGGAATGTCCTATTGTGATGGATATTCTTTAAATCAATGATGTGACCGTTGATTAATATGAATAACCATTTGCAATAACAACATTATTTATGATATACCAGTGCAATCCCACCCAGGACTACAGCGAACTGGTAATAATGGAAAGAAGTTTTAATGTTTAAATTAAACTTGTAATGCACTTTAAATACAAAACAAAAAAAAAACAGACACGTATAGGTTTTTCTATTTATACTTTTTAATTAATTATTTGAAATGGTCTTTTTTTCCATTATAACAGGATAAGAAAGAGTAATCCCAATCTTCAGATTACAATGTTTACAAACAATGTCTGTGTACCCTTTTAAAAATGATTTCAAAATGCTTATACTTTACTTGTCTTCTATTCCAGGCCTCAATCACCAAGTCATAACCTATTGAGCATATCACTTGCAGTTTTGTCCTGTGTAGTTCTGCCTCTTAAATCCAGTTTAGTGAATAGGGACCATACAGTTTATGGGTATGTCTCATATTTTACGATATCCTATCTTGGTGGCAATTTGATCGGCTTTAGAAAATTACCCAATGCAAAGTCTGACAACTGCTATTGTCTCTTCAGCTCCAAAGTGGTTTGACGGCCTCAGATCGACAGAGAACAGACAGGTCACCCTGTCCGATTACTGCTCTACATTGCTCAATCTGCCCTCTAAGATTTCTCATTGCCCTCATGTTCTGACTTTCTTTAAAGTCAGAGGTGATGATGTGAGCCCCGCTACCAATAACAAGTGAGTATGTTGCAGTCTACTTCTGACGGGCACTCGGTGTGTGAAGTACTATGATACATTGGGCTTCAGGTTCTAGGACTATGCTGTGTATCTTCAGGGATCTATATATCAAGGTAATTTTGGAGCAAAACCGAGGCATTTTCATCCTGTACCTATGTTTCAAAACATTTTGCTCCAAGTTTCCTCCATCTGCCCTAACTTTGCTCTATAAGGAGTTGTGGAGGAGTTACACTGTATTTGAAACAAAAAATCCTTCACATCTGAAGTGACGTACGTCCAGTGGCGGTTTTCTCATTAGGCTTGGGCCTAGAGCGCCAAAATTGTGCGGCGGCAAATTTCCCTTTTTTTCCCCTCCATATACAGACACCTCTCTCTCTCTTCCCCACTAATTACCAGGGAAGAACTTGGGGCCTCTGTAAAATTCTTACCTTCTCCCTCGTGCCGCCCTCCTCCTTCTTGGGCGTCGCTGTATCGTCACATGACGTTGTGCTGGCACGGGAATGTGACGTCACGTTGCCATGCCAACACAACGCAATTTGACGCTGAAGGAGGCAGCGGCGGCACCAAGGTAAGTGACTATGGGCGGCGGATTTGTAAATCCGCCTCTGCGTATATCTAAAACAGAGCAGTGCGTCTAAAGAGACTTTTCTCTATGTTGATATATAGATTTCTCTGCGTTATAACTGGGGGTAAACAAAGCTTTAATAAGTTATTTATGTTTGGAAATATACATCAACGCAATCTGGAGAATAAATGGTGTTAGGGAGTTACTTGGTTAATTAATGGTATTAGTAGAGATGTGTATTTACTTTGCATTTATCTAATCTAGTGTTAGACGGTTAGCACTTTATATTTTATATTGGGAACATACCATCATCACACGTGGAAATATTGCTTTAGTTTGTTTATTTTAATACACCAGATTAACTGGTTTTCTGATCTTCACTAAGTAGCTTAAAATATATATATATATTTTTTTTTTAGTGTTCGGAGACCCGAAACATTTTTGCTGAAGGCAGAAAACACGAAAAACAATGCTTCGGGTAAGGAAATATCTCAGTATTACGTGTATAAGGGGGCTATTTTGTCAAAATCTGTGAGCTACAAAAATTGGTGCAAACGTGGTACAAAAAAAAATCCAAAATGAGAGGAATTGGATTTTTGGTTTGTGACTGCTGTTTTTAAAAAGAATTTCCAACATTATTGGCCCAATGTGGCAGAAAGGAGAATTTGATAATTAGCCCCATTGTTATTTATAATGTTTTATCCCTAAAACACAATAGTCTGGGGTCTCAGCCAGCCTAAAAAATGTGCAATGTAATTTGGGAATTATGAACCAGGAAGATACTTTGACATGCATGGGCCTCGTCTTGAACCACATGCTTTGTGTCCACATTAGCTGCCAGTATCTTTCCTTTTCCCTTGAAGCAATGCAGCCTTGTCTTATCCCAGGTTCCATGATAATCCCTTTGGGCTTCAGTCTGTTGTAGTTGTATTGAGTCCACAAAGTTGCTGATCCAATGACAAGACCAATATTAAACATACATTATTTTACATAAAGCGGCCACATTGTACACTATATAGTAGAGAAATACAAGACTACAGGCACGTTTATTACTAAAGTATCTTAGTAGCAAAACTGAAGCAAAACCAGTGCAAAATAATTGCACCAGAGTGATCAAAGGAAAAAACCTCAAATTGCTTACAGTGGAATTCCTTTTCTTTAATACATGTTTTGTTGCCTTTGTTTTGCCACAGTTTCACACCCAGGAGACTTTAGCAAATATGTATACATTCTTAATGTGCTGCTCGAATAAATGTAGCGTTTGATAACATCCCACCTCTACTGAATGTACATAAGATAATATATCTGATTACAGCTGATCGTCTGCAGAGCAACCATAACCAAATATAACATGTCCATGCCCTGGGAACAGATCCACAATGCAGTCCGGATGGACCTCTTACATTGAGCCCTACATTGAGTCAAGTGACATTAACTGGAACTAAACAGGAAGGACAAATCAGTGCTTGCTCAGTCCTTAGGCTGAGTCCACACTGCTGATGCTGAGCTCGCTCATGCTTGGAGAACGGTGATGTCACCAGCTCACCAAGCATGAGCGATCGCTGTCCTGCAACATTTTTAGAGCAGGAGCTTGGGGGCGTGGCTATTACGGGAGGGGGGTGTCATTGGCTGTATAGGGGCTGTCTGTGTTTCTGTGTGTGTCGGTCTCTCTCCCCCCCCCCCATTGCACTCTCTCTCCCTCCATTGCTCTCTCTCTCCCTTCTCCCCCCTCTCTCCCTTCTCCCCCTTCTCCCCCCCCTCTCTCTCTCCCCCTTCTCCCCCTCTCTCCCTTCTCTCCCTCTCTCTCCCTTCTCCCTCCCTCTCTCTCCCTTCTCCCCCTCTCTCCCTTCTCCCCCCTCTCTCTCCCTTCTCCCCCTCTCTCTCCCTTCTCCCCCCTCTCTCTCTCTCCCTTCTACTCTTTTACTATGGCTCATACAGTATGTTGTTTGTAAAGTGTATGCTTTTTGATCTTTGCTGTAAGATTGTATAATTATAAAATCTACAATACAAAAAAAAGAAAAGAATGAACCGAGATCCACAAAGTAAAGGCATGCTAAAGCTTAGCGCCCTTTTGTGGTGCTGGGCCAAAGTGATCTGTGTTTTTCCCCACAGACATCACAGGGCCCATTATCCTGCAGACATATCGCGCGATCGCAGACTATGAAAAGAATTCCAAGAGTGAGCTGGCTATAAAAGCTGATGACGTGGTGGATGTGGTGGAGAAGAGCGAAAATGGTAACATATTATTCCATCTACAGAACATCCTTATTACTAAATCTCTTTACTGGTGTATTTGTATGTCAACAGATGGACAGGATGTATACACACCATACAAGATGTACATTGGTATATGCAGTGGCTATGTCAAAATCATAAGCCACCGCATAATGAAACAGAGACAATGTCTGTAATGTCACATTCAATCTATCTGTGATATTGTTTGTAAGAAAAAAAATACCTTTTTTTTATTTTGCCTTTATGAAATGTTTTTATACTGAATATACACAACAATTTCTTCTTTAATTTGTTTGTTTGACCTCTCCAGAGATATCGGGCCATATTTACTAAGCAGCTTTCTGCTATAAGACATCTTCCGATGATGCAAGACGTTTTACAGCCCATCCAAGTCAATGTGTGTCTCCCAGCTCGGGAAGGTGTCCTACAGCAGATAACTTCTTAGTATATATGGGCCGCCAGCTTTTAGGTTTATAATGTTTAGGGAGTTGTTTTCTTATCACGCATTTACTTTTGACCGCAAAGAGAGTCCTAGCTGGGCCCTCCAGCACAGATCAGAACCCCGGGTATATTTGTTTCAATCTGCTAGGTGTGAGGTACCAGTAAAATAACATTTTATAAATATTTCTTTGATTGTGGTGCATATAGAGGTTCAAATGTATTTTTGCAACAAAACATGTGAAGTGAAACTCAATATATTTGGTAAATCTATAGTAAAAAGCCACAATGCACTCACTTTAAGAAGGGATTCATTTACAGAGTTCAGTTGCACAAACCCCCCACACTTCTTTATGTGACTTGGTAGCAAAGCTGCTGGGGCTGCTTTCCTGCTGTGCACATGCTTCAGTAATTAGTAGTAGTGCAGCTGTGGACACAGCACAGTAATCTTTGCGCCTGTATGTGTGTGCGAAACCCGGAAACTGGGTCTGCATTTTGTGGTACAGAATAGCAGCTCTGTGCTGCAGGATGCAGGAAATTACATGAACCAGAAATCGATATCTCCTCTGTGGATTCGTCTTCCTGTGGTGTAGATGTGTTGGAGGTTGTGACACTTTGTTGTGGATTAATGTGAGCGTTCTTCATATTTGAAAATATAGTGTACCAAGCTTGTCATCCTAAGAGCGTTATGCCTCTTTATAGTGTACTCAAGTTTTTCACCTACCTCTTTATGCTAATCTTCTCACCAAGCCACTTGGAAAACTGCAGGCTGTATCGTCCCACATACTTAGTTGCTTTGCATATTTATGCTTTTTTGACTATGTGCTACTTACACTCGATGAAGAAACGTGAAAGCTCTCTACACTACAATGTAAGTTATGCAGAACTCTCAAGTTAGTTCATTAAAAGGTATGAGAACCTACAACGAATCAACACTTCTCCAGGACTGATAGAGCTATTATAGAAGTTTGAACTATATCTGCCTGTGATATAAAACGAGGGTGATAATGTTAAGCAGAAGCACCCATTAATGACTGGTGTCCTAATTGGGCACGATGACCATACTCTGACCCGGGGCATCATTGGCATAGAAGACACTGCTGATTCGGTCCAATGTTATACATTTGCAAAACACTCTCGGGAATCCTGGACTTTCACTGATTGAAGCACCTTGCAAACTACAGCAAAAAAAAAACGCCAAGCAAATACAGCCATGATCTGAACCATGACAATCTGATTTCTGGTACATTAAATTCACAGTGAATACCAAGCAGCAGATATCCCACCCCCCTTGTCCCATTTACTAGGTGAATGTGCTGTTATTGATGGGTCAAAGGAAGGTATGACATTTCTGATTGCTGGGAGAAGGCATTTATTTGTATTTAAGTATTTTGATGACATACAGTCAAATTGTAATTCTCCTGCCTTCTCAATATATGCACCAGTATCACTCGTGTACTTACATTCACCACTGTACACTTATTCAACATGCTGTGAAACTGCCCTTTCTGTGTTATAGAGGCTTGAAGTCAAATTCATTTTTTAAGGGTCAAACTCAGGGATAGGGACGAGGCTTGTGCAAACTGTTAAAATGTTACACTTGAATTAACGTAGTAATGGTATAAATCCGGACATAGGCAAATCTTATCTTAATCTTGTATCTGACTAGCATTATTTCATTGTGTGCACTCCAATGAGAATTTCACCATTCAGATCAGTGGATCACAAACATGTTGGAACCACGCACCTCAGAAAAGTCCCACCTAAAGTCATCGTAAATCGCTTTGGAGTTAAATGTGAGATATAAATACAAGTTCCTTTTATAGAGGCGATAGGTCTGTAGTCAGCAGCACAAATTGAACACTCAAACTTGATCATTGACATGTTAGCTACTACAATAAAACCTTTCTCTCAGTGACACCAATCAGACCACGTTTTTCTCCCACAGGCTGGTGGTTCTGTCAGCTGAAGAACAAGCGTGGCTGGGTGCCGGCTGCCTACCTTGAACCTCTAGATAGCCCCGATGAGTCTGAAGAGCAGGAACCTAACTATGCCGGTAATGGGGAAATCGCATTAACCCTTGTGCTTTGCAATGCGTTGCAGGGCCCACCTGGCAGCGAATGGATTCAATTGTAGAAATGAACAAATGAGAGTTAACATACCGCTATGAGTTTGAAAGCTAAAAGTATACATACAACTATTTGAGAAGGCTTTTGGGGTTAAAACTGCCAATAATTTGGCCTTTTCCTTAAAGCAGCAGATCGTTTTTATTAGTTTGTTTACACAGGATTGAAGCAGGGGGTTTGTTGAGCTGAACCCCATTCATTTTAGATCCTGGACCCCTGGCTTCCTGAGATACTTACCCCTACTTACCGGTAAGGGGTGCTGGTAGCCGCTCCGGCTGGGGTAGCTGTGGTTCATGTAATGGTGGTATTCAAACCTCCCACAGCCCTCGGGCCAATAGGAAGCTCTGATGTCACCCGGTGCGGCTTCCTATTGGCTTGCGTGACCAGGACCTTTAAACAGCGCCGAGATACTGGCACCCCATATGGAGGTAAGTATTTCGGGGAGCAAGGAGTTACCGGAGCTGAAATGAATGGGGTCCAGCTCTGGAGACCCCCTGCTTCAATGCTATATAAAAGAAAACAGTCCGCTTGCACGGCGGCTTTAATACCAAGTCAGGTCTCCTTCATGGGCTAATGCATAGCGTATTCTCACAATGCACAAGCACTGCTTACTGCGTATAGCAAGCAGGCTCTGAGAGTAGTGACGCCAGGGTATGGAGTACCGCACTAATCACGCAAAGCGAGGAGTGGGAGAGAGCACATGAAGCGCACAGTACAGCACAAAGTGCATTTTATTTACTGGACTAAACACAAGCACAGATCTTATATCATAGCTATGAGACATTGGTTTTTTTTCCCACAGCGATAATGCCCATCAGGGCACTATCACATAGAAACCCCCATTGAAGTCAAGGGGTCACTGAAGTCAATAGTGCAGATTGGGGCCCTTTCACCTCCTGTTGAAGTCAATTGGGAGTTTCCGTGCTGCAGTGCCCCGACCGCTACTATAGCAGTTTAATGAATAGCTCCCATTGTAACCAAACTCTTTGGCTTTGACTAAGGAGCACAAGAACTTAGGCTGCGGTCCCAGTGCCTTCTACAGCGCATGCCTCGGCGTGTGCTGTGCGTACAAGCACCGCCCCTCAATGGGGCTGGGCCCAGTACGCACCTTCGCGTGGAAGGTGAAGCCGCGCGGCACTTCAAGATTTTCCAAAGACACTGAAATTGAGTTTACAGTTTGCGACGGAGGTGTGGCCACACCCCGCTGGCGGTTCAACCAATGAGGGTGAACCAGCTAAGTGAGGTCATGGCCATGCCCCCGCAAAATCCCCACCACACCCCCTCCTATCGCCATCTCTCCCCGCAGAACTCAGATCGCCGGGCTCGCGTGCTACAGTACTGACTGGGACCGCAGCCTTAGGCCCAGGACATAGTGAATTTCGGCATCGCTGAGCCGGGCTGAGCCACGCTGAACAGATGCACAAAGCCCCTGCATCTGTAATGAGCGCGGCTATAGTTTCTCCCTCCGCATGCGTGCTGATGCGTAGGGAGGCTGAGAAACTTCCCCGAGACAGGCAAGTTTGAAATTTGTGGCTCGGGGAAGCGGAGGAGCGGTCATGTGACCGCTCCCATCCAATGGGTCTGCAGCCGGTCCGGCATTGTAACTACCAGACAAGACAGAGGCAGCACAGAGGTGTGTCTGTATGTGTTTTTGTATGTATGTGTGTGTGTGTATGTGTATGTATGTGTATGTATGTATATGTATATATGTGTGTGTATGTGTAAGTATGTGTGTGTGTGTGTGTGTGTGTGTGTGTGTGTGTGTGTATGTATATGTGTGTGCATGTGTGTGTGTGTGTGTGTATGTGTGTGCGCGTGCGTGCGCGTGCGCGTGCGTGCGTGAATATATTTATCAAAGTTGCACAATGTTAATAAATAATTTATTCTCACAAGTCTTTTTTTTTAAATTTTTTAAATATTATATAATATACACACACACACACACACACACACACACACACACACACACACACACACACACACACACACACACACACACACACACACACACACACACACACACACACACACACACACACACACACATATATATACACACACACACACACACACACACACACACACACACATATATATACACACACACACACATATATACACACACACACGTTCCTCAGTGACACACAAACACACAGACCACTTCAAAGTGACACACACACACACACACTGACAGCTACCAAGTGACACACACACAGTGATACCCGCCTCCCAAGCGCGCTTGATGATTCTTCTGCCAGGACAGCAAAAAGCTCCTGGTAGAGCGAGCAGCAGCAAGCAAGAGCGAGCAGCAGCACCTAAGCGCTTACTATGTCCCAGGCCTTATGATGCACAAGCACACTCGCACTAGCACCACTGCGTTATAAAAAAGGATTCTTTAACACTGGGGTTTTCTTCTACCATGTGGCTATAATATCCATAAAGCCATTAGAGAATAGGGTATTCACATTGTAGAGCAAAAAAACAGCACCAGAGTTATAAAAGCAAAGGAATACCACTGTAGTGAATGTTTCATGTGATAATCCTGGTGCTGTTTGTTTTCCCACATTTTGCATCTGGGAGACTTTGGTTTCTAATCTCCATGTAGGTGACATGGGTGGGGAGTATTGTCTTGGATTACAATACAGACACTGCATTTTATGGAAAGTGCATATATATATATATATTGGAATGTACATCTTGTTAATGGGCATAACACCCATATAAGCAAAAAAGCACTGACTTACAGTTTCATAACATCAGCACGATGTGTTCAACATTGTATTTGTGTGTCTGCATGTGTACCAGTAGTGAATTTGTGCAGCAGGGTTAAAGCAGCAAAACGTGAAATGTTATGGTTTTTTTTTTTATTATTAAATCAGTTCTGTAGTATTAGATAAGTGGTTATCAACCTTTTTTTGGTTATGGAACACTATAATTATATTGTGAAAATCTACAGAACACAAACCCTTCTCTAATAGTGCGTCTGAGATCATATACATGGTAAGGAACCCGTGTCTGAGATCATATACATTGTAAGGAACCCGTGTCAGAGATCATATACATTGTAAGGAACCCCAACCCTCTCTAATAGCATGTCTGAGATCAGATGCATTGTAAGGAACCTCAACCCTCTCTAATAGCGCGTCTGAGATCAGATGCATTGTAAGAAATACCAACCCTCTCTAATAGCGCGTCTGAGATCAGATGCATTGTAAGGAACCCCAACCCTCTCTAATAGCGTATCTGAGATCAGATGCATTGTAAGGAACCCCAACCCTCTCTAATAGTGCGTCTGAGATCAGATGCATTGTAAGGAATCCCAACCCTCTCTAATAGCGCGTCTGAGATCAGATGCATTGTAAGGAACCCCAACCCTCTCTAATAGCGCGTCTGAGATCAGATTAATTGTAAGGAATCCCAACCCTCTCTAATAGCGCGTCTGAGATCAGATGCATTGTAAGGAACCCCAACCCTCTCTAATAGTGCGTCTGAGATCAGATGCATTGTAAGGAACCCCAACCCTCTCTAATAGCGTGTCTGAGATCAGATTAATTGTAAGGAACCCCAACCCTCTCTAATAGCGCGTCTGAGATCAGATTCATTGTAAGGAATCCCAACCCTCTCTAATAGCGCGTCTGAGATCAGATGCATTGTAAGGAACCCCAACCCTCTCTAATAGTGCGTCTGAGATCAGATGCATTGTAAGGAACCCCAACCCTCTCTAATAGCGTGTCTGAGATCAGATTAATTGTAAGGGACCCCAACCCTCTCTAATAGCGCGTCTGAGATCAGATTCATTGTAAGGAATCCCAACACTCTCTAATATCGTATCTGAGATTAGATGCATTGTAAATTCTTCTGTATTTGGTACAATTTTCAAATGACCTGAAAATTGCAGGTAACGCTTGAGGGATGCCCAGAAAATCAAAGGGTTCCTAAGAACCCCTGTTGAAAAACACTGTTTTAGATAATAGTGACTGTTTTATTCAACTCTTAATGCCATTTTGACGAGTTTTAAAGCATCCTTTGATTTCTATAGCAGATTTTAGTCCACCTCCCAAGCAGTGCAAGATCTGTGTTACACTTTCCTGTTTGGGATAATTTGTTGCAAATGTTCCCAGCAGTTTGAGCTGCAAACTGTAACAATCGATAATGTTACCTTGGTAATATCAGGATCTATTGTAGCTGCTGAAGGATTGATTGAAACTGAAAGGCGGTCATAAAGTTAGTCATACAATCAGGATTTTTACAGATTTATAACAGAAGCCCCAAACGATTGCCAGTTTAGGGAAGAATGTAGAATTATAGGGGAAAATGTAGTAGTATTGCTTCTTTAAAGCGCACATAGTGCTGGTATTTGCAGGGTTAGCAACTATAAATGATGATATCACTATACAAATAAAGTATACAGATTAGTATCTTAACGCTTGCTTTGCAATACATTGCAGGTCTCTTATTCCTGAACTGTATATAAAGTGCATTGATGTTGTGAGTACTTTTTCTGCTTAAAGGATCAATCCCACCTTGACACCCCCAACCCCTTTTTAATATGTAGGTGGGAAGCAGGGGGACGTGAACCATGTTTAATTCAACTCCGAGGACCCCCTGTTTTATGAGATACATAACTCTGAGGTGCCATCGGTACATCATGGAGGCTTAAAATCCACTTGTCACGCTGGCCAATAGGAATCCACAACGGATGATGTCGCGGCTTCCTATTGGTCCGTGTGACAGGGAAGATTTAAACCTCCATTTTGTTTCCCGTGGAGGGACTTTACCAGCGGCACCTTCCCCCGTAAGTATCTCAGGTATCAGGGGGCTGATGTTAATGTGGTTCAACTGCAGATCCCCTGCTGACAAGACTAGACGGAACTGCTCCTTTTAAGGCCCAAAATTGGCCAGCAAATCTCTGTAATTTGGTATTCATAGAAACGTTCAATAATTACTCTAATGTTTTGTTTGTGGTCCAGCTGCAGTGACTGTTTGTTCTTAGTCGTCTCTTTATGCCTACGCAGGTGAGTTGTATATCACCACAAAAGATTATTCAGCAGATCTGGATGACGAGATGACCCTAAAAGAAGGCGAGACTATAGAAGTCATCCACAAACTACTCGACGGATGGTGGGTCGTCAGGTACGAAAAAGCCAAGTGCAACACGAAGGGTAGATTTCAAGAGGCAGGGAGGGGATACAGCTCTTCTGTAAAAACATTTATTAGTTAAAGTTTAAATGGTGCTTGAACAACAGGCAAACAGCATGACTTTATAGCAATCAATTATCCCGTTCTAAACAAAGAAATGTGGCAAATAAACTAAAAACTCTGACTTTCTTCCAGTGACCAGAACTGAGAGATCAATCAGAAACTCCATATGCGGATGAAATTATTAGGGATACATATAGTGCCTGTCAAGACTTAGTTTAAAGGGGCCAGTCAAGCAAGTACTGTGAGCATCAAAAATATTGGAGATTTCAAATCAATGATATCCTTTCAATACACACAGAAGTGCTGGATCAGCAAGGTATTAGTGAGCAACGTGCTTCTCAAACGAGGGAACGGTGGTAATCAGAGCAGTTCAGTTTACTTGGTCTGGAAATGTTGTGTACAAATCGGCTTATGGTTGCCCTGAAAATGACTTTCTAGTCTTTACATCTGCATCTATCCTGCACCTGAGTAACAATTGGAGAGCTTTAAAAAAAAAAACTAAAAGAAAAACTTGTATAGTAATAATTGCTAGTAGTACTGGGTGGTAGTTTAGAAGGAGTACTCCTTTGATTTGTCTAACTTTGTTCTGTCTCTGACACAGGAAGGACGGCGTCACCGGCTATTTCCCTTCAATGTATCTGCAGAAATCTGGAGAAATGGCCAGGGCAGAGGGGAGCCAGGTCAAGAACAAAGGCATCCCCCCTCGGAGGTGAGAGCACGTGCAAAATAATGACATTGCAAATAGAATAGGACAGTATTAAGGTTTGAGCTTACTGAGTGGCCTAGTGGTAACGTACTCTCTTCTGAACGTTGTTCCAATTGCTTAAGTACTACAGTAGGTCAGTGCAATGCCTCTGGGCATAAATGACGTGCACATGAAGAAGGGACCTGTGCACTTTCAAAAGCTCTGTGCAGTCCATCACCTCTATGAAGAACTTCCTCCTTGTTGATCTATTAAAGAATGTCACAAGACCACGTTGAATGCACTCCCTCTACCCTTTGTTACATTTATCGGGGAAGAAGAGCTAAGAGTCAAGGACCTGCCCTAGAGAAGTCTGTGTGTGGACCTGTTCAAATTGCATACAGTATGCAAGAAAAGCATGGGCTGTTAAATGACTAAGGCGATGTCCATGGTGTGGGCGTCCGCGCGGGACGCAATCAGATTGCCTTAAAGCATTGATTGCGCCCATAGCCTGGACGGGCGGAGGCAGGAGGGGGCACACGTTGCGCAAGAAATCAGTTAAAACTGATTTCTTGGTGCGACACGCAGGTCATGTGAGCGGTTCGCCCAAGGAGGGCGAACCAGCTCCGTGACGCCCCTAGGAACGCCTTCCACGGCCCGTCCATGGGCAGGAAAAGCACCCGTTTCATGCAGGTGACTTCACAGCCTCCGCCTGGGTGAAGGCACCATGGCCCGAGCCTAAGGCGACGTCCATGGTGTGGGAGACTGAGACGTGATCAGATTGCCTTAAGGCATCGATTGCGCCATAGGCCACACGGGGGCAGAGGGGGGCGCAAGAAATCAGTTGAAACTGATTTATTGGCGCGACACGCAGATCACGTGAGCGGTTTGCCCAATGAGGGCGACCCAGCTCCATGATGCCCCTAGGAACGCCCCTCACGGCCTGTCCACCATGAACAGGGAAAGTACCCGCTTCACGCGGGTGACTTCACAGCCTCTGCGTGGTTTTGCCCATGTTTTCCATGACTGTAAGTGTGGTGTATTTGTTTAACTTTTCTGTGTGTGCACAGTGTACTGTTTAACATTCTATTAGTATTACCTTGGGGATTTTAGGAAAGTGTTAAAATTAGTCCAATGTTTTAATACCACCCGTCCTAAGTTTTAAGTTTGGTGCGGACAAATATGAGCATTAAAAAAAGACTGTAGTAAGAAGTGCACACAAATCAGGAGTGTTTGCTTTTTCCCTATTAACAGCGGGTGCAAATATTCAGCAATGGAGCAGACCACTACAGCGAATATAATTCTAGGCAATAACTATATGTGTCTTTTTATTTTGACTGTACCCTCTGATTAAATAACATTGTGTTTCTTATCCACTGTAGAGCCACAATTTCCAACGCTCAGAGTATCCACAAACAGGAACGAAAGCAGATTAGCCAGGACACCTACAGGAGGAACAGCAAGAAATACGTAAAGCAGCGCCAGTCCATCATAGAGAATGCACCCGTAACTATAGGTATGCGTTGTCCTGTACAATATACAGGCCCATATTTACTAAGCGGTGCAAAGCCACAAGACAACTTACAACCCATTCACTTGAATGGGTCTTAAAGGGCCTTGTAGCTAAGAACCGCTCAGTAAATAAGGCCTATAGTGTCTCATTCACCCATACAGTACTAAAAATACAAACAGCACTGGAAAAAAAGCAAGAAGAGATCTCTTAATGTGAGTACAAAATTAATCAAATGCAAAAAAATGTCGATCACCGCAGACTGCTTTAATATCATTGCTGTGAGATTAAAAGGTATCGCCCCAGCATAATACACTTTAGACACTAAAGCCACTGAAATATATAGAACAATGGTTTGAGCATTGCAAACAGTGTAATTTGTTGGTAAATTAGAGAAAGATATTTGCTAATGTCTTAATTGCATGTGATTCCCAAGGGCAACGTGGAGGAGAGCAAATGTCCCTTTGTATACTAAAGCTTCCTGTTATTGTATTTCCCATCTATATAGAAGGGGTATGTATATTTTTTAATTTCTTGCAGTTTCAGCTGTTGGTCACAGATGACATTTCCAGGGGATAGTTCCACCTTCTCTCCATAGCTGGGATCACCATTCTTCACCCAGTGGGAGCAAGAGCCAAGAGACACAATTCTGCCCATAATCCTCTCTGACATCAGTCAATCTTCTGAGCAGTAGAATCAGCAGTCACTGAAAGAAATGCAGAAACAAGTGTCCATATAAGAGGCGAACACTTGTAATTCATGCTGACCTGTGCAGGCATCTAAAGTATAAGTCACAATGAACTCAATTCTTCAACCGCGAGGAGCACCTCTTTCTTCTGACACTCTTGTTTTGCTCAACATCATTGTGAAGATAAATAGTATATATCTGATCTGATGACTGCGATCTTATTGATACACACACAGCGTTCCTATGTAAATACTTAGCGATGTGTTCTGTAAAGGCAGGAATACCAAGCCCCTCTACATCCTTTCTGTACCAGCCCTAATACTCCTCAGTCAGTAGGACTTCGAAAGCAGAGCAGGTAACATTCACTGCGGCAGTAATATTAATATTTCCTAGGTTTTCTTTCGCAAGTCCTGAATATACCAGTAGGCAATACTTTAACCCTTTAAGCGCCCGAGGTCCTCCTCTTCCTGTAAGATTGTGATCTCCCCTACAAAAACGAGCAGTAAGATTATGACGTAGCTACTGGAGTGCCTGACCCCATGATGTCAATGTAAAGGGGGGTTAAGGCTGCACACCACAATATATAAACAAAAACATACAGTTTACCGGTGCTGCTGGTTCAAGGAAGTACCTGCCAGGAATTTCCAAAGTACCCTGAGGAAAAAAGAGAGATCCAGCGCTACACGGATTTCAAGATAATGAATTTACATAAATTCATTATCTTGAAATCCGTGTAGCACTGGATCTCTCTTTTTTCCTCATGACCCCATGATGTAGCAGCCACATCTGTAGGGCACCCACAGGGTTAATAGACGTCTGTTTTTATTGTCTTGGTTTTTTCTTTGCAGATGAGAATACACTGATGGAAAGTTCGTCTAAAGCGCAGCCTGCCATCCCGCCAAGGCCAAGCAGAGAGCTCATTCTGGATCGCTGTTCAGAGCGCACAAAGAACATGGTTCAAACCGTGAACTGAAAGAAGCAATAATTATCCCGGGTCATATTTACTAAGCAGTGCTAAGCTGTTAGCCGCATGGCCCATTCCATGTAATGTGCATTGGAGAAGCTAATTAAAGCAGCTATGTTTACACTGTGTTTTACAGCATATGCAGCTCAGAGGCAGCCACATCTAGGACCAAAAGTAAATGAATGCCAGTAGCATTTCAATAGATTCAAATGTCTTCAGCACTCGGGTACAAAAACCCTCAGCACTCAAAGTGTTAATGCATATAATGGACAAATAAAGATTTTTAAAGAAGCCGGTTTTATGATAAGTTGTTTAAATAATTATTCTGGGCATGCTAAATGGGACAGACCTTTTTAAGAGTGAGCCTTTGCCTCTAATTAAATAGTGCTCCTTGCAAAATGTTTTCTTCTTTCAATCAGCTTAAATTTGACTCCCCATAAAAGGCGAGAGTTTGTCACTCCGTATGGGCTGACGTACCTTTTTCAGAGAGCAAGTTTTTGAAACTTAGAGTGCCCTTGATCAAATATTGCAGTTTTCTGTAAAAAGATTAAGCATTTATGTTACTTGACCTACTATTTCTTACATAAATAAAAATATGAATATTGAAGGAGCAATCCAAGCAATATCCTACATGTGTGTTTTTTTTAAAATAAATCAGTTCTGTAGTATTTGATAATACTTACTGCCTTTTTTATTTTAAAATTCAACTCCATGCCCTTGTTAATGAGTTTTAATATACTGCGCATCCTTTGATTTCTATAGCAGGCTTCAGCCCACCTCCCCAGCAGTGCGAGATCTGTGTAACACTTTCCTGTTTGTGATCATTTGTTGCCAATATTCCAAGTAATCATTCAAATGTCATCCAAGTCTCGCCATTCTCTATCAGGTTAGTTGCAGCAACTGAAGAGACTCAGTGAGAAATAAGTGTATTTCTGTTTGTAGATATATGTCATTGCTTTGCAATGGTCCTTCTATGGGAGAAAAGATACCACAGAAGAAGATCCCACTGCTACAGCCCAAGCTCTGTTGTGGGAAATTATCAGTAATGAATGTTCAAGTGTTTTAACTTAAAGAAAGGTACTTCATAAGAATGGGTGTGAGGTCGACTTTCTTGATGCAGACTATATGATAAATTAAATGTCCAAACCTCGGAGATAAAATGTAAGTATTTATCCTGTAGCTTCTTTGAGGCTCTTGCAAAGACGTGATTGCAAAGAGAAACATTTTTCCTCACGCTCCCGTGTCATTCTAATGTTGTATCTTGGAGATAAATATTCTGAAATAATACTTTGTGGCCCACTGGAGAAGCCAACATATAAAACATTTTCTTTAGGAAGAGTTGGTAGGAACATGTCGTTGATTTCTTGATTTTGTCCGACACCTCTTTACCACCACCTGGACCGTCGCTCTTCGTGACATCACACTTTTGCCATTCCCACTTTCGGCCGTCATCTACATGTGTTATTCAACAGCCATAAATCTGCAATACAACAAAAGTGAGTGCACAGCACCTCTTAGAAATATTTGTAGGAGCTCATTACTTTTCATTTATAAATTTTAAAAGGTTCACAAACAGTGAATCCTAAATGATCTTCCTGATATATCGAATCAAGGCACTGCGGATATGCTTGAATAGCATACATTTATTGAGCCATTAAATACGACGTTTCGACCGCTACAATGGCGTTTCTCTTGCTACAATGGCGTTTCTCTTGCTACAATGGCGAGAGGCTGTTGTAGCGGTCGAAACTTCGTATTTAATAACTCCATAAATGTATGCTTTTGAAGCAAATCCGCAGCGCCTTGATTCACTTTTCATTGTATCAGAATTTGGATCACTGACAGGTTTTCCCTGGGATTAGGAGCACAGGTAACTGTATCTTTTTTCTATTTTCTATTGGTGTGCAGCATATATCTCCATTTTGATTCCTGATATATTAATATACCACGGGTGAGACTAGCCCTCACGCATTTCAAATAGACTTCATCAGTGGGAGATTTCTGCATCTTCCATTGATTTGCATTGGGTGTAGGGAATCTTTTTCAAGGAAAAGGTTGAAAGATTATAAAATTTTCAGTGAATTACAAGGGCAATATCCCTCATACAAAGGGAGAGTTGTCCAGTATGACCCTAGCACATATGTTAATGCTAGTTGATAACTCTATCCTCATCTCTACATCCTTATTACCACTGTTATCTTCTTTCCTGTGTTTGAGAACGGCTTCTTCCAGCAAAAGCACATTTTGTTTTTAGGAATGTTCCATGTAAAAGTTCTGAATCAGAATGCAGCTTTCAAGCTAAGATATTACTGTAAGTGCATGTTCAATTATTAACTAAATGTTAGGAAGAAGAGAAAAGGGCCCACAACAGAGTTGGTAAGACTTAGGGCATGTTCTGGCACATTTATTTGAACAGGCCAATGGGTGTCTTAATGCTTAACACCATTTAGTAGATCTGGGTCTAATTGGCTCTGGTTTAATTATCCACAAAAAAGAAAAAGGGGTATCCAGAGTTAAACAGTTTGAGGACTGTTGTATGCAATCATTTGATTTCAGTTTGGTACATTAATTTCTAGAAGTACTGTATGTGGAACTTCCTCCTTGGTACAGTTGCTTGCAAACTGTATTAGCCAAGATCACTTGCAAAACTTTCCAAGAGCTTGAGGAACAGGAAGCCTCAGGTTTTGTAAGGGTCCAAAGGTTACCTCACTGAGTAATGTAGACATAACCAACATGGGCCAATACTGGACAGCTTAATCAAGAGATGGGGGGAATGTTCCTTTATAAAAGGAGTTAAGACAAATGCTGGAATCTTTTTGGCGCCCACCTCTGCTTACACTATAAGGAAACAAGTAGTTTGAATGTAATTATTACAAAAGCAGTTGCTCCCTAACAGCTTTTCAGGCACCGTTCTTAGTCCCACATTTATTTTTGCATTTTCTATATAAAACATTCTAACCTTTTAATTATGAAAGCAGCAAAAATGATGTATGCTATATGAGAAATTACAGATTAAGCCTTTAAGATGTGCTCACCCTCACAATGAGATTCTAAAAACACTGTAAAATGGAATCTGCTAACGGCTTATGATTTTTAAGGGACATTGAAACATTGCCCTATAGTTGTAGTGCTAAGCAAACAAATAGAGAAGCTACTGCAAAATCTATCACGTCATTTCAAGTACTCCACAGAAAGCCCATAAACATATAATTTCTTTATAATTCAATAAACAGTATATTTCATCATATGGCATAGCCATGGTGGGAGGGTAAGTCCACAAGCATCGCACCTGACGCAGTTCGCTATGTAATGGCGCTTCATCACAGGAACAATATATCGATACATTTTATATAAGAACTTACATGAAATCACATTTGTTTTGTACACTGGTTTTCCACATGGGGGTTGTACTGTACATGTGAGTGCAAGGTAAAAAAGCAGTGTGTTAATTACCTTGTCTGTATTCTCTCTCTGTCCCGATGGATCCCTTTGCAGTGCATTGTCAGCCCTCTATCAGCAAAAAAGGTATACTGGCTAATTATATTCATTGATTAAAGTATCTGAAATAATGTTTGCAAACTAGAATGTCAGACATCAATTATATGTTATGGTGTACACTCATTTAAGGAAAAACAGTTATGGATTTGTCAACCAAGCTCCCAAACAGTGTTTTAGGGTTAAATGCAGAGAATACTGTGTGTATTTAGGAGAGAATGCACCCGTTAGTATTGTTTTCAATGGTCTTAAAGAGAAACAAAAAAATACAGATTATTTTACTCAATCTTCATAGTAAATATAAAAAAATCCAGCAAAATAGCATTATAAACACAAAGGGGGCATCCTGGGGGCGACGTTTCTGGCAGAAGTCCTTTCTCAAGACTTTAAGGGGAGGTTATATATGAGTGCGGGACATATATTAACCGTGTGAGGGTTGTATTCAAGGAGTGTGAGGTATATATAAGGGATGTGCGTGAGAGTGTTTTATATTAGTGGTGGGCTGGGCTGGTACAAGGGTATTCGGCACCCGAGGTGACCATTCAGCTCTGCGACCCCCTCCCCCCTGAGCTTTCAGATATTTAAAAACTAGCTGATCTACCCGGCGTTGCCCGGCATTGAATTTTCCCGCTCCCCCTCTGTCTCCGCTCCCCCCTCTCTCTCTCCCCCCATTGCCATCTCTCTCTCTCCATTGCCATCTCTCTCCATTGCCCTCTGTCTCTCTCCATTGCCCTCTCTCCTCCCCCTTCCCCTTTCTCCCCCATTAACAGCAATCATGGCCCCCTTGCACATGAATGTGGCCCCCGTGTTAACAGCTGGGTCCCCCCCCCATTCACAGCTCCGGCCCCACCCTCACCCCCACTCACATGTTCAATTCCCCCCCCTTCAGAGGGCAGTGGGTGGATGAGTGACTGGGTGGGTGGGTGAGTGATTGGGTGGGTGAGTGAGTACTGGGTAGGTGAGTGACTGGGTGGGTGGGTGAGTGACTGGGTGGGTGAGTGACTGGGTGGGTGGGTGAGTGACTGAGTGGGTGGGTGAGTGACTGGGTGGGTGAGTGGGTGGGTGAGTGGATGTGTTATCTCTCCCCCCCTGCATCTCTTCTTCCCTCCCCCCTGCTGTCCCCATACCTGAAGCAGCGGTGGAGGCTGCAGGTAGGAGCCGGGGAAGGGAAAGGGTGGTGAGGCGCGGGTGCTGTGAGGCGGCCGCGACAGCCACAGCTGAAGGGAGGAGGACGTCGGCACGGGGGCTTTGAGACGGGCTCCCCGTCCGGCCGTTTCCCCGCTGTTTTGGCCGGTCGTTCGTTCACCCCCCCCCGGAACCTTCCGTCTGCTGTTCATGAGATGGAGGCGCGTGCACGCGGCGTGCGCTCCCCCACGGATCTGAGGTGGGAGGTAGGAAGCTGACGGGCACGAACGGGGTGGGGAGGCTGGAGAGCCGAGTCTTGACGCTTCCCCCCTTACTCCACTGTGTGTAGGGGGCTTCTCCCTCCCCCCTCCCTCCCACGAAGGCGACCAACAGCCGCAGGAAGTCTTCACGGGGGCCTGATAGGTGCTTCAATCCGGGGTGGAGGTAAAGAGGTGTCGGTCAAAATCAAGAAATCAACGACATGTTCCTACCAACTCTTCCTAAAGAAAATGTTTTATATGTTGGCTTCTGTGCCCCTACACAAGTGGTATGGTCAAGGGAGTGTCAGAGAGCCTTTGAGGACATAAAAAGGTTTCTATCAGAGGGTCCCGTCCTTAGAAGCCCGGACTTTAACAGGCCTTTTGTAGTGCAAACCGATGCATCAGAGATAGGGCTAGGGGCAGTGTTGTCACAACAGTTTGAGGGAGTTGAACACCCTATCATTTTCCTGAGTAGGAAATTGTTCCCGAGGGAAAAAAACTACTCAGTGATTGAGAAGGAGTGCCTCGCAGTAAAGTGTGCAATTGAGGCATTACCTGGCAGGAGTCCATTTTACTTTGGTGACGGACCATGCTCCACTGAAGTGGTTAAATAGTATGAAAGATTCCAATGCTAGGTTAACTAGGTGGTATATGGCCCTCCAACCCTTCTCATTTGAGATTCAGCACAGGCCGGGAAAAGAGAACGAAAATGCTGATTTCTTTTCTAGAGAAGGGGTGGATGGTTGGGCTTCAGCCGTGCGTAGCCCTGGCCACACACTAACATGGGAGGAATGTGACAGGGTGAATAAAAGCCACCAGCTATATGCCTGGCAGACATATGTTTAGTCTGCAGTGCAGCAGTGATGAGGTTAACTTCAGCAGGGAAGCTCATGGCAATTAGTTGAATCCCAGCTGCCTAATCAAGGTGTGTTAAAAACCCCAGGATGTGAAAAAGACTTCCGGTGACGTCACAGAGCATGGTCGGGTTGTAGAGGAGCTCCTGAACACCCTCGCTGATAACTCGCCAAATATAGCACCCACCGCCACCAAAATTCTCTCAAACATACCCCCAAATCACTCAAGAACAGGGGACGATGCCATCCAAAGGCAAGGCAACGCAGAACCAAGCGGTTACCAAATATTTCACCCCCCGCAGCGCGCCTGCGGAGCCGAACTGCGACTCCCAAGATGGCGCCGAGGAGGCCATGCAAGCCTCAAGCGCGGAGCAGGAGACAGACACAGCAATTCGCGAACCGCCAGAATTCGGCCTCAATAAGCAATACTTTGATGCACTATTTCTACAGATGAGGAGAGGAGTCCAAGAAGATGTGAATGCTGCCCTAGAAAACCTGAGATCTGATATCAACGGCCTCACAAAACGCACAGACAAGATAGAGCACAAAATAAGAGATATAATAGGGTCCCAAAACAGCACAGAGGAAGAGGTGATAAGATTGGGGCGTGTTATAGAAGAACTAAAAGACACCCTCGAGGACCAAGAGAACAGGGATAGAAGACAAAACCTATGATTAAGAAATATCCCTGAGGAAATCACCCCTGAGATCCTCCAGCCCTACCTCTACAAGCTGTTGGTGCCTGATCTTTCGGAGCACGACATACAAATGGACAGGGCCCACCGGGCGCTTGGTCCCAAATCCCCCGATCCAAACCGTTGCAGGGATGTAATCATCAAATTCCACATGTACTCTGCTAAAGAACGCATAATGTCTGCGAGCAGAAAAGCAGGAGATCTCCACATAGATAACAATAAAATTCAGATCTTCAGCGACCTCTCAAGGGTCACTGTGGCTAGACGGAAGGAGATGAAGCCCCTCATAAACATTCTGAAAGAACGCAGCATTACTTACCGATGGGGCTTCCCTTCAAATTGATCGTCTTAAGAAATGGCCGCCATCACACCATCTCCAGACTAGAGGACTCCCCCTCCTTCCTCAAAGCGCTTGGGTTAACCCCACCGTGTATAGCGAACCAAAAGGCTCCCAGCGCCCCAGACCAGGATCAGAGCCTCCAGAGGTACCCCGAGCCTCCGAGTGTATAGCGAACCAAAAGGCTCCCAGCGCCCCAGACCAGGATCAGAGCCTCCAGAGGTACCCCGAGCCTCCGAGTGTATAGCGAACCAAAAGGTTCCCAGCGCCCCAGACCAGGATCAGAGCCTCCCGACGAGGATTCTACCCGCCCATCTGGCCCTCACCCGTGGACCACGAGGAAGAGCCGCAACCGATACCACTGAGCATCTCCCCATGACGGTGACAGACACCCAGCCGCCTTCTCTCAACCTAAGACGGAAGACGACTGTGCCTACGACGTAGCGTCTGATTGCCCCCATTCTTGCTGCAGAAACCAACGCCGAATAGATGACTTCACGACCAGCAGAGAACATCAGTTCTCACCTTCCCCCCCCCCTCTCCGATGCTCTCCCCCCCCTCCCCGGTGCTCTCCCCCCCTCTCCCCATCCCCTCCTGACCCTCCCCCCTTCCCCCTCCTGACCCCCTCCCCCCTCCTCTCCCCTAAAGCACATGCCCACCACACCACCCTCCCTCCCATCCATCCCTCTGGCACCCCGATACCTATCTCACACCCCCCCCCCCGGCCTTCTCTGAGCTATGGAAGCTCCATCCCCAGAGACCTACCTGGTTCCTGGTCGAGGACGTCTCCCGCTCGCCGTCCTCCCAGGGCCCGGATCCGCTCTCACAGCTGCCCCCGACGGCTTTGGAGGGCCACCCGGTGATACGTGGCAATGGGCGGAATATATCTGCCTCACCCCTCCCTCAGCGATGGTCCCTCGCAGAGCTGCCGCTGATCGAGCAAGTACAGCGACAGAAAGGACGGACATCGACGGACGGCCCCCACGGCAGTTGTTGGAGGGGGCCCACACTACATCATCCGGGACCCACCGAGAAACCCCCCTGGACTGCTTCCCAGAAGACCGGGAGAGTAAGGTCGTATGTACCCCCCCCCGTGCGCACCCACAAGTCGTTCCCCCCCTCGCACTAGGGTTCACTTTGTGCCCCCCCCAAGAACCCCCACTTGGCACACACCTGCAGAGCTACTGAGAACGAGTACCCCCGTCCCAGATCCCCCCTTGCCCTAGCTATCCCCCCCGATCTACCCCTCGATCACACTCTCATAGCCTCCCCCAGGACAGCAGTGTCCAAAAGGGACAAATTCATTGCTTAACGGAACAGCAAGGGCCTCAGATTGGAACAAGGCCACGCTCAGGCCTGCCCGTTACACCACGTCCCACCTCCCCACTAGATTTCTATCCCTACCCCCCCCCCCCCCCCACATATCCTCACTCAGAGGTCTAGAATAAGCAAGCACTGATCAGGACTTGAAGTCAAAGAAATGTTTGGACAAATACCATAATGCAACGACAAGTAATAATAAGGGTGCACAAACCACTCTGTGACAACAACTATTTCTTGAACATAAATGTATGTAAACTGCCTTGTTATACTTGTATGCCTCAAAATCCTACCTCACCTCCCCCCCCTCCCCTCCCCCCTTCCTCCCCCCCTCCCCCATACCCCCTTTCCCCCCTCTCCTCCCCCCCTTTCCCCCCCTCTCCTCCCCCCCTTTCCCCCCCTCTCCTCCCCCCCATTTTCCCCCCCTCTCCTCCCCCCCATTTCCCCCCCCTTTCCTCCCCCCATCCCCTCTCTCCACCCTATGACCTAAGACTCAAGGGCAGTGCGTAAGTCTCTAATTAAAAGAATGGAATAGACAGCCCTGTAAGGCACAGGATTGCAGGGATAATGAGTGCAAACAACACCCCAGCAGCAAATGTCATTACTGTATAAACGCCTGTATAATGCTTTGAAATATCCACGCACCCTACTCCACTTCCCCCCCCTCCCTCCTTCCCCTCTCCCCCTCTCCCCCCTCCCTCCTCCCCCTCTCCCGCTCCATCCCACCCCCCTTTTCATTAAAGACACAGGGGCAACGCGAAGCCCTCCGGGGGAAAAAAAGACAGACACAAATAGCCAGACAACACAAAGGAACGTAGTGAGACGGAGTGCAAACCACACTCCAGCAACAACTGTCACTACGGTATAAATCTCCCTGTATTGCTATAATACACCTACACACCCTAAACCACCTCATCCCACCCCTCCCTCCCCCCCTTCCTTCCCCACCCCCTCCCTCCCCCCCCTCACCCGCACCGGGATCAAGTCCGTGAGCCTAACCCAACACCCAGCACCACAAAAGTCTCCCCAAGAATGCCTTTCCGAGTTCTGCTCACATGTAAGCGGTGCTCAGATCACATACCAGTGAGGGTGTTCGATCCTCTGACCGTGCCCAATCCATGTTTTGTGCCCCGGAAGCCTCCCCAGGGGTGGTTATCCCCTTTACCTTTCTCGATTCAACGAGAGAGGTTCTCATTTTAGGACCTGTTGAAGGCCCGCTCCCCCCATTCTTCCCTCATGTGTCACCCCCCCCCCCACTCCTCCTCCACTTCTTGAGGGATTGGTTCGCCACTGTACCCACAGCTCATTTCAACTCCCTAAGCCCCTAACACCCAGGGACCAGACTCCCACACACTATGCCACCCCTCTCGGCCCCCCTCGGGAGTCCCAGGTCCCCCGGCTCTTGTCATGGGAAATCCAAGAGCCTCGGAGCTGCTAGCTCCGGAAAAATTGTTAGAGCACAAATGGCTACTATAAAATTAGTCTCGCTCAACGTAAAGGGCCTCAACTCAACTAGGAAAAGAAAACTAGCACTCCTAGAGTTTAAAAAAATCAAAAGGAGATATCATCTTCCTTCAAGAAACACACCTCAACTCCCCTACACCACCAAATACATTTAAAAGTATATTCCCCCAGGCATATTTTGCGTCCTCCCCAAGCAAAAAAAGAGGGGTCGCTGTCTTGATAAGGAACAACGTACCCTTTATCTTAACTAAAGCCCAAGCGGACCCAGAGGGGCGTTACCTGCTCATTCAAGGCTCACTAGCGGGCTCCCCCATTTCACTGCTCAACATATAAGCACCAAATGACAACCAAACCACGTTCCTACAGAACATACTTGACTCCCTGGAGCAATAAGCCCTCTCCTCGCAAATCATAGGAGGGGACTTCAATATGGTAGCCTCCCACACACAGGATAAATCAGCAACTCCGGGAGTCCCACCCCTAGCACGTCTTCCCACTAGCTACCATATCCAAGGCCAAAAGAAGGCCAAAAAATTCAGGGACATAATGGCAGCATTTTCCCTCATAGACATTTGGAGGGCTCAGCACCAGGGTCAGAGGGATTATACCTTCTTCTCCACCCCTCATCAGTCCTACTCGAGGATCGACTATTTTCTAGGCACCAACAACATCGCCCAGGCCTCCTCCCACTCAAACATAGGTCCAATTACCTGTCCGACCACGCCCCCATCGAACTTACTCTCACCCTTCCCTTTGTAAAAAATAACTCATATAGATGGAAGTTAAATGACTCTCTACTCCATTGCCCAGAAACAGAGCTAGCAATTAAAGAAAAACTGTCTACCTTTTTCCAAATTAATAAGGGGTGTGTCAGCCCCGTCAATGCTCTGGGAGGCACACAAAGCCTCTATCAGGGGAGACCTAATCTCAGTTGCGGCTTACAAAACAAAACAGAAACTTAAACTCCAGAAAGAACTAACAGATAAAATTGTGCAACTTGAGCAACAGCATAAATTCACAGCCTCCAAAAAAGTATTTAAACAATTAAACCTAGCCAGGGCAGCCCTCAAACATACACAACTAGAAGAGGTGGAGCGTGCTCTGAGATGGACTAGACAGAAGTTTTTCGACAAGGGAAACAAGGCGGATAAGCTCTTAGCCACGAAAGTTAGAGGAGCCCGAGTTAAATCCCAAATCTCAAAAATCCACACCAAAAATGGACAAATCTCCTACTTGGAGAAAGAGATAGCGCAGGAATTCGCGGAGTTCTACTCCAACCTCTACAATTTACACCCCCCGGGCCATGACCCAGTATCCCTAGAAACAATCTCGAACTACTTAGAGCAGTGTAACCTACCGTCCCTTATGAAACAAAGAGATCTCCCAAGAGGAACTGTCAGGAGCAATAGGGTCCTTAAAATTAGCTAAAACCCCCAGCCCGGACAGCTTTACCAACGCCTACTATAAAACATTCTTGCCGACTCTGTCCCCCTACCTCATAGAAATGTTCAACTCCTTTCTGCAGGGAGAGCCGATCCCCGCCACAATCACAGCGGCAAACCTTGCGATCATCCATAAAGAAGGCAGGGACCCCCTCCTCTGCGGCAACTACAGACCAATATCCCTATTAAACACCGACCTTAAACTCTACAGCAAAATCCTAGCAAATAGGCTCAATCCAATTCTCCCGAGACTCATTCATATAGGTCAAGTAGGTTTTGTGTCAGGCATACAGGCATCTGACAACACCCGCAAAATTGTGGATATAATAGACCATGTGCACCTCACGGGAACTAAGGCGATGATTCTTAGCCTCGACGCAGAGAAAGCGTTCGACAGAATCAAATGGTCCTTCTTAAACCAAACAATGCTGAAATTTGGATTCAGCGGTCCCTTCCTGCAGGGGGTCAGAGCCCTATATCAAAACCCGACAGCACTTGTCAAAATCTCGGGCGGATATTCCGACCCAATCAAGATAAAAAACGGGACCAGACAGGGTTGCCCCCTCTCTCCTCTGTTATTCGCCCTCACAATTGAACCACTGGCGGCTACAATAAGAGAGGATAAGAGCATTAAGGGCATTCAAATTGGCAAAATGGAATACAAAATATCTTTATTCGCGGATGACGTGATACTGACCCTCGCGGACCCCCACACCTCCCTCCCCAATCTCCAAATGTCACTCCATCAATTTGGCACGGTCTCTGATTATAAAGTCAATATGGACAAATCAGAGGCACTCAACATATCCCTCCCAACCCAAGAATGGCAGCTCCTTCAAACTAACTTTAAATATCGATGGAGCACCACACATATAAAGTATTTAGGAGTTAGAATATCTAACACATATGGCTCCCCATACCAATACAACTACCCTCCCCTATTTGACCAAATTAAAAAAGACCTGGAGACATGGAAAAAGTTCCAAATCTCGTGGTTCGGAAGAATTGTCTCAATTAAGATGAACATCCTCCCGAGACTACTCTACTTTTTCCAAACTCTCCCTATCCCCGCCCCCATAGCAACCCTAAAGAATATCCAGGCCCTCATGTCCCAATTTATTTGGAACGATAAACGGCCAAGAGTACCTAGATCAGTAATGCTGTCCCCTAAAACAAGAGGGGGAGTTGGGGTCTCCGACGTGACCAGATATTTCTCAGCGGCCCAGCTGAAACAGGCTGTGGTCTGGAACTATGACCCAGCCACCACATGTTGGCTGACGATCGAATCACACCACGCCGAGCCGGCCACCCTCCACTTATTCAAGTTCCTGCAGATTAGACACTTCCTCCTATCTCTAGCCCCGAGCGCCAAATTCCCCCCTTTACCCAGGTTTGAAACCATCTGTCGCAAAGGCTCCTATCAGAAGGGACTGATCTCGGAGATTTATAGGGGGATGGAGTCGGCAACAGTGCCCCCAATCCACCAGTATATGCAGAAGTGGTCCGAGGACCTCAACGTCCAGATAGATATAGACGAGTGGGAGGACATCTGGGAGCTGGCCACAAAAACATCAATTTGCACAGTGATAAAAGAGAACATATATAAAATACTTTTCCAGTGGTACCTGACTCGAGTTAGACTGAGCCATATCTTCCCCGGCACCCCTGATCTGTGCTGGAGGGGATGTGGTCAAAAGGGGGACATGGCCCACATTTGGTGGTCATGTCCGGAGATCCAGAGATTCTGGACCAAGATCCAGGTGCTCATACAACAGACCACGGGACTCCTCCTCCCCCTGGATCCCCTGACCTATGTGCTGAGCAAGCCAATAGACGACCTAGACCCGCCCATGAGTAGACTAATAACTGCTATACTAACCGCAGCCAGATGCTCAATCACAGCGGCCTGGAAAAACACCAAAGCCCCAGCGAAAAACACGGTACTGAGAAGAATAGAAGAGGTGAGATCCATGGACAAACTAACGGCAATGCTACATAAGAAATTGCCACAATTTCGGAATACCTGGGGCCTCTGGGATGGCCCGACGGGAACAGGCCTGTCTTAGACCCCCCCAAACCCAATGGCGAGGAAGCCCGTAAACACGGACCCCCCCCTCCTCCCCTCACCCCCCCAGTACGTCACCCCCCCAACCCCCCCCTCTCTCCCCCACACCCCTCCCTCACTTTATCCCTACCAACCTAGGAAAACACACCCCCATTGAGAATTCAACACGTTTTATATAGTCAAGATACATGTCGTGTGCCTATGACATTGTTGTACTCATGCTAAATGTATGTTGTTCTCAAATAAAAAAATTGATACAGAAAAACCCCAGGATGTGCACACATGCTGCTAGCTGGTCAGCAAACAGGAGTGAGTTACTGAGGAGATTACTGATACAAGGTCTGTCTTTTTGTATGCTGTCGGAAGCAGGGAAATACCCTGAAAACTCTGGAGAGAGAACAGCTTGATTTAAGGTCTGTTTGCAAAGTACATTTTGATGAACTGTTGTGTCCTGCACGCTGAAGAAAACCTGTCTTGTTTACATGCTGAAGATAAGCTATTTTTCTTTTGTTTGCTGATGAGAAGCTATTTGTTTTTGGTGTGCTGTATGTTTTAAGGCTAAAATAAATAAGCCTTATCCAAAGAACCTGCGTGTGTAGTTGCATGTACCCTGCAACACTCCACCTCTCTCACCCCCTCACCCTCCTCCTCTCTCACCCCCTCCTTCTCTTCTCTCTCACCCCCTCCTCATCTTGTCTCACCCCTCCTTCTCTTCCTCTCACCCTCTTCTTCCCTTCCTCTCTCATCCCCCTCCATCTCCTTTTCTACTCCACCCCTTCTCTTCCTCTTCCTCTCACCCTCCTTCTCCTCTTCCTCTCTCACCCTCCTTCTTCTCCTCTTCCTCTCACCCTCCTCCTTCTCATCCTCTCTCACCCCTCCTCTTCTCTCTCAACCCCTCCTTTTCTCCTTCCTCTCTCACCCCCTCCTTCTCTTACCCCCTCTCCCCCCTCTCCTCTTCCTCTCTCCCCCCTCCTCTTCCTCTCTCCCCCCTCCTTCTCTTCTCTCACCCCTTCATCTCCTACCCCGTACTCTCTCACCTGCTCCTTCTCTCTCACCCGCTCCTCCACCTCCTCCTCTCACCTAGCTGGCTTCGGTGGAGAACGATAGCGGGAGGAAGCGGGAGAATAGGACAGAGGAGAAGGACGTCAGGCGACGGGAGAAGAGGAAAGAGAACGGTGGGAGCCGGGCAGCAGAGGAGGAGGATGTCAGGGGTGGGAGAAGAGGTTTTAGGAGCGTGGGAGCAGAGCAGGGCGGCACAGCATGGCCGAGGAGGAGCTGCGCTGTAGCAGTGGCAGACACCACAAGTCAGTGAAGACTTCCGGGTCGAACCGCTGGGGCGTGCTCCTTCCCGGCCGTCGTCCTGTGTCGCCCTGCTCTGCTCTCGCCCTCCTCAATCCTCTTCTCCCACCTCCGCCTGACGTCCTCCTCCTCTGCTCCTGCTGTCCTCTACTGCTGCTGCCCTTCCAAAATGTGCCGCCCCAGGTGACCACAAGTCGCCTAGTGGTAGCACTGGCCCTAGTGATCAGGGTAATGGTGTGAGGCTTGTATATTAGTGATGGGGGTAGTGTATATGTGGGGGTTATATAGGAGTGATGTGGGGGTGTATATGAAGAATGTGAGGGTGTTATAGATGCATGTGCAGCTATTTTCATCTGGGAAATGTTGTAGGGTATTTCTATTAGATGTTTTAACCAAAATAGACAACCAACACTACTGCTTCTGCTGTTGCACAAAATGAAGTAAACATAACAAAATAATTTTGAGAATAAATACCTTCATCTCTTAGAAGCCAAGTCTCAGCAATGCACACATCTAATAAATACATGTTAATCTTTATATTTTTAAAACTCAAAGTGCAGCACATTGAGATTGGATGACGATTACTTCTATCATTATTAATATTATTATTATAATTACAGTATTATTATTAACCGCTCTGCTGTCAATGGAGCCAGCAAACCATTGCAATGCTTTCATCTTCTGTTGTCAAATGGGTTAGAACTGAGTTTAGCCCAATAACATTTAATTCTAATTATTAATACATTTTTACTAATATAGGAAACCGAGTCAGCAAACGTTTATATGATGTATCTAACAATTAAACTGAATGAGAAAAAGCTTTATACAATGTAATTATTATTAATATACAATGTAACTGAATGACAACATTTATATAATGTATTTTAGAAGATAATAATGAAACTGAATGAGCAAACATGTGGACTACAGTCTACAGTATTACCATTAGGGGGCAGATCTCTAATATTAGACCACATGCATCAACTCAAATGTGACAAAAGCTGCCTCTGTCGCAGTGTCTGATGGGAGTTGTAGTTTTCTCTCCTTCAGCAGCACAGAGAGCGGAGGTCGCAGTGCAAAGTGCTGAGGTCAGACTCATGGCTGCGCCCGTGCTGGGGACCCGGCAGCGTGCACAGGCTTCCGCCCAACACTGCGCAGCTGCCATGAGGTCTGACAAGCTACACAGACAACAGATATATACACACAAGTGTGGATATAACGTTGTGTATTTACTGTATTAGCGTGAGTATAGCGCTGTGCAGCATTAGTGTGCACATGTATATACATATTTATATATTGTTACTGGTAGTCTGAAGCAGTTATAGATATAATCATGTAGATATGAAGCAGCTTTAGTACAAATATGTGGGGTAAATGTATGTATTTGTGTGTGCAATGCCATGCATATGTGCACATGATAAGCAGAGAGAGAGTGTGTGTGTGTGTGTGTGTGTGTGTGTGTGTGTGTGTGTGTGTGTGTGTGTGTGTGTGTGTGTGTGTGTGTGTGTGTGTGTGTGTGTGTGTGTGTGTGTGTGTGTGTTGTGTGTGTGTGTGGTGTACGGTGTACACACATACATACATCTCAAAACCTAAAAGAGTGCTCCGGAAGTGAAATATGTGTAATATAAAACACACAAACAAATAGCATGGACTTACATTTTAAAATATAAAAATAGGCTTCACGATCTCCCAGTGAGAGGAAGGAAATGTCCGTAGGTCAAATTCTGCAAGGACCTGGTGCACCGGGTCTCCGGAATCAAAACTTACAGCACTGGAACCGTAGAGGTTACACAGCGTCACTGTGCGTGTGCTAGGCAAACATCCATGCAAAATGTATAGGATTATGTCAATGTTTCGATCCCCTGTAGGATCTTTCTCAAGACTACTTTAAAAGTCCATGAAGGCCCACATTTATACCCTAGTGTCAAGAAAAAGGTGTGAATGCCAGTTGTCCATGGACCACCCACTTTTCAGGTGACATCGCTCTAGAGCGCATCATCCGTGTCAGAAAATATGATCAATTTGAGGTCAATGTGCCATATCCCCAATATTACGTGTGAGTGTGCCAAAAATAATAAACCACAATTAAAAAACTGGAGCTCCCGGTATCTCCTCAATCCTGTGATGTTCCAGTCATAGGTTACCACATAAGGCTGAGTCCCCGCTAGCGCTGAGTGGGCGGCAGTTACTTACATATATAAATATATGTAAGTCCCCACTCACACGGTGCGCGCAGCGCTCATGTGCGGGCTCACCCGCGATCGGTGCTTAGGTAAACAAAAAACCTATACTTGCCCGCGCGCTCAACTACCCGCAATGCACCCCCCCCCCCCCAAGCGTACAAGCAGGACACCCAGCGCTTATGCTTGGAGCGCGCTCAGCGCCAGCGGGGACTCAGCCTGACTGACAGCACATGCTCAAGATCGCATAACGGATTTAGCATATTCCTGGCACTAACATAAGGTGCAAACCGGAGCACAAAACGTGATATTGTCCAAAAGTTATTGTTATGAATTCTACTATGTCCATTCAAATAGTAAACATCAGCACATTTAGTCCATCTATAGGCGTCTGTATCATTATTTATTTTCCCCCGAATGAGGCATTTTTCATTTTGGATGACTACTTGACTGTATACTACTGACTATTATACGACCGCTCCTCCTTCTCTTACTGTGAACCCCAAAAACTTGAACAATCTACTGGAGACTCTCACAGCCGCCACCAGTCTAAGTTCTTTCAAAACTAAAACTGTCTCATGTTAACCTGGTCTGTAACTATTACATACGCCTATAATATATATTATCTCTAACTGTGCATGCAATGTCTTATATATAATGTATACCCTGTTCACTTATGTAACCATGTATTTGTAACCATGTATTATTTGTCATCATAACTCTGTGCCCAGGACATACTTGAAAATGAGAGGTAACTCTCAATGTATTACTTCCTGGTAAAACATTTTATAAATAAATAATAAATACTTACTGTCATTAGTTAATCTGCTAAACAGCAGTTTGACCCATGCAATATTCCTGCATCGATGATCTTACTGTACCCATAATTGAATATCTCACACCACTGGTTGTCATTTGTAGACATATCCTTCCAATAGCATTGTTTGATACATTTTGTTTATCTAACAACCTTTTGGTTGTACTGCCAGCACCCTGCCCCTTAACCTGCTGCATTAAGTCATGAGTGCTTCCTTCAACACACATACGCACACATACACATATACAGTGGTTGACAAATCACCAAAAAATCTACTCGCCACACAAAAAAATCTACTCGCCACCTAGTACAAAACGTATGCTGCTTGGGCCAATAGGAGCTCGCCACGATGTTAAATCCACTCGCCCGGGGCGAGCAAATGTATAGGTTTGTCGAACACTGCACATATATATCTGTATATAATCTATGCACATGTAAACCTTGTATACTGTAAATATGAGTATTGCTGGCAACTCGGAATGGTTACGTGTAAATATATACGGGTATCGCTGGGCACACGAGGAATACTTGCATATAAATATACAGGTTACAGGTATTGTTTGCATATAAATTGTATTTATTTATAAAAAATATTTTACCAGGAAGTAATACATTGAGAGTTACCTCTCGTTTTCAAGTATGACCTGGGCACAGAGTTATAAAAAATACATGGTTACATTAAAAGAACAGGGTTAAACATGGCATTTCATGGACCGATAAAGTTGGAAAATTGGGTACAAGGGATAAACGGGCTTGTGAGTTTCAGATTGAAGTAGAGCAGCTTAACATCACCAAACATCAGCAAACACTCACACCCTTTAGCGGCATTTCGCCTGCGCCAAAGGCTGTCCACCTTTGGGGCAACGCAGATGTTCACTGGGGGTGTTGAGATTCAATGCAGCTGTGAACACAAAGTTCTTTGTCTTCTTGGCTCATTAACATTCCAGTGGGTGGGGTTGACGTTCCACAAAGTACAAGCAAATGTTAACCCTTGGCAACCTGGCCCTGTGCAGAGTGGAGCAGCTCTTGGGGAGCCCCATCAGGCTTTCCGCCTTTGGGGCAATGCAGATGTACACTGGGGGTGTTGAGATTAAATGCAGCTGAATACTTATGTATTCCTGTATGCAGGTGAAGCAGCTGTCCCCGCGCATTGAGTTTGAAGCATGTGGCCGTCATTTCCCGCAGTCCGGAGCTTGAGGATCCTGAATCCCAGACTACTGCCTTCGAGGCATCTGTCCGTGTCAACGGGGAAGAGCCGTGTAGAAGATGAGTTGCCCGTGTTTCAGTATGTGGGTGAGAGGTCCCGGAGGAAGGACCGTGTGTTTGTTTGGGGCTTTTCATACACGGGAGCATTGGGGATCCCCAGCTTTGTGCTGCCTGACACAGGAAGGAAGAAACCAAAGAGATTTCAGCTGACCCCTTACAGGTTGGACATGGATGAGAAGGTTAGTAGTGTAAAGGTGAACAATGGTGTTGCAGTATGCATGATATATTATTAGCATGGTCATTGGTCAAGCATCTACGTGAGGGAGATTTGGGGGGTTTGAATGGTGGTTTTGACTCTTGCTGACAGGAGGATCTGAAATGTATTGATTTGTATGCCGTTGCATGCCATTTTCACAGCAAAGGAACTGATTGGAAAATCTGATAAATAAGACAGACTCAAAGTTTTTAGGGGCTAAACATTTTTAAAACTGCCGTGCAAGTAAGCCAGATTTCCTCCAAATGAGTGCATAACAAGGAATACTTCAGTTTTAGGTGATATCTTTTATTTTTGTTTATTTGGGACTAACCATTCATGTTTTAGAACAAGCTCTCTCTTCCTCAGGTCAAGCAATACTGATTTACAAAAGTTACCCTGACTTTAAACACGGATTTAAAACCCCACATAACAAGGAGAAGCGGTGGAATTAGAGGAATGGTATATAAACAGACAGGGCAATAAATGGATGAAAGCGACAGTGAGAGATGCATCCAGCAGCAGTCGGACAAGGGGGGGGGGGGGGAGAGATTAGTGTCAGTGTCAGAGAGGAAGAGAGAAGAATGATAGAAAGGCCTGATAGTGTTAGAAACCCCACGTCAATATTAAGTCCTCTATTTTTAGAGTGAAGGAGCATTATTTTGATTTCCAATGTTTTTCATTCTTGGGTGCTTTGGAGCATTCCTTTCAGGATTTTGAGATAATTTATGGAACGATCTGGCTGTGAGAAGTGACATCCGACTGGACTGCGGTATCTTTCCTCTTTGGTCTGGTATTGTGTATTATGGTTTGTAGTTTTTCCACTAATATAGCATCTTTGCATTTGAATGATCTATACCATGTTCCTGGATGGGGAAGCAGGATAATCCTTTAATATTGAATTGTCTATGTTTGTGACTGGCTATGGATGTTCGCATTAATGTTTGCAGCATGTTATGTTGCGTGGTCTTTTACCGTTTTGTCAGCGCCCTTGAGCTCATTAGGAAGTTTTCTGTTGATTAGCTTCTGTCTGAGGCTTGGCGGTTTTCAGAATGCAACCCATTGGGTGTTTGGGAAAGATTTATTTTAATGTGTTCTCTTTGAATATGGTTTGCAGATTCGTGATCATTTTTTACATTTCCTCTAGCACAGGGTTGTATGTAGCCACTGACTTGTGGTATGTGTGTGGCTGTTTTTTTATTATTATTATTATTATTGTGCAGGTGATGATTTCAGTGCAGATTTGATTGTTTGGTAATAGTCTTTTGCTTCTCTCTTCTGTCTAAATGATTGTCTGGGTTATGCATTGTATGTTCTGGTATTAAGTATCAGATCAGTATCAGTATCTGAATATGATGGCTTGTTTTGTTTGAGTGGGTTGAAAGCTGCAGCTATGGAGGTAACTTCTTGTGTACGGATGTGTGGAGTATCCCAATTTTCAGTGTTACTGTAGTATCGCGATGGATTACTCGGCAAACCTAGTGAACTATGTTGAGCTTAGTTGATAGAAGAAATTAGTTGAAGTACTTAAAATCGTTTCATATAGTCTTTTTCCTTTCTCAATATTATAAATATATCAATGTATCAATGATATTTGTAAGGTTTGTGATGGTGTGTGGACAGGAATCTCTGGTCAAGTTCTACCATAAAAAGATTGACATGTTGTGGTGCCATCTTACTGCCCATTTTAGTCCCCAATAGTTGCAGGCACATTTCCTTGTTAAAGCTAAGGTACTGTGTGTTTGTGTGTGTGTATTGTATCAGTTTGGTTTGACTTCAGTACTGTATGTCTGGTTGAGGCAAGATGTTGCAAGGAATTTGATGCATGCATCAATGTTATCCTTGTGAAGGATGTTGCATATCCATGATTACTAGTTGTATTGGTTGGTAGTTGTTTAATGTTGTTCGGTTAGTTGAGGAAATCTGTGGTGGTTTGTATCAAAGTTGTTTGACTAGTGGTTTTAGGCTACCCTTAACTAGGCCTGATATTTGTCCGAGAGCGTATCCATATATGTTATAATTGGTCCATCTGGGTTTTATGTGGAAGCATGTAAAAGGTAACAACACCTGAGTTGATTGGTCTTAGTTGCTCCAAATATGGTTGCATGCGATTTTGTGAATGTTTTAATGAGATTTCTGAGTTGCTTTGTATGTTCCTGAGTTGGATCATAGATCAGTTTCTTGTAGATGTAGTCTGTGAGTTCTGTTTGCATCCATATAGGTATATGGAACAGTGACAAGAGGCACTCCAGGTAGGTATGTAGGATGAGAATATTATACTATCTTTCTGGGGTGTAGTCTACCAGAAAAGGCCAGGATCATATACGAAAAATAGGGAATGTCCAAGGCATTCCAGGTGAAGATAAAATGTTTTTTATATTCAATCCATAAAAGTGGACAAAAGTACGTAATGCACTAAACCGGGCAAGGTTTTGGGCCTGACCGTCCCTTTGTCAAACTCCGTAATGTACTTTCCCTCTGCCCAATTTCTCTTTTTCTTAGGTTGTTTTCTTGGATTTTACATCTGGGTTAAACTCAGGGAATCTTTTGTAAATCAATATTGCCAACCTGAGGAAGAAAGAGAACTCTCGAAAGCTCGTCTTATAAGATCAATTGGTTCCAATAAAAAAAGTTCTCGTCTAATACTGAAGTACTCATATACTCTGCACTATCGCTGCTGGATTAACACAGCTCACTCAATTTTACTCCAAATTAGTCTCTTGATAGTTGTGGTGATTCAATTTTAAAATAAAAATACTTATTGTCTTAAATTGCACACATTCATCTCATTATCACTTCTCTCTCACTTACCACTGACCATTTGCAAAACATTGTGTCGCAACATATTTTGAACATGTGAATTGGCTCAAAAATTGGGAAAATACAACACTTTGTAGGAAATCTGAAAGCCTAACATCTTTGTCAAGCTTTGGTGTACGTGTCATGAAATTGTGATAGAGAGGTTGGTGACATATACCGCATTTGTATTCCTGAAAAGACCTGAATGGCACTTGTTTTGGAGGGAAATGTAAAACTTCCGTATATTCCCCATATTTTCAGTGTAATTGTTTGATTCACCAGTTTGTAACTGGATTAGCCTCTAACATACAATACCTACTCAAAGCAGATTTAGAACTATGGGGGGATTAACCAACAGAGGTGACCCGGTTATCACACCTTTATCCCGGGTTATCACACCTTTATCCCGGGTTATCACACCTTTATCCCGGGTTATCACACCTTTATCCCGGGTTATCACACCTTTATCCCGGGTTATCACACCTTTATCCCGGGTTATCACACCTTTATCCCGGGTTATCACACCTTTATCCCGGGTTATCACGCCTTTATCCCGGATTATCACACCTTTATCCCGGGTTATCACACCTTTATCCCGGGTTATCACACCTTTATCCCGGGTTATCACACCTTTATCCCGGGTTATCACACCTTTATCCCGGGTTATCACACCTTTATCCCATGTTATCACACCTTTATCACATGTTATCACACCTTTATCCCGGGTTATCACACCTTTATCCCATGTTATCACACCTTTATCCCGGGTTATCACACCTTTATCCCGGGTTATCACACCTTTATCCCGGGTTATCACACCTTTATCCCATGTTGACTGCCGTTCCAGTTGATGGGAGTTAACGCAGGTTGGCATTGAGAGAACCCATACCGAAGGTTAGTGAATCCTAGTGTTCTTAACCGAGCACGACCCTTTATTATTGTTTTGCCCGTTTTAATCCCTCCCAATGGCTATTTTGTTTAGTATTTCAAAACTGGAAATAGGACATAAAAAAGCTGAAATAATTTATTTAAAAAAATAAAAACCTCTAGTTTTGAGTTGATCAGAGCGTATTGGTGCTTTAAAGGCTTGGGATGTTATAAAATAATGCTAACTTAAAGTAGCAGGCCCCCATAACTATCCCCCTTATCTAATTATATATAAAAAAAAATTGCACTATTGAAATCAGGTGGGAGAGTTGGATCATCCTATTTTCCATACACGGACTCGTCAGTTCCTGAGAGATTTATCTGTGAAGTTACTGGCATTACATCATAGTTTTTATAGGGGATTGAAATGACCATCCAATAGAAAGCATCAACTGTTGACTTTGTGGTTTTTCTATTGGCCCGAGATTTGGCGGCCATCTTGTTCCCCCTGGAGAGAAATTTAAACCTGGTAACTTCACTGGTAATTATCTTGGGAATGGAGTTCAGCTCTGGGGGATCTTCCTGTGTGTGTGTGTGTGTGTGTGTGTGTGTGTATCTATATCTGATTTTTGTGTTTCTAATACAAAAAACCCCAGTCTCTAATATGTATGTAGGACAGGAATAGAAAAATTCCGGCCGCCTGACCTGCCAGTCACTAACGCGGTCAGTAACCGCTCACTCTATCATTCTTTACTAGTGCGACCGCAAAGCAGGATAGGTCGCGCTGTGACCAGCCACACTGGTGTCTCACAGGTCAGTCAGAACAACACCATTTAGTGTAGCAACGAGGGGAGCGTGCCCAACCCTCCTGAATTCTTACAGTGTCAGGAGGGGAGGAGAGGGGACGGATGTCGGTGACTGTTACAGATACGCACACACACACTGACATACAAGGCTACCGACTTTGGCTCCTACAAATTCTGTCTGGCTCCTATGTTTAAAAAATATATATATTTTAATTGCTGCTTAAACTCTCTAGAGTATATTTGTGTGTTTTTTTTACACCATGCTAGTGGTTTGCAATTCTTTGGACTTGTGGTACATTTTGATCAATTCATCCGTATTCATTGAAACCACAGAGTATTGATTCTATGTGCCTAAAAATAGTATTACTGCACTAGGTAAATGTATATTTTGTTTATGAATCTTTCTGGATAATGTAAATTATCTAATATGTAACTATGTAAGTATGTGAGATTGAAAAAAGACATACGTCCATCAAGTTCAACCTAACTTGCAGAGATACCTTCTGTAACGTATTCAATTAAAGATCTGGTGGGGGAAAAAAAACATTGTGTTGTCTTGCCGAGTTGACTATGCAGTATTTACATTTTTATTCATGGATCAGTGGTCATTTCCTGCTGAACGACTGGGATCTAAGGAACACAGGATTAAAAGCACTGCTCTATGCAAACGTATTTATAAAAATGTTTTACCAGGAAGTAATACATTAAGAGTTACCCCTCGTTTTCAGGTATGTTCTGGGCACAGAGTTATGATAACACAAGGTTACATTAAATGAACAGGGTTATACATTATATTTAGACATTTCATTAACAGCTAAAGATAATATGTTATAGGCATATATAACAGTTACAGACCAGATTAAGATGTGAGACAGCTTTAGTCTTGAAAGTTTTTTTTTTTTTTTCTTGACTGGTGGTGGCTGTGAGAGTCTCCGGTAGATTGTTCCAGTTGTGAGGTGCATGGTAAGAGAAGGAGGAGCGGCCAAATACTTTGTTGAGCCTTGGGACCATGAACAGTCTTTTGGAGTCAGATCTCGGGTAATAATTTTTGCATGTGGTAGGGGTGAGGAGCTTGTTCAGATAGACGGGTAGCTTGCCCAGAAAGTATTTGAAGGCAAGACAGGAAAGATGAGCTTTGCATCTAGACTCAAGTGATGGCCAATCTAGTTCTTTTTAACTACAAAACACATCACTGTGAAATGCTCATTGTAGGACAAAGCGGCATATTGAGTTGTAGAGGGTTTGCAAAGGTGAGTTTGGGGTGCTGTATCATACTATGCCCTCATAGTCTACAATTGGCATTAGCCTCTGCTGTGCGATGCGCTTTCTGACCAGCAGACTTAGAAAGGATTTATTCCTATAAAGTACACCTTGTTTGGCATAGGTCTTGGATGTCAGAGTATCAATGTGCAGCCCAAATGTTAAATGGGAGTCAAAGCATATGCCCAAATAATTACAACTAGTGACAGGGGCTAGAATGGTGTAATGTTTTTTATGTTTACAAGAAGGTGCATTATGCTTGTTTCCATCTTGCAGATCGCAGCAGCTGCCTGTGGTTATGGATTCACACTTTTATCCTCCAAAACAGGCGATATTACAAAGGTTTGGGGAATGGGGCTGAATAAGGATTCTCAGATCGGGTTTCACCGGAGCAGAAGAGATCGAAGTGAGCACGACAATTCTTCTTTTCTGTTTATAAACGCCTGTATTTCTGATGGTTCATTAATGGATGAATGCATGACTACCTCCACAAGGAAAGGGCAGAGGGATGTTTTAATCACACTGACACACAGGAGGGTTGCATTTTTAGGACTGTGCACAGTGGTAATAATAAAACCCTCTATTCATCAAGTCCAATTCTGCAGGACAAAGGAAGAATATAAAAATTGCAGTTACTACATGACCAAAAATACTGAAGAGTGGTGCACACCAAATACATGGCAAATGGTAACAGGTTTTATTGCAGGTTAGAGGTGGGCAGAGCTAATCCGAAGGAATTACATTGATCTAACCTGATCACAGAGAAAGTTGGTCTGGATGCGATTTGTACCCTTGAGGTCAATACAATTGCAGTAAAGGAACCATACCTCATAACTATTTTCCACGTGTCATTTTATATTTTCATATTTATTTGTCTGTCCTTTATGTTAAGCACTTTACTTTTCATGAAGGCCACTTTCTGTTTTAGCACGCAAGATTTAAAATTAATTTAGAACGGTCTTGCTTTCGATGAAAAAATTGCTAACTTACAATTTAGTAGATATGGGAGAGAAAGAGCCCAATGAAGCACTCAGGTAACGTGTCTTGACAGGGGTTTGTCCGTCTTATTCCTCACGGTTCCTATGTGTTCAAGCACCCTCTGTTTAAGACACCTGCTTGTTTTCCCCACATAGACCTTGCCACAGACACATTTGCCTTGGTATATGACACCTGTGCTAAGGCAGTTGATGAAGCTGCGTATGGGATACGTCTTGGTGTCATTCCAGTTTCCGAACTGTTTTGTGGTGTTCATGTACTGGCATGCCTTGCATCGCTGGCAAGTATATGATCCAGTGGGTTTTGGTGGTAGCCATGTTCTTGGTTTCTCCTCCTCAAAGTGGCTATGGACCAACAGGTCTCGCAGATTCTTGGCTCGTCTACTGGTCATGGATGGGCGGTCTTTGGTGACACCTTTTAGGAGGTCGTCTGCTCTTAGGATGTGCCAATGTTTCTCCAGAATAGCTCTTGCCTGAGGCCATTCGCGGTTAAATGTACCTACAAAACGAATCACTTTGTCTGGTAGGCTAGGTGGTTTGTCCATGATAAGGGACTGGCGTGAGGTGTATTTAGCTCTCTTATAGGCCTTCTTTATACTCTTTCGGCTATACCCTCTCTCCACAAAGCGTTGTGTCATTGTTTTTGATCCGGAGCCAATATGGCTATCTTTATTTAGGATCAACTCGCCTTCAGTACGTCGTTCGATCAATATTTTATACATGTTGTTATAATAAAGATTATGTTTTTAATTCATTCATTTATCCCCAGAGTGTGAACCTGAGTGCTACATTGGGCTCCTTCTCTCCCATATCTACTACAGTGTTTACACCCAAAGCACCGTTCATATCTTTATTTCACTGCGGCCGCAGCAGGGGTTCCCCTACTATCTCTAATTTACAATTTAGTCAATTTTGCAGTTAAATAATCTGGCTTCTAACACAGGATTTTCCCCTCGCTTCTAGTCACTGCAGTATACGGATGTTATCCATTTCACAGGAAACAATACCTGGGTGTAGTTGTACATGAGCTATCGAGATCACAGCCTTCTCTTAGAGGTGCCCCCAGCTGCATTACATCTGAAGAAGGGACCTTTGTGACCTCTTCTGTGTATTAGTTGGAAGAAGCTTGGAACTAGACTTCAAAAAAGTAGGGGTATTGATTAGATGCGACAATGCTCTGACACTTGTATTTCCTTTGCAGCTAAAGGGTACGAGTACATCCTGGAACCTTCACCTGTTCCATTACCGCTGGACAAGCCCCGAGACACACGAGTGTTGCAGGTGTCCTGCGGGAGGGCACACTCCCTCATCCTGACAGATAAAGAAGGAGGTGACTTATGTGATACCACATTTAACACCCAGATCTGTTTCCAATATGATATGCTGGGCATAGTTGCCATGTTTCTGTTAAGCTCCAAAATGTGATCATAAAAACATATGCTAAGATTTGGTATCCCATAAGAATTACGTTTGAGGGGACTTATTATTTTGCCATGTACTGTAATCAGTGGTGGTTATGTTCATTCATTTAAAACAAATATTGCTAATTTGTGCCATCTATTGATTTGCATCTGCATAACCTATTCAGCAGGTAGCGAAATAAAAGTTATAAGTATGATTTAGATTTGTACTTCCATTTCCAAGATCACAATAACTCCATTGAGGTAAACACACAAATCTCATCAGAAGGTTGTGCTTTTGTAGAGCTGAATGTACATGTCTTTGGTGCACTTACTTTGTTTCAAGTAGAGAGAGTGAACCATTTATTTAAAATATTTTTTTCTACCCAATTTCCATCCATGTTTGGAAAATAGACGCCCCAAAAATTCCTGTCATTTTTATTTTTACAAATAAAAACTGAAAACGCAGTGTATTAGTGACAAGTAACATTCTCATAGTGGTTTTGAATAATTAGACCAATGGTTTTCAACCGGGGTTCCGCGAGCATCCCCCAGGGGTTCTGCGACCGCCAGGGGGAAGAGCTGGGTCAACTCTCCCAGCTGTCCCGGGCCCCGCGGCCACTGTGTGCAGCAGTGACCCGGCAGTTACTGAGCTCAACAGCAGCAGCCCTCGGTCACTGCTATCTCTCCTCTCCCTGCTTCTGCCATCAACATCCGGCTGACAGGAGGGAGAGGAAGCATCAGTGTGAGAGCTGAGAGGGGGAGGGAGGGAGGTGAGGGTTGGGGTTCCCCAGAATTTCACAATTGAATTCTGGGGTTCCCTAAGCAAAAAACGCTGAAACCCATTGTATTAAAACAGCCAGCAGTTAATATAAATTACCCTTCCAGTTTTCAGTATGGGAAACAATTCGTATGGACAGTGCGGGAGAAAGATTATTGAAGGAGAGATTTACAGGTAAGAAATATTTAGCAGTGACCTCTGAAAGTGCGTGATTAGCCGATCCTCATGGTTTCCTAGAAATGGGAATTTAATTCATGTGATATTGTGGAAAAACAGATGATTATTTTTTCCATGTAAACCATCAAGAGAACTTTTTATTAAAATAAAATAAAAAATATGTCGTATGTATATATACACACACATACGTACGTATATGTGTATGTGTCTATCTATATCACAAGGTGATCAGAATACCAGCACGACACAGGGTAAAGTATCCCTGGGATATGTTTTGGTGATGGATTAATAAATCAATTCCAATGTTACTTTACACCGTGTTGTGCTTGTATTCTGATCACCGTGTGATAGTGTGTGTGATATATATATATATTTACATATACATACATACACTTTATACAAACACACAAATTATACTGTGTGAGCTATTTACTATTTCACAAGTCCGCAAACATCACTTTATTTCAGAAAATATTACTTCGATATCAAGATTATATCTTGTGCATTTATCAGTTTAGGTCCTTGCTGAACTTGGCATCCCCAAAACGTCATTGTCAGCACTGTTCAGAAACCCAGAAGAAAATGTTCTATCCATTAGATGCCACGCTAGTTTAGCGAGAGTAAAAACAGAGGGTGCTAATAATATCAAGTAAAGGGGTGATTAGGCTGAGACGGTCCTATTGTTTTTGTATCACTACTACTAAGTGAATACCATCTGAGTATAATTTTCCTACAGTAGGCTACATTAGTTGCATACGGTTTTCCATTCTGTTCTGTCTTTCCTTTGCAATTGAAAGACAACGGGTCCTAGATTCCATGTGGCTTAAGAGCTTACTGAATAAGGCTGTGCAAAGTAGAATATTACTCCAACTCCATAGTTATTGTACTACTGCCACCTAACTATAGGTGAGTGATTCAAAAAAGAAAAGGGGTGAATAGGCCCAGTAAATTAAATTTATATAGCAGGATCTTTCTTTAATCACTGCTAATACTACACAGCCCCAAGTACTATAGTGACAATCTTTTCTTATTTCACCTTCTTCCATGTGCTAGTGAAAGCCAGTTGATTCACCGGATCAAGCAACTGGACAGCAGGGTTGTTCAGGTAAGAGAAACCTGTGTGAGACCTTGGCACAGCAACACGACATGTAAGGGTGCAGTCACTCCTTGTGCTAAGAGAACTCGTTCATGTAATCATATCACTAGAATATGTTTCATTCCTTTAGCTCCCACCCCGTGGCAGAAAAAGTTTCATTACCTTCCATTTTTCTGTGTGTGTGGAATTTTATCATGAGATAATAACCATGGGGATGGGTTATAGATATGAGAAAGGAGAGAGGGAAGGGCATATTCACAGTCAGTTGATAGAAATGTTGGAGAATTAATTCCCTTAATACACAAACGTATATGAATACTTGAACATCAGATATAAGGACCCAGCTGTGAGGCCCACATTTCAGTTTACAGGGAGAAAACAGTCTGAGGAGAAGAACATGCACAAGGCTACATTGCCATCTCTAGGGAGGCCCGCCCAGAGGCATCTAGCATGAATGTGAAGTCCGATCAGGATTGAAAGAGGATTAAGGTTGGGGATACCTGTGCGGGAAAGCAAAGGTTGCCAGACTTTCTGACGTTTGAAACGTGTGATGTTCATAAAGCGAATCATCTTTTCCATTTGGCAAATGAACCTTATTTTGTTGCGAATTCTAGAAAGAGACGATCTATTTCTTTTTATTTCCACAATGCCGCTAATTCACACCTTGTTGCAATTGCTATGTGGGAAATTAACTTGTTCTCTGCCATGGTTATATCCTGGAGAGGCCTATTTAAAAGGGAGAGCCACTGATCCAGCGGGGGAGATCTATATTCGAGATCCGTTGCATCCAGTTGCTCACCCCTCTCTAAAGGTGTGCTACCTGAGGCCAAGACAGCCACATGTGGAGACAGCATGCCTGTTCACCACACCGCTTGGGGCAAAGGGGTGTGACACCATCTCAACATGACCTTCTACGCGCTCTCCTTAATAGTGGTGCATTTAGAGCTTTTAGCCGCTGTATCAAAAATATCATCTCCATTAAACTTTTCGTTAAGATCGGACTCCCACTGCCTCATAATTGTAATTTTATGTTGTGAGTTTGCCTCTGGGCACGGGAAACAACTAGAGTTGCAAAATCCATTGGATTATTTTGATCGAGTGAATGTTATTTTTCGTTATTTTTCGCTTCTGAAGACATCAGATGGTACAAAATCGGCCTATTTGGAAATAGGAGGAAATATAGAAATTGCCAATCAACGTTCACGGGGGGGGGGGGGGAGGGGAATGCATTTTTCCCTCAGACACTTCACAAATGTTTATAGCGATCTTTACAGCAGTTTTAACATTTTGATGCCAATATTCTAGTCATGGAGGAATCCAAAGACTTTGATTAAATGGATCGCATTAAAAGATTCTGCATTACACCGTCAAATATTATTATTATTTTTTGTGCTACAGTAGTGTCGATGTAGCGGCAATCTAAACATGCATGTTTTGGGGGGGTTTTGAGAATAGTTTTCATTTTTAGCACCGGATTGAAGCAGTGGGTCCCCGGAGCTGACCCCCTTTGATTTTAGCTCTGGGGATCTCCTACTTCCGGAGATATCTCCGTAGGGTTGCAGGTAACCGCTCGGCTAGCAGGGTTCATATAATGGCAGCATTTCAAAGCTCCTGTGCCCTGCTGGCTAATAGGAAGCCGAGACGTCATCCGGCGTGGCTTCCCATTGGCCCGCGTGACGTGGGTGCTTTAAACTTTGCCGAGGTACCGGCACCCCCTTCGGAGCTCTGTATCTCGGGAAGCAGGGGGTCCCCGGAGCTGAAACTATTGGGATTCAGCTCCGGAGACCCCCTGCTACAACACTATGTTAAAAAAAAAATGAATTACTCCTTTAAGAGCCAAATCAAAATGACTGCAAAACTAAATTCCTACTTCCTACTAAAAACCTACTTCCAATCGTACAGCATTAAACGATGATATAATCTATTGGTATCATTTATAGTATCTGTCTATCGTTCTCGTGTGTGTGTGTGTGTGTGTGTGTGTGTGTGTGTGTCCCACTCCGTCAGAACACATGAAATGACTGTACTTGGGCTGTTGATTCTCATCTTCCTAACTCCAAATAGTCATTAATCATCAGTGCTACAGAGGTCAAAACAAGGGGGGAGGGGGGGGGGGGGGAGTAGCAATGGCATTGTAGATGCTTGCAAATGTTTTTTGTAAATTATGCTATTTAATTAAAAACAAGTGAACTAAATATACATTTGTAATTGTGCGATGAATTTGGCCCTTTTTTGTCCATGTTTTACACATACATACAAAGTTACGCTTGCCTAAAGTGATACACTATATCTTTAAGTAGCAGCCTCTTGCATGGTGCCACTTTCTCTGTCTTGCAGGTTGCTTGCGGACAAGATCACAGTCTTTTCAGAACCGAGAGAGGGGAAGTGTATTCATGTGGCTGGGGAGCAGACGGGCAGACAGGTCAGTTTTTGAGTTGAGAACAACAATTGAAGTGATAAAGGCGCTTAACGCTTGATCCCTTGTATGATTGCAATAAACAGATGAACAATATGGGACATGAGGGTATGTGAGAAAATTGAAGTAAAGTCCCCAGAAGAACCAATAATCCCTGAAGGGCAAGAAAAAGGCTAAAATAACCTAACCTAAATCAAGCCCTCATTGGGATGGTTCCTGGACTCACAATAAGTATTCAGTAATGAATGATACTCACAAAATCCCCTTTTCCAATGTCCTGTGGAGGTGTGCAGCCTGGTAGGGAGATGCTGGTCTCAGAAGGCAAATAGAAAAAGAGAAAAAAACCAGCGCACCACCAAAGTGGGTCCCAAGCAAATGTATGGTAAAAAATCTTCTTTATTTAATCCATCTGAAAGTGGAGGTTAACACCCTCTTACGCGTTTCGTGTAAACATACACTTTATCAAGGAGTATGCAATACATATACATCACTACCTTTATATACACATAATCATTTCCTATTTTCGCACCAAAACTGACGTCACAAACACGCCCATAGTTGGCTGCAGCGGGACACACACACACACACACACACACACACACTGACTGACACACACTGACATACACACACTGACTGACACACATACACACACTGACTGACACACATACACACACTGACTGACACACATACACCCTGACACACATACACACTGACTGACACATACACCCACACACACTGACTGACACACACTCGCATACACACACTGACATACACACACTGACTGACACACATACACCCACACTGACTGACACACATACACACACACACACTGACTGACACACATACACACACACACTGACTGACACACATACACACGCACACACTGACTGACACACACATACACACACACTGACACACATACACACACACCCACTGACTGACACACACATACACACACACACACACTGACTGACTGACACACACACACACACACTGACTGACATACACACCCACACACTGACTGACACACTGACTGACATATACACACACTGACACACATACCCATACACACACTGACTGACACACATACACACAAGGAATTCACACTTAGTGCAAATAGCGTGTGCTGAGCACGCGCATTATAAGTCAAATTTGTTTGCGTTTTGTCAATGAAATTGTATTTTTATTTTTAATTAAAACATCACCAATACAAATACAATTTCTGTGACAAAAGTCAAAGAAGTTTCACTTACTATGCGCGTGCTCAGCACACACAGCTTTTTTACAATACATTTGATGGGACCCACTTTGGCGGTGCGCTGGTTTTTTTCTCTTTTTCCAGTTTTTGAGTTGGCCTGTTTGCTGCTAGATCGTGCCTTGTGGTTATGGCTGTTTTCGTTTTGAATATGTTTTGTGGGTCAGATGTGGGTTTTGTGAAGTTTCTATGTCTAGGCAACAAAATTGTTGCAATTTAAGGCCATCTAAGATACATTTTAACACCTTAGTAGATAGTGTCCTATGCACTACTTTGCGCCTGAACCATGTAAGGGGTAATCCCTCTTAGGACCAAAATTACATGGGGTCTCATCTAGGTAGTTTATACCTTTTTTTTTTTTCTTTATCTCATCTGTGACCTATAAGTATTTATCATTTATTTTCTAAAGATAAACTTGGGAGGGGTTTGATTTCCTCTGGCTGCTCCATTTTGTCACTGTGTGATCAGCAAGTGCTTGAAGAACAAGAGTTCCCCCTCCCCACCTCCCATTGACATCACTGGTTCTCTGATAAACACGGGGGGGGGGGGGGGGGGTTAAGGCTAAAGAAAACATTCAGATGCCCCTAAGAAATAAAATTGTCCAACTATGTGGGGTTGTCATATGTCAGCATGGATAGCTCTGGACTGACCCTTTCATACGACCTCTGACAGGACTTGGTCATTACAACATCTGCAGTGTTCCTACGAAGTTGAGTGGAGATTTGGCAGGGGTAAATATCTCCCAGGTGGCCACCTATGGAGATTGCTGCCTGGCTGTTTCAGAAGAAGGAGACTTATTTGGCTGGGGAAACTCTGAATACCTGCAGCTCGCATCCATCACTGATGCCACACAGGTAAGAAACCCAGGGACAGTCACCGCCAACTAGGACAGTAATATTCAGGTAGTGACATCACTGCTCTGGATTATTTATTTTTCTAAAGTGTGTGTGTATAGATAGCTATAGAAAAGTAGCGGTATAGGTTCTCAGAAGGACTTGTTAATAAAAAGAGTTTTATTGGTGAAACACAAAAGTGGATCGACTTTTCGGTCCTTACAAGGAACTTTATCACGATTTTTATAATTGGGGCTCGACAAAGTCTAAAAAAAAAAAAACACTCGGCCAAAACAAAAAGTCACTCACCCCCACAAAAAAACTGTCACCCCCCCTCACCAGTCTTACCAAAGGCGGCGGCGTGGTGCGGCGTCTCCCACCATTTTCCTGCTTCTCCCCTGCAACTTATGAGTGTCTCCTCTGCAGCTCCTGGGAAAATGGCTGCGTGGCGTCAAATGACGACAGGACGCTACGTGACGTCACGCAGCGTCAAGTTATGGCAACTTGACGCCGCGTCCCGTTGTCATGCGACACGGCGTCGTGATGATAGAGATGGAGAATGCCGTGAGGCGCCGCACCCAGCGGCAGGTAAGACTCGCCAGCGGGCAAAATGTGCTCGCCCCGGGCAAGTGCATTTGTCGAGTCCTGATTTATAATACAAACGGTATTGTTTAGGGCACCCAGGCTGATGTCGCTGTCATTTAAGTGAGTGCCCTCACACACACACTCTGATATATGTATCTGCTACTATGCGTCCCATCTGTAGGAAAAATGTTGTTACTGGTTGGTCGGTTTTGCCAATATGCAATATTTGATTTGGATATTGGAATGGTGTGTGGCCATGTGGGCACTTTATTATGTACACTACTGAGGGCAAAGTGCAAGATATTTTTGTTGTTTGAGATGAATACTTTTAACAGCGCTCAATGGTGAAAGTGTTTCCCAGGATTAGGCTGTTAAAATTCACACGGTCGTGGCTGTGGCTGTAGCTGTAGTTGACTGATTTTGGCTGGTGGGAAGGAGGACACTGATGTGAATTTCTCGGTAAGATCTGTTTTTACCAGGGTTTCTCGCAGATTCCATCTTTTCTTGTGTCCAAAGACTGGAATGGAATACTTGGTGCAGTTGTTCATCACTGGAGAGGACGTGCCAGTGATTCTTGATCGAGTGGCTCTTTTCCACTGTACCAATCCCCTCAGTATGAGGGATACATGTATATCGATTTCAGACACCCATAGTTACAAACACAAACTGGAAGTCAGGAATATTGCAGCCAGGTAGTTTAATGAATGAAGGTGTCCGCATTGATGCCCTTGAGGGAGTTGATACTGAGATTGAGGTTGGCTACATCTGTATATTAAAATTAAAAATGGCACAAGGCAGGGCTGTCCACTCCCTGCCTCGCTGTTTGGTCTTGCCATTCATTCATTAGCCTTTGCAATTTGTAATATTAAAAATGTCAACAGTTTAGAAATGGGTCCTGCAGAATATAAAATCGCTTTTGCAGATGAAATCTTATTTTCTCTGACCAGGTCTCTAGTATTCCTCCCAAATTAGTTGAATATCCTTGAGAAGTTTGAAAGACTATCTGGATTGAAAATAAATTATTATAAATATGAGGCTCTTAGGCCCCGATCTACAGAGCTCTGTTAACTCAGGGCTTATAAGGTATTTTTTTAGTAATGTACTTTATGCTCCCTGGGTTTAGTGCAAATCCACAAAGCTAATTCTATGCAAAAACTACAGTGGTAAGTTATTTCATTAAGCATAAACGTATCATGTTACAATAGCACCAACTCGCAAAAACCATATTTTAGGGTCTGGATGGAGTTAACACCACCTTTTGGTGTGACCTACTGTAAGTAACGTCTTGTTAAATCCATGTGTTAACTATAACGGAGCTCTGTGAACATGCAATGTTTTTGCCTGTCATTAGCACAAACGTCCATTATAGTAACGCATTATAGTGAGCTGTGAAGATGCCTGTTGGCACTTAATGAGGCGTTAACTTAAGTTAATGCCTCGTTAAATCAATAAGAGGCCTGTGTGTATCTGGCCTAAATATCAATCTTCCGCCTCAGGTGACTAAGTGGATTTCTTTAAAGTTTTACTTTAAATGGAATAAAGCTGCATTTTCGTATCGGGGGTTCAGCGGAACCAATTATTTTGAAACCTTATATAATGCAAACTATTCCCAGTTAATACAAATATTTAATAAAGATGTTGAATGCTGGTTGAAATATTACACATCTTGTCTGGGGAGAATTGGTTCGGATAAGATTCTCAGTAATAAATTAATTTCTGTTTAGTACACTACCAATTTCAGTCAATTTGCCGGGCAGGGGGAGAAACCAAAGGTTTAAGCAAATCTGATTTGAAGGTGCCTTCCATAGGTGGGAACAGTGTTCATTTCACCTCTGAGATACATAGCGAGAAAGGTAGCATCTGTACTTCTGCATATTTAATTGCCCTTCATCAGGCAGTCAATAGGAAGCCGCGAGGTATGACGTTGCGTCTTCCTATTGGCCCGCATAACGTGGGAGATTTAAACCACAATTTTGTTTCTTCTGGAGGGGACAGTACCGGCGCTATTAATGCGGTTCAGTTGCAGGACCACCTGCTTCCCATCCATATAATTAATCAAGCAGGAGGGACTGCTCCTTTAGGGAGACCGTGAGGCATGGAAGGAATAAACCTCCAGATCTATTTTAGAGCTGCACAACTAGGTAAAATCACCTCACTGGCACACCAAAGCTGGAACTAAGAGATGGGTGGATATTAAAGCTTCTGAATGTAAATTCATCGGATTTAAATATTTGCTACTTAAGGCAATTAACCCCCCCACCCCTCATTCAATTATAGCACACCTAGTCTGGGTTAATCCAAACCTTAATTCAGGCTTAAAGGATACTGTTTTTGTTGCTTGGCACGAAGCAAGGATAACCAGAGTAGGGGAATTTCTGTCGGGTGTCTGGGTAAAGACCTATCATTTAGAGAGGACTCCAAATCTTTTTTTCTTAGATTATTACAGATAAGGCTCCCAAATACAATTTAATAAAATCTGGAATCTTGATGCAATCCCTCTGATGCGGATTGATGATCTCAGTTCATGCCTTTTTGATCACACCTTGTTATCTATATAGTTTAGCAATTTTTACATTCAATGTTCTGACCCAAGTGGGAATTATTAAAATACATCAGAAGTCCCTTAGGGGTTTTATCCAATGTTCTCCTCTCCCTCCTACCCCCAAATAAGTATTTAATTTGGTGTTCGTTATTCTGTTAAAATATGTCACTTTATCTTTTTCTTTTCTCTTCTGTTTCTTAACAAAATGGCAAAGTGTTAGTTGTGGGGAAAAAACTCAGTCCACACTTATTATTATTTAGACAAAAGCAATCTGTTGAGAAATGTCATTGCAGCGGCCACTCACAAGAGTACATTAACATTAACTCAAGACATGCTGTCTGACTTAACACAAAGGCCCTGCTCTATAGGCTCTACGTAAGCTATTTTATACCAGAAAAAGGGGCGGGCATATTTAATATCACAATGTCAGCTCATATGACTTCATTGGACATCTTACTTTTCTTTATATCTGGTTTTTCTTGCGGTTACTTGTTAAACATTTTTGATATATATATATTTATATATATATATATATATATATATATATATATATATATATATATATATATATGTGTATATTAGCAATTAAGCAAAAAGGAAAATTCAGGTACTAAGCTAACGCATTCTTCTCAAGGCCGACAGCTGGTACATCTGACTGTAAGGGGGAGTTAGTAGATAAGACAAGGGCCCAACTTAACAAAGAAATTACAGTTTCAGCATTAAAGAAAGTTTGAAGGAAATAAATTGTTACACACATTTTCACTTAATCCGTAACACGATGAAACACAAATCATGACTCTTTATATAGGTATGGAAAACAAAAGCCTGGTTATAGCTATGCATAGAAATACTGTGAAAATATTATTCTTGCATATGTTCAAAAAACACTTTCATATCTCCATGGAAAACCGCTTTGTATTTCCTATTGAAGTTGTACAAACTGAGAATAAACAGGAGTTGTCATGTAGACACTCTACTACAGGTTTCGCTCCAAATAAATAAATAATAATAAAAAAAAACGATATATATATATATTTTTTTTTTAATGAATCTGCTTTATTTGGCATCACATGGAGGACACTTTCAAAATAGATCATATAGGGGAGCTGTACCTTCCAAAATAGCAGTAGCTTGTTACCTTTATACATAAGGCTGCAGTAGGCCAGCCAGTGTCCGCTTGCCGTTCACAGTGCATGGTTCTGTTTCTAGTAATCACGACTTGTTTTCCAGGTCAGTGTTCCCCGACACTTACCATTCCCGCATGTTGGGACGGTGAAGCAGGTTGCATGTGGAGGGACCGGCTGTGCTGCTTTAAATGGTGAGAGCAAAACAACTGGAAGCCCTGTACTTACTTGTAGGGCTATATTCTCTTTAGTATAGAGATGGCCATCTCCTTGCCCTTTACATGAATGTCTAATGTCTGCAGCCTAAAGGAGCAATCCCATCACATGCAAGACAAAGATGGGATTTTAAAGATGATTCAACTGGACACCGGGAGACAATTACATTGCATAGCTTTTCAAACTCAAAACTTGAATCCTGAGAAGCATAATAGATCACATAATTCTGCCATTTCTATGGCTTTTTATAGGCGGTGCCAAAGTGGAACGGCTACTTTAAAATAGCAGTACTAAATTAGCACAATTTAAAGACAAAATGCACATGCACTGCTGGGGAGGCTTCGTAAACCTGCCAGGTTCTGTGTTGAGGTGTATAATCTCCCACTGTGCAATACATAGGTTGACCTGGGTATTAGGCTGTCTGTCAGTGCTCAGTAATACAGCCATAGCATTTAATGAATATAACTGGATTGGGCAGTGATTGAGCCATATGCTGTTGTCAAGTGGTGCTGGTTGCTCGAGAAAATTGGTAAAGGAATGGTAGTGTTCAGGTCAAGTCACTGCCTTTGAGACAGAGTTCAGTTCCCAGGGTCGGCTCCACGTCTCTGGCCACATTTCTTTACCGCCAGGCGCCTGAGACAAATGAATCTTCCACCAGGCAGGTACGCAGGACTGAAAACCTGTGTGTATAGGGGGTCACTACCTAGGAAATTATTATTTTTGTGAGGATCCTTGGGAACGCCTGTAGTAACACAATAAACTGGAAACTGACACAGGAGCTGTCATTTTAAGTAAAATCTTTGTGCAAGTCAATTGGTTTAGTAGCAAGCAATGTCCAAGAATAAAACCGCAACATTAGAGGGGGCCGATGTTTTAAGAGACAGATTAATTACGTCAACAGTAAGTTAGATGAGAGGGAACACCCTTAGATGTGAGCCTACAGGGAATGTTGACTTTAGGGGAAGGTACACAGGAGAGGAAATTATTAATGAGCAGGAGTATAGTGCCATGATTTTTGAGGTCACACAAAGTTTTTCTTTTATCTCAGGTGACGGGAATGTTTTTGTCTGGGGTTATGGTATCCTTGGGAAAGGACCAAACCTCCTGGAAACCCAAACGCCTGAAATGATCCCCCCCACTCTATTCGGTCTGTCTGACTTCAGCCCGGACGTCAGGGTGACCCAGATCTACTCGGGACTCGGGCACTTTGCCGCAGTTAATAGTAAGTTATAAAACACAGCTGTTGGTAGTTGTACATGTATAGCAGTGGATATACAAGGTGTGCACACAGTTGCATACAATATTGAATGTCTGCTGATATACAAAGACAGTGACTTAAAACTGGATTTTATACCATGTCTCCTAGATCTAAATTCAGCAAGATGGGCTAAACAGTGTGCCCGTGTTGACTTTGCTTGTTATCATTTGTGTTGTTTTCTTGTAATTGTTTTGTATGGTCTATCTATGCCAAGGTCTGTAGACTAAGCCCCTATAGTACCTTCACTGGTCTGTGCACCATTGCCTGGCGTCCAGGAGAGGGCAGTAATGTATTATGATGATGTGGGTCTCGGTAAAGTTCGTACACGGTTCCATGTGATGGTAGACTGGTATCCTGAAATGATGAACTAACAGGGGCGCGCAAACTTTTCCTGCTGCGGCCCCCTGTCTTCCTTGTCCCGCTCTCGCACACCTCTGAAGTAATATATAAATCTGGTTCGATTGCAGCAACTTTGCAATTGGTGGCGCATGCCTTCCATATGTAGCCCGGATGGATAATATACTGTATTTAGTGGTATTTACTGCTCTGCTCTTTTGGAGTTCAGATTTTTAAAGCCAACATGAAACAAATGGTATAAAAGCTGTTTTGGAAACCTCTTGTTGCAGATCGAGGAGAGCTGTTTGTTTGGGGTAAAAATTTGCGAGGCTGCCTAGGTACTGGGAGAAATGAAGATCAATATTTTCCCTGGCGGGTAAGATAACAGTCAAGTCAATATCACAAAAAAACTAATTCAGGTAGTGATACATCTTTATGAACCAAGTTTTCTGTAGATTCATTTTTAAACCCTCATAAGCCGTACTTCTTCATTTTCTTAGTTCTTAAATCTTAGTTTGACCTTTTACAGACATTAAGAGGCAGCCAGTTGTGATTTGTGGTGTCTGTGCCACTGGAATTACCAAGAGGCCAAACTTTGTGAAAACCAATAATAATTCTGGTGTTTTTTCCCCTTTCTCCTTCATAAGGAATTTTAGGCCGATAGTTATTTGAAAAGGACGTTATCCTTTTCCTTTACTGACTACCACAACTACTCTCGCACGTAACATCTATGGCAATTGTTAAGGATTTTGCTGCCACCAATCATGGTATAATCCAAACATTATGTATGTACAAGTATGACCCCAGAAGGGTCAAAAAAGGCCCTACTAATTTCACTCGCTGAGGAGATGTGGAAAGGGGCTATATGAGTCCGAGAGATGTCCGTGTCTCTTCCACTATTTGTGGATACAGTCTGATCCCCAGCCCCGCCCCCCTGATGAAGCGTGCCACGTCAGGGATTTTATGACGTCACAACGGTGGCTTCCGTGCATGTTGGATCTTTGGCTCTTCATCACATGGCCAGTATCGCTGCCTACGTCTCGCTGCAATGGCCCTATACACTTACAGATGCGTTCATTCGTATGTCTCTATAATTAGCATGCACAGAGTATCTCCTTTTCTCATGCTATCAACAAAAATGTATTTTGGGGCGTTTTGAAATCCTGAGCCAGATACACGAGCCTGCGGCTCTCACTGTTGATGGAGCCTGTTACAGGCTGGCTATATTGTGAACAGGTTATGTGAACGTATATGCTCAGGCTCTATGTGGTATCATATCCCTTGTGGTATCATATCTCATTCAGACACCTAGGAATATGTTTTCATATTTTCTGTGAAGGGAATATTACTGTTTCACCCTTATTCCTAGACACTGTATGTGATGAATTGAGAAGTGTTCTGTTACAACTATATATCCCACCTATACCAGAGTGGGGATATTCACCTATATCATCCTACACCTGTTTCACGTGATACCTTGGTTCATAGCGGATAGAGCCTTCTATAGATTGGCCATACTTTGATCTGGTTATATGATTTGTTGTGTTCAGTTTCTATGTGGTATTACATGTCTTGTCTTCCGACACCTAGGAATGTTTTCTCACTTCCCCTGAAGGGACTGTTATTGCTCTACCATCATACCTAGATTCAGCATGTGATTATACCTTACACATTACATGCACACAATCAGTGGTGCCTTGTTACAATCATATATCCTATCTACAGTATACTAGAATGGGGTTATCTACCTATACCCACCCCGCACCTTTACCATGTGACCATATGTCCAGAAAATTCTTCTGATAGATTTCATAGGATTGTTCTTGATACTGTTACAGATACACCAGATCCAATACTCTGCTCTGGGCCGCCACCCCATGGAGGATTTTAATATCACATCACTGTATATAGTTCACTATTATTGTTATCATTCTTGATGCAATTCCAATTTTATTGTTTTCATTTTATGGTCCTTTGAGGATCTCCTTACGAGGTTTACTGAGTCAGTAGCTTACCCAGACTGTGTCCACCAATAGTGGAAGAGACACCGACTTCTCTGGGACTCATGGTCCCTTTCCACATCTCCTCAGTGAGTGCATATAGTAGGACCTTCTTTTGACCCTTCTGGGGTCATACTTGTACATAGGCACATGTTTTTCCTACTTGCATCCTGATTATCAGAATATCCATACATGTTTAATCATTAAGTATTAGGTGAGCAGTTGGGTCACCATATTTGCTTGTAATCCTAACACTGTAAAGGGATTCCTATTACGTGGGCTGCTTCCAAATAGGATATAATTGAAGAAGCCACTCTAACCTCTAATGTGTAAGGCAGATTTTGTACTTTTTAATGTATACATTTGAAATGTTCTTAGGCAGGCAGACTTAATACCGAATATAGAAAGTGGATTAAATTGATACAGACCCTTATCGTACTTATCAAGTTATTCTCTCCTGAACATGTCCTATTGCTTAAGTTTAGCACTTTCAATACCACTTGTAAGCACAAATAATGCTAGAAGTGAGCCCCTTGATGCAAAGTGGAGCATGCCCACCTAGGACACAGTGTAAGTTCTGTTTTGTGTTTTTGCAGGTCACCGTTCCTGGGGAAGTAGTGGCTGTTGCTTGTGGCGTTGACCATATGATGGCTCTGGTGAAATCGTTTACCTAAGCATGTTTTTTTATTTATTTTTTTTAAACGACATATACAGAAAATAATTGACTGTGCTATTTAATATTCTCAAGCTAGCGTTTACTTCTCACTCCAGCAGCAAAGTTATTGGGTATATGCTCTATGCATATGTGTAGGAAATACTTTTATCCATCACTATGCAGAAAACTCTTGCATATCTGAAGGCTGGTACCTGGATTCTACAAACACAGATGTATGATCTTAGGACTGGACAAGTAGCATATTTTACCTCTTGAAAATCGGCTCAGAAAATGAATCAGACTGTAAACTGGTTCTATCTCCTAGTTTTCTCCAGCAGACAAAATTCCTGTGAGGCGAAGATGTGACAATTTCAAGAATGTTTCTGTGCATCAGAAGTGTGTCACTATTGTTATGGCAAGAAAATAAATATATTAGTCCATATTAAGTAAACGGTGCTATGCCATAAATCACCTTCCAGCCCATTAACGTTAATGGGCCAGAAGGTGTCTTCCTATTGCTGGTAGGAGTCCTATGGAATAGCACTGCCTACTAAATATGGCCCATTATTCTTTATTCACTTTCTATCAGTAGAAAAACTTGGAATAGCTATCGGAATGCTGCTACGTTGAGTTTGCAGTGCTCTCAGAATGCTGCTACGTTGAGTTTGCAGTGCTCTCGGAATGCTGCTACGTTGAGTTTGCAGTGCTCTCGGAATGCTGCTACGTTGAGTTTGCAGTGCTCTCGGAATGCAGGGCGGTGGAAGTGGCGACCTAGTGGTGAAGTAGTTGAACTTGAAGATGTGAATTCAAGATTAATGCTACCTCTTACAGACATTGGGATATTGATTTAAACATTTGTAAGCAGTAAGACACCTTTATTTCTGTAGTTCCTGAGGAGCCCTATGGCTTGGTACTGGTTAATAAATATGGCCAAATACCGTTTGTGTACTGTGGACCACAACAATTAGGCCATGCGCTTACTATACAGTTGTTCAACCTTTTGAAGGAGGGGGGGGGGGGGGGGGCGGGGGGATATTGATTTAGTCTTATCAGATATTACTGGTTTTAATAAAATAACATGGTTAACCCTGCTGAATGTTTGTGTCTTTACCTAAAGCAAGCTAATCAGAAGTCAGATGAGTTTATAAGCTCCTGGGACGCAGCTGCACAGCCTGAACAATGGTAAAAAAAAAAACAAACAAAAAGGACTTTATTGTACAACTAGTGTCTGTGGCTTTCCATAAAGGGGCAGTTGGACAAGGTAAACTACATTCAGAAAGTTTCTGAGTGCATTTCGATGTATTATTCTCCTTTTTAACATTTTTTTTGCAGCTGGAGACCAGTTTTTGTAGCACAGCCTGCCACCTGAATAATGAGAACTGGCTTGGCCTGTTGGGGTTTGGTCCTTCATGCCTCTCCAGCACCAACGGGGTTAATTGATTCCTGAAAATGAGTAGGTAACTCCCATGTCTGTAATTTGAAGGTGGGGATGAAGGATAAATACGGTTTTAGCAATAATATTCTAGCACCATGTTGACTGGAGATAAGAGTGCAGTCGGTTTATTGTGACGATTTTGGAAACCGCAGTGCAGAAAAGTGTCCAGAACAAGAGTGTGCATATAGGCCAGAATTCAACATGTTCAATATTAGCACCAAAGTCAGCCAATAGCAGTGGTAGGTAAGTCCTTTTCTAACAGTCACTTGGCACTGGAGCACTCTTGATAGACATTCTGACAATGAACGAGGTTCAATTAATATGGGGGTGTCCTTATGAGATTTTCAGTTGAAAATTCTGTTTCCAATAACTATATAAGCCTTTGAGGTTTGTTAAATTACCCAACTTCTTAATTCTTTTTGGTGGTGAAGTGTCTGCAATGCATTGATTTGCAGTAGACCTAGGGGATGATTTAGTGAATGCCAGTAGGGAGCAAACGCCACCATATGACTACCCTATATTTACCACAGGTCTATAATGTTGTACTTGTAAGAGGCACAGTGGCGGATTTACAATTTTGCCGCCCATAGGCCCATACCTTTTTGCCGCCCCTAAATTATTTGTCTCGCCCTCTCAATACACAAAATGTTATATCCTTCCCCCCCCCCCCCCCGGGTGCCGCTGAGCAGCTCTGTGACGTAAAGGCCACACCCCGACACGCCCTCTCAAGCGCGCAACTGACTGGTCATGAAACGCCCAGCGCCTGACGTCACAGCGCTCGAGTGCCAGCGAGCACTCTCCCACCCTGGCTGCAGCCTTAGGCCTCGTTCAGGGTGCTGGCTTCTGAGGGAGGGCGTGCTGCCATGCGTGCGGCCGTGGGATACAATGTATTTAAAGTGAACTGTGGTTGTCAGGGTAGCAGCTGCCCTGTCTCCGAAGTACGGAGTTGACGCTGGCTACAGTTTCAATAAACAAGCCAGGTTGTTTTTTGAAGACGGCAGCAGCGTCACTGGGACCTCGGCAGCCAATGAAATCATTCTTGAGAATGATTTCAAGACTGCAACTTGGATCCCTAACCTCAGGTCTGTAGCCCCGCTTGGGGTCACAGGGATGACCCGATGCTGCCAACATCACAGGGAGGGAGCAGAAAGAAGCCATAACCCAGTGCAGGTCGGTCAGCATAGAAAGAGGAGAGATAAACACCTTCACACATTGAGTCACTCTTATGTGCCCAGCTCGCACAAAGGACGAGGCAGGGGCTATAAAGGGACGATACAAGAAAATGTGGGACAAAACTTAGTTACTGTGGTCTTACAATAATTTATCAATACAATGTACAGTAAGCCCCTCAGGCCGTTAAGGGGTTTTATTATGCACCTCTATTTTTCAGTGATGGCGTTTAACTCTTGAGTGGTGTTGGAGATGCACATAGCCTGCAGGGGAAGGATTATCCGTAGAGAGACACTAGAGACCGTGCAACCTTTCAGTGTTCTGTGCTTTGCTGACTGCGAAAAATGTAAATGTATGCAAATTAAAGACTAATTTGTAAATTGTAATTTGCATAATTTCCCTGAAATCCATTTTCAAATGTTGGTCAGTATGATCACTCTGCAATGTTTAATAACGGGGGAGACTGCTGGATTGTGTAAAGTAATAACACTTTTTAATAAAATGCTGCTCGAATAAAAAGTAAAAAATTTGAGTGTTTTTTTTTTTTACCTTTTTATTTTATTATTTTGTGAGACCTGTGAACTTTCGCTGATTTTGTATGAGTCTCGCTGATCGTATCCGGAGTCCCATTGATTCAGTGGTGGGTGACTGCATGTAGTCGGTGTGTTTCCAATTGAAATGCCAGAACACCTAAATGTCGGGCTTTGGAGGTTGATATCTCTGCATTGCTGACACCAGTGAACCGTTTCCTATGGAAATTCGTGCAAGCTGCCATGAATGTCCATAAATTGCAGTATGGCACCTTCTAGACCAGGGGGGCGCAAACTTTTTTCCCTGCGCCCCCCTGCTGGCAGTTCCCCTCTCTCCGCGCCCCACATTCACCTCGGCTCTGGCGTCATGATGTCACATAGCAACGTGACAGCACGGCGTCATTTGACGCCACGTTGCCATGGCGACGCGTCTAAGAAGCCGCTGAAGTAAGTAAGGTTTGCAGAGGCCTTTGCCGCTCCCCAGGCACTTAAAGTGCCTTCGGGAAGCGCTGGGCCTCTAAACCCCGCACCCCCCAGTTTGCGCACCGCTATTCTAGACAATGGCTTAAAATGCGTCATGTAATTGTGTCCAGTAGTGCTGGAATTAAAAATAATAATATATCTCAAAACGAGAGAAACTCTGGGCTGTAGTGTCATTCCAGGCTGCTGCAAAAAATTTTTAGCCAAGTTATAAAATGTATACCGAATAAAAAAATATCACTTATGAGCACATTCACGTCTTCTACAAACCTGCCTTTCCCCTATTATTTCTTAGCATAAAATACTTCCACTGTAGCCAGGGATTCTGGGTAATGACATGCACAAGAGCACAGTGTAAAATGTATACAAAATAAATGACTTGAAGTCTCAGCCTCTTAAAGGATAAAGTGAAAACAGCTACTGATGGCTAGTGAGCCAATGACACAATCAGTAAGGGAATCAATTCTATGAAGTCATTCCAGTCACCATTTGGCTCTCGTGACCAGTGCTCACCACCAGTGTAAGGCTTAGTCCATGCTCGCTGCTTGCTCGCTGAGGCTCAGGGAAAGCGGGTGCTTTCCCTGGCCTTGCGGTTGGTTGCTTACCGCACGCGCCGTCAGCGGGCCGGGCGCGTCACTGGCCGGGGGCGGGCCAGTGACGTCACGGAGCTGGTTCGCCCTCATTGGACGAACCGCTCACGTGACCGGCCTGTCTCGCCAACAAGCGGGAGAATTTTAAATTCCCCTAAGAAGCGCGCGGAAGCGCAGGTGAGCCCCTACTAAAGCCGTTCTAATTGCAGCTGTAGGGGCTCAGTGCTGAGCGCCAGCAAGCAACTAACATGGCCGAGGCCTAAGACTTGTGAACTGTGCGGTCCCTGATAAGGTAGCATCCGTTTTGCATCGTAAAAACGGCCAGCTCAAATGAAGCAAGAAAATATGGATAATTTAAGGGGCAATGATCCCTTGGTCATTTGGAGTAATAAGACACTTTAAACTAGAAAAAGCCAAATGGTGGCCATATGTATTAACAAAAATATTTTAAATCCATTTCTCCTAAACTGAGAAAGGAGACTGTTTAATGTCACATGTAACCAGGAGTAAAATAGAAAAGTAAAAACAATTTTCCAGACTTGTGCTTAACACTTTCCTGCTGGAGGGGCAAGCAACAAAAGCAATCATACTCTTCCTTTATGACAAATTATGGGTAATATAAGAGCAGAGGTGGGTAACCAAAGTTTATAATAAGAGGACCGCAAATGGGACCTTCGTGTAGATCAAAAGGTTCCCGATGCCCGCTATGCTAGTTCAAAGCCGAACTATGTCTTTAAAATCATGATATAGAAATGTACATGTGACACTCCAGGCTGCCACTGTGGGTACCGCGGTTGCTCATGTCCCTGCTGAACGTGACGTGAGTGGCTTCTCTAGAGAGAGAAGCAGCCGTCACCGCTGCAAAGAAAATTTACACTGACATTTTTCATCACAGTTGCTTGGGAATACATCAGAATAACAGAAGGTTACCCCTAGGCCATAATGAAAAAAAGATCTTGTTTTCTAAGCAACACCTTTCAATCCCCCTCCCCTATTAAGTCAATTTTGCTGATGCTTTGGGGAAACCGTGCTATTTGTGAGGCGCGTGTGTAGCTGTGGACACTTTGTAGCAGCTCCAATATGAGTCATGTTTTTATTTTCACACAGATGATTAGTATATTTCAATCTCCGTTACTTTAAGTATCTTTGTTAATAGATTCTGTAGGAAAGTGACAATTTGGAGGACACTTTTCATGCATCGTGGTGCGTTTTGTTTTCATCTCCCAACAGGCAATAAAGAAATGGTGCAGTTCGAGAGACTTAAAAATGGTGTTAAAAAATGTTTTTATTTTAAAGCAGCAAAACACATGGCTGCTGGGTCACTAATGGCCAGTTACAATGTCAATGTTTCAGCTTTGTATTGGCTAACCTGGATTGAGCATGATATAGTATTTAATGTCCCCACCACCCCCTGGACAAAATGAATACTCTCTCAGGAACCGGGCTGGGTCCCCAGATGTCAGGGTACTACAGATCAACCCTAGGGGAACTCTGGTTCAGATTATTAACCACTCCTCCCACCCCAATAAACAAAAAACCTCAGCTAGCACCATTTGCCGCTTTAAAATACATACTTATCTGATTATTCTTTACAGAATTGCCAGTCTCGTATATTTAACCTATTAAAAACGCCACCGCCACTAGTCTATTTTGCTTCTATGCGGGACTGCCCCTTTCAGCTAAACACAGACACTTCACTTTGATTGTAAAATAAACCAGTTTCCAAAAACTCTCCTTCGCCAGGATTTCTCCCGTTTTGTATTGCGCTGTGGAAGCCAAGGGATTAAACTGACATCACATGGCCTTTGGAGTCAGGAGGTAGCCACCCTAAACCTTCTGATTGATGTCATTTAACAAAGGAAGCACAGTACCATGTGATTATTGCAAATTGTAATCATATTGCTTGTATTTAGAATTCCAAAACCCATCAGTAATATTCTTCTGGAGCAATCACCCTTGCCAGTGTGCGTGTAAGACTGTCTGTTAGTCACTGCCATGCAGGCCATTTTTTTTACAAGGACTCTAAAAGGGATGATTTGAATTTCAAATATTTTTCGATCCTAAGAGGTTGTTGAAAAGCTACTAAGATCAAACTAATTTAAGGCCTTTGAATATATTTGCACAAAGCACTTATTTGTACCATATACACTATTCAGTGTGTCATATAAAAGAATATCATCCAAAATGTGTGTGGTAGCAGTTAATGATTAAGAATTCCACACATCTATTTGCATGTCATTACCCAGAATCCCTGGCTGCATTGGAAGTATTGTATGCTAAGGCTAAGGCCCCGCTCCCTCAGTCAGCGCGGGAGCCGGGGCGGGCGTGGTTTGAGCAGAGGGACCCGCTACTCCCCCCTCCCTGCACGGGCTCAGTGTAAAGCCATATTCTTCTAGGGAAATGCAAGAAAATATTACTGCTTGTCCCTAAAGTCCTGCAATCACTCCCCAGCGGGGCACCACCTGAGAGGCAGACCCCCAGCACACAGACATTCACATAAAAAGGTTCCCATTTCCTATAGAATCAACACATTGTCTTCAATACTCCCCCCCTCCCTCCACGGGCTCAGGCTTCCGGGCTGCAGGAGGGAGCTGCTGCGGGCTGCCGGAAGGTAAGCAGCTCCCTTCCCCTTCCCGCACAAATGCCCTACTCACACGCTGACACACACACCACACCCCTACCTCCTACCTTGTGTAGGAAGCTATCTGACAGCTCCTGCTCCCGCCCCCACCGCTGATTGGCTCATCAGCGCACCACATGACGCGTCACCGCTCGGGATCACAATTTTCTTGCATCCCCTGGCGGCTGACGCGTCACAGTGCGTAGTGAGCCAGCAGCGAGGGGGGACTGGGACCGGCTCGGGAGGATTCCCCTGCTGGTGGGGAACGCTCACGCGGCCGCCCGCGCCGCCGGGCGCAGCGGGTCCCAGCCCTAAGAGATAAAGGCGAACGGCAGGATTGCAGACCTGTCAAATGTGAATGTGCCGACAAGTGATATTTTTATTTGCTGCAACAAGTCTAGACAATTTATACATTATAATCGCAAAAAGAACATTGGGATTATACCGCCTGACCTAGAAATGTTGCCTAAAGTATGTGGTAAATATATCTTGGGATCAGTCAGTGGTTCAATGGAGAGACCAAAAGTGCACCAGAGGTACAATATATATATATATATATATATATATATATATATTTATATATTTTTTTTTAAACACATCTGGGGTCAATTATGTTTGCTACAAATTTCCGAAGTGTTTTCTTGGTGTATTAGGGGTAATGTAACAAAGTCTCACGGCTGCAAAAGTGGAGCAAAAACATTTCACCCGATTTATCAAACCTTAAGGTCCCAAAGGATACACTGGTTTTTTTTGCTTTGACATCTGTGGTGCAACTTTTTTCCCTCAACTGTTGCCCCTGCAGCCGGAAAACAAATACATAGACCTCCATAAATTTCCTTGTGCCAGTTTTTCATTTGTGAAGAGGTTAGAGGATTTAGGAAGGTAAGGGGCTTAAGTATCATAATTGGTTGTAGAATACATCAGAGTTTGTGCATAGGGTAGTCTCTTCCTTTGCTTTTTCTTAATCAGGAACGAAAGGCTGAAGTGTTTACTGTTGACAAAGCCAGGTAATGTGGACCACTATTATTTAACTTACATATGGTGCTCGAGGCCAAACAGGGGGACTTGAACACAGCCAGCATGAACACCATTTCAGAAGCACCAACACATTCAAAATCCTGTGTTTTTTTACAAGTCAGCTATGTAGTATTAGATGATGCTTACTGCATTGTTTTTACCCCCCCCCCTCTCTTTATGCCTTTAAGTTTTCATGTGTTAAGCTACTGTTTTTGTTGTTTTTTTTTTTTTTTAAATACTCAGTTGTGTTGTATTAGATAATACTAACTGCATCTTTTCCTCCTACTCTTTATTCCCTTTTTAATGAGCTTTACTATATTAAGCTTCCTTGGGTTGCTATAGCAACCATTTACAAAAGCACTCTTTTAAAATAGGCGGCCATATTGTGAACCCTGGAAGCCAGGATCTTTGCCGATCGATCACAGGAGAACGGATCGATTGGCAACTTAGGTAATTACATTTCTTTAAAGCTAAGCAACTGCTGCATCTATTAAAACACGCACACACAAAAAAAACTAAATAAAAAAAGCTGTATTGCCATATCCGTGTACTTTGTATGTTGATAAACTTCTCATCCCAAGGTCTGATGTATCTGCCTGCTAACCTGGCAATCTGATGCTAGGACACCAACTTAAAGGTTCATCCATCAAGCGACACTGTATTCTGCCTCACCACTCACAATTTGGGAATGGCTTTTTCACACCAATAAGAAGGGTTACGTAACACACATCTAATGGGGAGTATCAAACGTCGAATGTTGCAGGACCTTACAGCAGTGAATGGGTTCACACAAGCTGCTTTGTTATTTTATCATTGATACAAAATCCTTAAAATAGTTTTGTTGTTTAAACCCTGGCCATACCTATTCGTCATTGCTTCAATGTTTCAGAATGAAGTATACAATACTAGTTTGACAATCTACTTACCTTTGTTGTGTGTGTGTGTGTGTGTGTGTGTGTGTGTGTGTGTGTGTGTGTGTGTGTGTGTGTGTGTGTGTGTGTGTGTGTGTGTGTGTGTGTGTGTGTGTGTGTGTGTACTGTACAAAAGAAACATTTGATGAAGACATTGCCAAGCTCTGCTTTATTGTAATCAGTTTGATCAGTACAAAAGCAGAGAGCATAAATGTACATATAGAATTTTTAATTCTTTTTAGTTTAATTAACACTTGACAAAGTACAAAATATGCTGTAATTTGTAGTGGAACAATCAGGGGTTTTTTTTGTTTGTTTTTCCTCTTTCCATACAGTATATAAATCTCAGGCTTCAGCATAACACCAGCAAAAGAAAATTAGCCCGTGCATTCTGTACTGTGTGAATCCCAACTCAGGTTTCAGAGCCGCTCTATGTTCCATGTATCTGCTGTGCATGCGAAGCATCGTACAGAACACAAGTCATGGGGCGATCACCCTCTGAATCCAAAACGGAAGCGCACTTCATAACGAAGACCAGTATTCAATATGCTGTGAAGCTGCTCCCCTTAAGTTAAGCACCCTTGCAAGATTTTACTCCCATGTATTTGGATGGAGCTGTACTCTTCCCCAGCACAGAGAAGTGGCTTCAAAACATATTGCACAAAAAGGGACAATGTTGCTTTTTTTTTTTAACAGGTACGGAGGGTAAAAATCAGTTTCTCACTATTTTCAATCCACGTTAAGGATAATGCCAGTTTTTCTACGGACTGTTGTGCCAATTGTTGCAGCCATTCTGAGGTCGCAGAGGCTGCTCTTCCTGAGTGCGGTCAGCACACACGTAAGTAATATGATCAGGAGAGAGGGTAATGCAGAATATTTGCAGTCTGATTTTGAAATGCCTATTTTTCAATGAAACCACAATCTTCGGCCAGTGTGTACATTGAGTCATTTAACCATTCTCGGTAAAGGAATACAAAAAAAAAAAAAAAATCATGTAATTAAAGTTTTTGCCAATTAGATTCAATATATTTACATTTCCTTAACCTCATGTACACACACACACACACACACACGTCAGAAATCCAATGCAGGGTAAAGCCGAACGAACTCACTTTGGCAGCAATCGTATGAAAAGTTTGGGTGAGGATAATTTCAGCAGCCTAGTGTGATTGTTACCATTTCAACACCAGACTAGTATCAAAGCAGATGGCAGCGAAGGGTTAATGAAAGGAATATCAAACTTGGACCCACCTTTGCTTTGTCTCAATAACCGAATTCTGTGATTGATTTACATCCCTGGGGCAGCATTGCTTGAGCATTGAAATTGCTTTGTAAACCAGCGTACATATTTTTTTTTGCACTTTTTTGAAAAGTCGAAGCTACGAATAATAATGAATAGATTTAAAAAAAAAAAAACAACATTTAAATGTCAAATATTAAATGAGGACTTTTGCACCAAGTAATTTATTTTCCCAATAAAGAAAATTGAAATTGTAAAATGTTGGTAGAAGATGGCACAACTGAATGTCCTATGTACAACATGACCAATACTACACTCCCGTGTAACATTACTTGTGCTAGGAAGACCTGCAGTGCATTTAAATTCTCTAGCCGTGAAGGGGTTGCCTATTTGATTAATCAACAGGCCGCAGAATCGGGAATTGCCTTTTCTAATCCATATAGTAGAGCAGAATCTATAATATGACATATTTTTGGCCCATAGAAAGTACTCTAATGCGACAATTACATGTAACAAGATGTCACCTGCCTCTCTGTGGTAGTTGTCCAAGCGACCAAAGTTATTATTGCTAGTTTGTTCCATGTCATTGTATGGGTTTCCAACATTAAAATAGTTGCCTTGCCTTGCCCTACCCTATTAGTTGCATGGCCTGTCAGAGTGTCATGTCAGGATAGTTTCAAAACACTTGACCACGTCACCACTGCATAAACAAATGGTGATATTCATATAAACCCACAACTGATTGTCAATAGGAAGTATCCCTCTAAAACAAAGAAGCCTCAAATGTTATATGGCATCTGAAACATGAATACTTTGCAGTGGATACGTCTATAATTCACCATACATCTAGAAACAATCTCCCTCGCTTGGAGACGGAGCAGACTTCACCATGTAGTATTGATGTATTTATGGGATAGTCTTCGAGTGTAGAAAGTAGGTAATGATAATGTGGTTAATGGGTTGGGGAACCCTGCCCTAAATGTTGAGTATGACCTTATTATGTATATTTACAGCCATTAATGTCTTTATTGAAGCGACTTTCCTGTGTTTGAACAACAGCATTCCTTTTAGTACAACATGTTGTATTGCTGGAATTTACCATTTAAGATGAAGTTTAAGAAATGCCTATTCATTGAGCTTAAGCCAAACAAACACATTGAACAAATACATTTACCCAAACAGAGCCTGCAACACGCAGCAGAGAAGCCTGATATGGTTTTGTAAGAAACATGATGAAACTAATGGTGACTGACCCAGCCTGGGGAAATCTCTGCAAGAATTCCAATCACACTTATAAAAAACCAATGGTTATAAAAAATCAAAATGTTTAATCTCTCTACAGAAGAATCAAACTATGTCCCAGCATTCTCCTGTATATGATGAAAAGAGGTACAATGGCTGAGCTCCCATAAAGGGATATTGAGTGAAAGATGGCACCCAATCTAAAATCTGCTATAAAGTAAGCAGAATCACACTGGTGACATTGTACATGTAACATTTACTTGTCAATTTTCGTTACTCAAAATGGCGTTGTAAAGCGAAACGCTGTAAAGCGAAACACGTTTTCCCATAGGAACACTGTTTAAATGAAAGGTTCCGTTCCTGAAGGCATTTTTAACACTAAAATACACCAAATATTTTATGCAGGCAATAAGATATGCAGCACACACATAAATTATATAGTGTATATAGTGTATTATATATATAATATAACATAATAAATAATATATTATATAGTATAATATAATATTATATAGTATAATATTATATATATACGCTCTTAGGATGCTTTGCAACGTTGTTTATGTGAATGTGTATATATATACACACATACACAACGTTGCAAAGCGTCGTAAGAGCGTCGGATAAGCCATTTTGGCGTTGTAAAAATGAATATAGGTATGCATTGCATAGCGTTGGATAAGCCATTCGTTGTAAAGCGAAGCGTTGTAAAACGAGGACTGCCTGTATTGCTACACGTTAACAATACAGAGGTTTGAACCAGCCCTACTGTATATACCTGTATCTCTCACCATATTCCAAGAGAAATGTATTTTCATTGCTCGAGGTCCTTCAACCCACTGCAGAGAGCAAGATACATGTCCTAACCTCGAGTACATAAAGGCCCTTATTCAGTAAGCTGCAATCCGGCTTCATCATATGGAAAGCCCAAATTACTTCAATGGGGCTTTCTGCGCGATAGCTTACTTTGGTGCACACTTCCTCTGAACATTTAGATTACAGGTTGTATGAACTATGTATCCTGTTGCGAGAAATCTGTTTAAGGAGGCAAGATAAAATGCATGCACCAATGAAAATATCAGACAGGTGAGGTCTGTCCTTAAGTGGAAGCGTGAAAGTGCTCTCATGGACTAAAGATGCAATTAAACAAGCATCCCCAGAGGATGTATAACTTGTATCAAAGTGAGGAAAGTGCGTTTTATAATGGGAATAATACAAACCCTTTCAGATAGTACACTTCCCATCGTGGATCCACATCAACCAACTGAAACTATAGAAAGTCCATATTTCCTCGGTATGATTTCAAACAAACAATCTAGTCCATATTACTACAATTTACACTGGTTTAGAATACAGCTGGCTGCTTCTGTAAAAACAGGTGCTGAAATGAAGCTACTACTTGTCACCTGTGACATTACTGTATGTCTCAGGGCTCCCACTGTTCCCAACAGCAAAAAAAACATTTAACACAGGAGCCGGAGATAAGCCGACTGTGCTTGTAGAGGAAACCAGCAGCACACTTTTCTATTTCTTCCTGACCTTAGCAGTAATCTCTACTGGCACAGAAAGTCAGTCCTCTGGGAAGTAAACCGGCATTTGTTCCCATTGGCACTTTTTAATGCATTTATTGTATTGTAGAAACCTAAAGGGCAGCCTATTTTCTGACATTGTGTCACAGAAGATAACGCAGTAGTTCAAAATGTATAACGAGATTTTCAAGACAGAATTCTGCTGTATAGCAGTAGTGGGCGAGCTAAGATATTTCTGCATGATGTTATTACATAAGAACTCTGCCGCATGGAGCCTGATCACATGCAAAGTGTACACAGCGTGACCTACATATGCACCAGTTAGGAGGCACAGTGAACAGGCTTATAAAATAATTTCTGGAAAACCAAATCAATGTGTGCGTATATATATATATATATATATATATCACAAAAAAGAAAAAATAACCCTCACATAAAGCACTGAGACATAATGTACAATATATGAAAATAAATATATTCGATCAATTAAATCAAAAACTCAAAACAAATCACACATACGCAGACATGAAACTGACTAAAACTAGCTTACCTACTGAACTAGAAGTTCAGTAGGTAGGCTAGTTTTAGTCAGTTTCAGGTCTGCTTATGTGTATGTGTGATATGTTTTGTTTTGAGTTTTTGATTTAATTGATCTAATAAATTTATTTTCTTATATTGTACATTATGTCTCAGTGCTTTATGTGAGGGTTATTTTTTCTTTTTTGTGGTTCATATTTATTATTCATCCCTCCAGCTAATATTGCAGGTAATCAGGGAATGATGAAGTAGCGTGAGCTACGAAACGCGTAGGATTACATATTTCAATACTACGATCTTTTAGCCCATTATTCTTGGCAACTGCATCATTGCACCTGCGATATTAGCTGTGCTTCCATTATTCTAATGTGATTGGGACTCGGTGCCTATTGAACTAACCCACACATCACGTGTGCGGAAGAGACTTTCCATCTTTGACGCCATCCGACGGCGACGCAAGCTTATGGTGTGCGTTCACACATGCCGGTTCCACGGAGAGGAGAGAAGGAGTCCCTTGACGAAATCGAGGCTACCGGACAGACGGGGTCCCAGTAATCCCTTCTACAGGGGATGTGAAGCTGTTCCTATGAGCCGACTCATCTGTAAATGCCAGTGACCTCTACTACTACCTGCAGTGCGGTAACATCTTGTGCTAGATGCACTCAATGCGTTTGTTCTTTATACCTGATGTACGCCTAATACTTACCTTTTATACGAATCAAATATAATTTTGATGTACTTCACTATGCGGTTTGCGCTGTTTTTTGTTTCCATTCCAATATGCACTGCTTTTAAGTAAAAACCTTTCTTGCTTTATCCATTGTAACATCGCCGGAAGAAGAGATCAGTGTATCTCGATAACTCGCACAAATAAAAGCATATTGTTAGCCACAGAACCGTATCGTCTATTAGTTTTTGATTTTATCATACTATATATATATATATGTGTATATGTATATGTGGGTGGGTTTACTGGCATCTTAACCCTGGCTGTGCTCAAAGCTGAGACAATGCAGGAAGCTTAAGCCTATCGGGAATCATGTTTAATGGTTTTGAAGCAAAAGGTGGCACTGTGTGCTCATTTGCATGTCATTTCCCAGAATCCCTTGCTGCAGTGGAAGTGCTGCGTGATAATGGTGAAAGGCAGGGTTGCAGACCTGTCTAAGACATGCAAATGAGCATACAGTAAAATTTCCATATGTTTTGCTGTGGAGGGTTTTTGTCACTTTTTTTACCCACCATAACTTAACTGAGACACACACACACACACACACACAACTTTAAAGGACACTTGAGTGTAACCTGAATCACAACGCAACGATAAGTCATTTGTTTAGGTACCTACAGTTTGCAAATTAGAATTGTCCTCAGAGAGTAAAAGATATGTTTTGGACTAGAAGTGCATCGATTACACCTGTGTTGCCTTTAAATTAAAGTGTATATATAACGCATTATTCAGGATGTCAATAGAAAGAGTTAGAGAAAAGCTACCGGACTTGCATTTAATAATCGGGACTTATCAAGTTTTATCATTTTGTGTTCTGCATTCAAAATTACTCTTGGTCAGAGGTGGCAGAAACCTTTTACGCTAGTAGATCTTTAGCAAAATATCAGAAACTTTATTAACAAGCTCCGTGCACTTGACAAGGATACAACAATGAAAAAATATTTTACTATCATGGCCAAGCATCAAGAAGTTAATATTCATATACCCCCCAAATGCACTTGTACAAATGACTTATTTGCTCTATCACAGGTTATAAGAATGTAATTGCTTGTACACTTGCACGGGTATTTGAGCCCTTCGGGCCTGGAGCAGCTAGCAAAGTATTATGGTGCAAAACCATCAAGCACTAAAAAGGTTTACAGTGCTATAAAACCACATGGGCCACATTTAAGTTAAAAACATATTTTTTGCCTAACGAGCATATCTTGTAAGAGGCTTCTGTCACGTACTCTGCACATGGAAACCACTTGCAGAAAGGATCTAGCAGTTATATAGAACTTCTATGCAACACAATCAGTGGAGCTCCTCAAACTTTATTATTTGGTGGACTGAAAAGTGTCAAGTTTCACTCACACAAAAGTCCATTATATTTCACACACCCTGACGTAAAAGCATATAAAGGTTAACCACAATGCTATTGATTCTGCTTGTTCTTTCCCTCCAGTGTGGATATATGTTGCTGGCCAGTTTCAACACTATGCAATGTGCTAAATAATGGGACATACAGTCTGCAATTGTAATACAAGAAGTCTTTTTCACTTGGTAACCCATATACAATTGTGACAACAGCACAGTAATCTGTACTGAGGCCACCAATGATCTAATGTGGAGCTGTTCATCACACACAGCTTTACACGCTTTTGCAAATCTCAGCCTGCGTTCTCATAATCCCTTGATTCCAGACAAACATTGGCTGGAAAAGTTCACTACCAAGATAAATGATGGACAAGCAAACGATACAGGCAATATTTAACATGACTGATTCGTGAATACACTGCATCAGTTTTACAACCCCCTGAAAAAGTGTAGCTTAGGTTTAAAAAAATATTTTTTTATAACAATGAAAGGTTTTATGGTATTTGTCTACATTTCTTTTTTTTTTTTTTTTTTTAATACTTGGTGCGGCTTTTTTTTCTTCGTACAAAAACAGACACGTTTGGCGGATGTTGAAACATCTGAATAAAACTGGAATAGCATGTTGTATTTTCAACAGCACCCGAGCTTGAGAAGAGATTTGCAAAGCACGTTTTGTAAAGTCAACAAAGCTTTGACGAATCGTAGACCTTACAGCATCTGGCTGCATCAGAAAGATGGTATATGTTACATCAAGCTCCGACAGTAACCAGATGGGAAACAAATTTGTTAAGTCAACCTAATTGATTTCTCATGATATGGTGGGAAGTATTTCAGAAAGTTGGCACTCCTCTGTCAGTAAATGACTTCGAAGGTGTGTATGTGAACAATCTATATGATTCACAAGATCGCAATTTTTTGTTGTTACATCTTAATGAAAATACTGGTAATCGTTCCAACGCTGACGAAGATATTTCCGTCTGTCATGATAATATCATGAGATTAAGTATTTTAATCAATCCGGTGCTTCAGTGGTTAATGTAGCTGTAGTTTGATTTAAATAAAAATACAAGATATTGGGTTTGACAGGTCAAAACTTTTCCTGGGACTGTGCAGACCTACAAAGAGGACCTAATTATCACTAAAAGTGAAGTATGTGCCATTTAGAAGGCAATACACGATAACCAGATACCAGTCTGTCAGCCTCAAAGGAAACTACACATTCCTGAATGATCACTTGTACATCCCAGAGAGAAGTCCCCCACAGGTCAATGCTTAGTTGGAGGATGTTATTAAAAATGAGAATGTCATGTGACATCATCAATTCTGCATAATAATAGTTACATATGCGGCATTGTGGCAATATGACCAACCAAATCATACCACACGTTGCCTGAGTAAGAGGTTCCAAAGACAGATAATTATTTCTCCTGGGAAAATAGCTGTTACGCTGTCAAATTAAGGTGCACCCAGGGTGTGTGGAGAGCACGGATGCAGCCGTTCAGATGGCGTTTAAGTATTGGGGAAATGAAGTTATGAGTGTTTATATATTGAGTAAAGATTTTAAATGCCCTTTTAGAGCAGGGTTTTTTTCTAAGTAGTAAAACCGACAACCTAGCAGCTAATTTACAACTTGAACCATTTGCCCGTGGGAAAAACATCGACATCTTTTGTAGTGTTATCCATAGAAATCACAAAATAATATGCAAATAAGGTCAAATATAGGGAAAGTATGTATATCAGTGATAGTGGATTAAACAGAAGATTTGCGGGCAATATTAAATAAACACGAATAAGCCAGTTCTCCAATTTGTCTCTCAGTTGTCGTGTATTCTCTGTTACCCAGGAATTTATTTGAAGATGTATTCTCACATTATGTTTTGGTTCCCTTGTTGTCAGATAGTTCAGCACAGAGATTTTTGACCTTTTTTCCTACCAACTTATATGACCTAATGGTCATAAAGTGCCTATAAAACAGGTAAGAAACTAAAAGGAAAACATAGTACATTTCCAACAGCGGTGTTAGCAGAATGACAGCGTTTATAGACAGTACATATATTATTGTTATGTGAAGTACAATATCCATCAACAATTCTCTAAAATCATATGACATGTTGCCTCCGCTTGAACAACCCTTCAAGTCAGCCTGAGACAACCTTAGGCTGAGATGTAACGGTAATGCCTGCACTTATACAGGTACGAGTTCTTCTAACAAGTCATTTGTGATTTGTAATGTATTTTTTTTTTAGGTCAAAGGACAGAGGAGGCGCCCAAGTCCCAGTATTCCTATAACTGACCAATAATCATGCATGGAGTGAAATAATTTCTGTTTCATCGTTTTCAAAATCTCTTCGCTACAAAACTGCAGCAAAAAAAAAAACCAAACAAACGACGACAACACATTTAAAAAAAAAATATATCCACTTTAAATAGGAATCTTTTATTATAAATCTCGGCCTGTAGGGTTTTGATACGTGGAGATTTTGATTAACACCCCTCCCTCCCCCGCAGACAGTGAATAGGATTTGGGGCTCTATGCACCTTTATTACAATGTCGCTCAGGCAGTTCAGGAATTTTCATACAGAAATTCAGCAGTTTCCTGAACCAGCATGCTCATTTTCCTAACTCAAGGTCAGTAATTATGCTGAAGGAGTTTTATGTACTACTGTATTCCATTTTCATACATGAAATATCTCCAGGGCATTATCTGAAGGAGCAATCTACTTATAGTGAGGTTTTTCTGCAACCTTCCACCTCCCACGTTTGCATCCAATGGACCATCCCCAGCTCCTATTTAAAGGTTTAAATTACCAAAGTATAATTGTGCATCAGCTCAAACAGTGTAAATCCAAGTATCAGTTGACAGTTGTTTCATTTGAATAACTACGAAGATGTCAAGGACCTAAAGGAGATGGCCTGCCAGCTCGAACTGATGTTATCCGAGTCTCACTAATTTGGGCTCCGTCTCACTGATTTTTACCATCACACATCAAAATTACATTTATTGAACCAGAATTGCCAAACATCACTCATTTATGCCTTATAGTTGACCTCTCAGCTGTCAATCAAGATGGTTCAGTAGGAAGCGCAATGTTCTAATAAGAGCCATCTAGCACATTATGGCAAGATGACAACAATTTCACAACGCTTGCAAATGTTTTATTTTTTTTCTATTTACATATATTGCTGCTCCTCACTATTTATGTATTTGCTGCTCATTGCTGCTGTACTTGCTGCTTCTCACAATTTGTATATTTATTTGAAATGTATTTTACTAGTTACTACTCTTCTAAAAAGATATCCGTTTGGGTTATTTCACTCAATAGCACTTATTCATTAAATTATGACACCGTTGATGGCGGAGTAATGCTGATCTATAATGTGATCGTAGGAAAACTGCTATTGACTTGTATGTCAACTTTCCCACCATCTCACTGCGATCTGCAGCCCAATGTATGGTTTCCCCCAACATTTCTTGTTTTAGTTTTTGTCTCGGACTGTACAATAAAATATACGTGACAAGGAAGAATTTTTGACATCTAAGTGTTAGCTTAGATTTTTTTTTACCCATCTAGGATGATCGTATTGTACGGACATTTATTATGACCTGACAGCTGCCACATTTAACACAAGTACGTTATGCAGATGGATGTTTGGCAATTTGGTAATGCATGCAAACAGAATAATAATCCCGGAGGAATTCGGAATTCTCTCCAAGACGGTCTCTACATTTGTAAAACCTCAAGTATCTAATCAAGCATTTCACACTAAAGCGAGACCTTTGCCATTTGCACATGAACTCTGACTAAATACATCAATGAGAAGCAGTATCCACCTACAAAAAGGTTAAAGTTCTACATTTTATTATTTGGATCATTTTAGAAAGGGTAATTATTAACTTACTGTGCTTTATCTTCTCTTATGATGATCTATTTGGTCCATACAGAGCACAACAAAAAGGAAGTTATTATGATGTCTGGGAATGTAATTAACAAATTAACTATAGGTTTGTGGCTAACAACCATTGAAATTCCATCTTTACTGTGGTAATGGGAATGTAGGAGACGTGGTGGCATTATGCTTCCTCTAATATTGCTCCCTTTTGTTAGTGAGGCAAGAACATAGACCCTGTAGCCTATTGCTTTTTGCTGATGAATATGTGAATGCAATATGCAACAAACAAAAACAAGGTATAAAAAGTTCAACCCCATTTATAGTTTTTAGATGTTTTCACGTATTCTGGCAGCAGACTTTGCCAAGACCCTTTTGCTACATGCTAGAGAAGTGCTGCAAGGATTTGTGCAAATATTGATGGGCTTCATTTTTATTCATCGGGTGATTCTGCTGCTAGCCGGGCTTTGTTCTGGGGGAGCGTCTGGCATTCCTCTCGGTGTGGCAGCAACATTCAGTTACCCTTAGAAAAGGGAACACTGCACACAAAACTGCTGAACTACACAACCTACAGCAATTAACGAAAGCATCTCTCTCAATGCTGGGAGTAATGAGTGCACTAAAAACCTGGAAGCACCTCCGTCCACACTGACGAACGTTGCCCTAGAAATGAAAACAGCTTGGTGTGCTTATATCAGTGATTTCTAGGTCACAGCTGTTTTCAGTTTCTAATTAACTTAAGAAACTCACAGGTTCTTGCTTAAAATTTGTTTTATCATCACTAAAATTAGTCGCCGTCATACATCATCACACAAGGGCTCGGATGATGAGGCCATGATCGAGCAGTTCATATCCCTATAGTTCCCGACTATTTAGTCTTGTAGTTGTCAAAACCAGGAGTAAAGTAATTAATGACAATTTATTCTAGTAGATATGTCACACTATAGGAAAATGTGTTAAACTCCAGAAGGAAAAATAGTCTAGCATCTTGTTCCCAATAGCACTCCCTTTAATTCTAACCTACTCCACGGTACATCCAGTGAGAGAACACACCTACAATTTATAATGTTGTGGCAAAGTTTGTACATACTTTTAATCATACATGGTTTTTCAGGTTTAAAACTATATTACCTCACAAATGACTGCTGCCCCTATGGAGCACACATTACTACTCTGAGCCGCCTTCACATAATACTTTCCCATATAGAACAGTGCCATAGGGAGCCTTTTCATTAAAAGAGTTAATTAAAAAAGCAATACGAATTCAAAACGAAACTCTGGTGTTGCTTTATTTAGTGATTACAACGTTAACATTAACGTGGCCTCTAATTGAGGTTAATGTCACTCTAAATGGCCTTGAATGCTAATTTGAATTAATCTGGGCCCAAAATATTACAGACCGAGGAAACATACAGGAAACATAAATTGAATTAGAAAACTAGCCATTCATTTTCATATACACACTCACACACACAGCATTTTTTAGTTGCTTTGGTGTGGAACATGGATAAAAACATTACTACACATTTATGTTAACAAATGTATCCTGACATTTCTACTTGTAATCCTCTGAAAAATATTAAGAATAACCTAGATCCTTCTAAGCTGGTTAAGGAAATCACATTGTTAATCCAAATTGTACAGTAAGACCATCTAAAAAAAGAAAGTCAGATGGACTAGGACAAGTAAACAATCTTTTTTCTCATTTAAAAGCACTGACTGCAGTCCTAACTACATAATATTAATGATGATCCCAAAAGCATTGAAGGATTAGCACACAGAGGGCCAAGCATGGTCACCCTGAGAATGCTGCCAGGCTGCCTTGATCTCTCCATACAGCCAGGTGGGGTATCTGAAAAGACAAATCGCTGATATGCCACTGTATGCGAATGAGATGCAGAGTTTGACATGTATTGAAGTAGTTAAGAAATTCCCTAAAAGAAGCAAGAACACTGCTCCACCTTGACCCCATTATAAAACAATGAAATGACTAGTGGATCCCAATTTTTGGCACCACAAATACAGCCTATTAAACAGCTGTTTGTATCCACCTGAATATTTCCCAGTTTAACTGGACAGGGAATGAGAGAACACTTGTCCTAACACAAAGGATTCTGGTTACAATTTTGCATATGAGCATGTGCATACTGGGCAACTCACGATGTTTACTGAGAAATACTTCGCTGACTTTTCTTCCTGATCATATTTTCCTCAGCCATATGCAAGTCAATAGCATATTAAGAAACATCCTTTCCCCCCCCTCCCAAATCACTCTAAAAGCAGCTTTTATATGGTGGGCCGTATAAGCACAAGTAGTAGTCTGTGTTATCTTTATAATCTTTTCCTGTGTGTATCATTACATTAGAAGGCTAAGGCTTTCCCCTCAAGTATAAATATGTTGTTCACAGTAGCTGTACATCTGTAGTTACAGAACACTCCTTCATTTGCCAGTGGCTATGCATGTTATCCAGCTGACAAAAGGTCATGGAAGAAATTCCAAAGATTAACGTGTGTGGGCAACTGGCCAAACTAAGCAAAAGAAAGTAAACAACAAAGGGGGTTATTTACTAAAAGTTTCTCGGCTCTAAACCAGTGCAGAAGAGTTGCCCCAAATTGCTTCCAACTGGATTAATTTGCTTTGATAAATTGTTTTTGCACAGCTTTGCAGCAGGGGAGACTTCAGTAGACCTCCATATCTTTTAGCGATCAGGGGATTTTGAGACATCAAACACATCATCCCTGAGTTTTGTGGTAATTAACTGCGACAGATTACCACTGTATAATTACCACCATTAGGGACCGTCATCTTCTCACTGAACTCACGTGCAAATCCCAGACAACTATTGTTATCTTTACAGATTTGATAAATTAAGTACCACGGAAATGTGTCCTTCATTTATATTCTAAACCTAGATCTCCAGATCAACATATTGTTTTCATGGTAAAATAGGGGAGGATATCAAACGAACCTTTCTTTTGACAGGCCATCAGGCACAGACAACAGCTCTAGGCTTACGCAGATGACATAACAGTTAACTCTGTCATTGAGCAGCTGCCAACTCTTGGTGTCCGCTCTATGAACTTTTCAAGTTCAACATTATCAATATCGCTCTGTGCTGAATGCGTGCCAAGTACTTTACAAACATTGTAACACACCTATGTGGCAGCATTTGCAGATTACAGGGAGGTTATCTGAAGGCAGAAGCACTTTGATACTATCAGGATATAGTAGTCGGTAGAAAGGGGTTTATTTGATATTCTCAAAAATGTACTTCTTTTTCAAGGGCAGTGATGTCACAAGTCGTGCTTCATAGTATGAACCAAAAGCATGCCACAATATGGCGTCACTCCGGTTTTATAAGGACATAAACATCAAGGCAAGAAGTGTAAAAAAAAAATAAAAAAATTAAAAAAAAATGTAAACGATCCAGATGTATCAAGGAAAAAAGTCCTCACAAAAAGCTATAGGATTTTTCTCTTCAATACATCTGGTGCAAAATGTTTTTTTCACTACAGTTGCACCTCTTATCCCTTGATATAGAGACCTTCAAATGGCTAATTTCCTGATGGCCATTCTGAACTCAATGGAAAAATTAATAAACCAAAAATATTTTAAAAATCCATACTGTTATCTCAATCTAAATTTAATTAGCAGTTGTTTACATTATTTTTTAATAAAATACTAGTTTATAATTTCCTTGCTCATAGATTTGGTAATATATTTCTGGCCTTTTCAGCACAGATCAGGGTTAAAAAAAAAATTTAAAAAAGAAGGAAGGTCCCTATAGCAGAAAACAAATCATAGCTGTAGTGCAGTATTTATTTACCCTTCTCCTATAAACAACATATGATCATTTGAAATCAATCTTTTCATAGTATTCACTAGTACACTCAAACTAACCATAGACATGCTTTCAAATACCTTCCTCCTATAGTGACGCAATGCAACAAATTGGTTATAAGTGGATACAGAGCAGTACTGCATGGTCAATCTGAATGTTGTTAAAGACAGATTTGTTTGTCCCTACATTTTCCTAGGCACATTCATTAAGATATTCAGATCTTCTGACTTGCCTTAATCATGGCATATAGCAGGACAGTCCCAAGGAAAATCCCAGCATAGAAATGTTGAAAAAGTCCAAAGTGTATTATTCATACGATTAAATAAAAAAACACTGCGGCCCATTAGTTGGGCCTCCATCAAAGCACATCTTAGAATTCCAGGGCAGTCGTTTACCAAACATTGCAGGGTTGTTTTTCTTCCCTCCCCGACAGCCATTGCCGGGATTTTTATGGATTATTTTCTTGTGAATAATTTGTGACTTCATTGCTTTTTTTATCTCTCTTAATTAGAAGCAGATCTAGAAAGCCCTCTTTATAAGCTACCACAGGCTCTCTTTATTTTCTCTAATAGTTTGTTTGCATAGAAATCCATTACCTTTCGGATTACCTTACACTGACTTTAGCAATTAGCTTAATGTGGACTGGAAGGCCCACGTTGCAACTATTCCCCATTCTGTTATAAACTAGGAATACAATGTTCAGCAGCCGTGTTATGGAGGGCCCAGATGGGCTACAATATTGGCATGCAAAGAAAGGGAAATGGATTATATTATAAGCAGTGCTAAGCTCTCATATGGGGCATAAAGTGGCTTTGTTATTAGCACCACTTAGTACATTTGTCCCTCTCTCTCATAGGACAGGTTCTCGCAGGCTACTGCAGCGCCCGCTGTGGCGGACGCTGCAGGGACAAGAGCCTTCCCACAATGGGGCCGGGCCCGCTGCAAGGGGGGCCACCGCGCTGCGCAGACAGAAACTCCTGCTCAAGAAAATTGAGATCAGGAGTCGCGACGGAGCGCTAAGCCACGCCCCCCCGGCGGTTCAGCCAATGAGGGCGAACCTGCCGGGTGATGTCACGGCCGCACCCTCGTCACTCCCCACCATGTCTTTCCCCTGCAGCTCTCTGAAGACCGGGGACTTCAGCTGCACGCACCGCCAGCCTCACAGGCAACGCAGGCACTGGGGCTTCATTCTTAATTCTCAGTGTCTCAAATTAGCATGTATGCCTATGTTTGAGTTGCTACAGTGGAGTCTGGGAGTGAGTTCTATAAATCTTCAATTTATGAGCATTGGGATAAGGGAAATAACAAATACATTTTATACTCCAAATATGGATATTTAAATAGGGAGAGCAGCATGTGTCCCTGTTACTTTCCATTTAACATTTCTTACGGATACCTTTTCAGGCCTACAGCAAATCATGAAGTGAAGCCAAGCTTCAGTGACACGCACTCAGCAGTTTTGCGTTAATTTGCTAATCATGGCATATAGCAGGACCGTCCCAAGGAAAACCCCAGCATAGAAATGTTGAAAAAGTCCAAAGTGTATTATTCATACGATAAAAAAAACAAAACATTGCGGCGCATTAGTTGGGCCTCCATCAAAGCACATCTTAGGCTGCGTCCATAGCAGGGGAAGCCGTGCTGAGGCGTGCGGACGCTCCGCGCTGAGCCCCTGCATCCTCAATGAGGATGCCTTGAGAGGGGGCTCACGCGAGCGTCCGCAGGCGTGCTGAGGCGCTGGAGGTTTCAGCCGAGCGCCAAGCTGTTTTTCAGCGCGCTGTCGGCTGAAAACCTCCAATCACAGCACAGCAGCGTCGACGTCACGGCGCCGTGACGTCGGCGCCGTGACATTGACGTCAGTGAGTCGCGGGCGATTGGCCCAGCGACGTCACTGCCCCGCCTACAACCACCTACCCCCGGCTCCCTTCGCGCACGCTGGCTCGCCTGCAAGTCCGTGCAATCGCGCTGACTGAAGCAGGCGAGCCTCAGCGTTAGCGCGCCTCCGCTCTCCCCACCCCTCTATGGCCCGGGCCTTAGAATTCCAGGGGAGTCGTTTACCAAACATTGCAGGGGTGTTTTTCTTCCCTCCCTGAAAGCCATTGCCGGGATTTTTATGGATTATTTTCTTGTGAATAATTTGTGGCTTCATTGCTTTTTTTCTCTCTTGATAAGAAGCAGATCTAGAAAGCCCTCTTTATAAGCTACCACAGGCTCTCTTTATTTTCTCTAATAATGTAGTTTGTTTGCATAGAAATCCATTACCTTTCGGATTACCTTACACTGACTTTAGCAATTAGCTTAATGTGGACTGGAAGGCTCACGTTTGCAACTATTCCCCATTCTGTTATAAACTAGGAATACAATGTTCAGCAGCCGTGTTACGGAGGGGCCAGATGGGCTACAATATTGGCATGCAAAGAAGGACAATGGATTATATTATAAGCAGTGCTAAGCTCTCATATGGGGCATAAAGTGGCTTGTTATTAGCACCACTTAGTACATTTGTCCCTCTCATAGGCCAGGCCCGCTGCAAGGGGGGCCGCCGTGCTGCGCTGACAGAAACTCGTGCTCAAGAAAATTGAGATCAGGAGTCGCGACGGAGCGTTAGGCCACGCCCCCCGGCGGTTCAGCCAATGAGGGCGAACCTGCCGGGTGATGTCACGGCCGCACCCTCGTCACTCCCCACCATGTCTTTCCCCCTGCAGCTCTCTGAAGACCGGGGAATTCAGCTGCGCGCGCCGCCAGCCTCACAGGCAACGCAGGCACTGGGGCTTCATTCTTAATTCTCAGTGTCTTAACTTAGCATTTATGCCTATGTTTGAGTTGCTACAGTGGAGTCTGGGAGTGAGTTCTATAAATCTTCAATTTATGAGCATTGGGATAAGGGAAATAACAAATGCATTTTATACTCCAAATATGGATATTTAAATAGGGAGAGCAGCATGTGTCCATGTTACTTTCCATTTAACATTTCTTACGGATACCTTTTCAGGCCTACAGCAAATCATGAAGTGAAGCCAAGCGTCAGTGACACGCACTCAGCAGTTTTGCGTTAATTTGCTAAGTGAACAAGACAGCCTTCAGACATTGGTGGTGCTCTACACACAAGGCACAGCCCTGTCATCTTAGAGATAGGCCCTAAAAGGAATACTAGAGGCAGCTATAGAGCATCTTCTATTGGTTGCCGTAGCCAGGAAAGGCAGAACTTCAGAAACAATGTCTGGGTTTTCAGGGTCTGTTTTACAAGGCCCCTTATTCATTATGCTGTAAAAATGACATCCGCTTGTTCGGGAATATTTAGACTCCATTTATTTGAAATCTTCCCGAGCAAAGGGAGAGTGGCTTCAAAGCATATGAATAGAGCCAATGAGTGTTGGTAATCTGCAGTCATGGTACCAGCAATTGTACTCCATAAATGTAGTCCCACTTATTTTGTAACAAAATAGTTGCCAACTTAAGGGAACAGGCAGGCTTCTAATGCCGCGGGCATGGTCAGCGCTTAGGCGTTGACCCGCGCTCACACTTGGCAGTGAGCCCCTGCAGCCGCAATGAGAGCGGCTTTAGCAGGGGCTCGCGCACGCTTCTGCAGGCGTTCGGAAGCGTAGCCAACAATTTTTTTTAGTTGAAGCCATCACGGGAGCGCAGGACCGGTCACGTGAGTGGTTCGCCCAATGAGGGCGAACCAGCTCCGTGACGTCACTGGCGCGCCCCCCGACACGCACCCGGACGGCGCACGAACTAAGGCCAGGGAAAGCACCCGCTTTCCCTCAGCCTCCGCACGGCTGAAGTCTCTATGGACTCAGCCTAAAAGGAAGGGAGCAACATATTCCTTCATAACACAACCTAGATGACTGGATACAAAAACATGTACATACACTAAACAAACGTTAGTGGTTAAGCATCCTTCTTTTAAAAGCAATTATTTGGATATACAGTGTCCTAATCCAACAATTCTAACTAGCTAAGGTTTCAAGCAATAGTACAGTGTTTTCAACCGGGGTTCCTAGGGAAGTCTTGAGTTCCCCGGACATCCCTAATGGGTTCCCTGCAATTTTCAGATCATTTGAAAATGGTTCCCAATGCAGAATACACAATACATCTGATCTCAGACACTATTAGAGAAGGTTGAGTGTCCATACAATGCATCTGATCTCAGACGCGCTATTAGAGAGGGTTGGGGTTCCGCAGAGTTTCACAACATAATTATAGAGTACCTCAAAAAAAGGTTGGAAACCACAGCAATCATAAAAATCCACTTGAGCTCTGAACATTTTGAACAAGTGACAAGCAGCTAAGGGGAACCATAGTAAAACATCCCTAGCTACATTGCTAGAGACACAACAAATAAAGGTGCTATTGTACCAACAGTGTCTTATTATTAGACTTGCACGAGTATTAAGCATGTATTGATTTGATTGTTTAAGTATATAAGATGTTATAATTATCTAGTGTGAACTCCTTCACATTAGAATTTTATCACCTTGGCACCAAATTACACTGGCGATATGTTTGAAAAGTTAAAAAAATAAATAAAAGGTAATGTATTGCATATTTTTGAGGTAAAAATGCTACACAAATGAATATTTTTTAAATCCAGTTTTCATCATGTACATTAAAAACGATCGATGCATAAAAATCGCACTGTTTGCCATCTCTTTTGCATTCAGCTTTCACCAGATTTTGCTGTAGTACTGGCCAGAACCTGACAGACATCTCACCTCCCTTAAGTATGCAAAGAAGGGCGTCTAACTTTCCGTGCGATCTGCAAACTCGCAACCTAGTGCCCATGAATGTGTCCTTTTGCAAGTTTGCTGCCCCTGCATACTGCACAGTACCAAATCGCTAGAAAAAGGGCGGGATACAAATGTGTGTGAAAATGTCCATTTGCGTCTGGAAATGCACTTATTTGAGTTTAATGAATAGACAATCTTCTGATACCAAGGGGTCTAGCACTATTTAAAGCAGCAGTCCTAATTTCCTTTTTAATTTTATTTAAAAAAAAAAAAAAAAAAAATAGGTTTGAAGCAGGGGGTCTCCAGAGTTGAACGGTGTTAATTTCAGCTCCGGGGACCCCCTGCTTACTAAGATACGTACCTGCGTAGGGGGTGCAGATAGCAGCTCTGGCAGGTTTGTGTGTGGCCAATAGGAAGCTGTGACATCACCCCTTGCGGCTTCCTATTGGCCCGCGTGCCCAGAACCTTTAAACCTCAGGAGCTGCTCCTGGCAGCCACTACAGAGGTAGGTATCTCGGGGAGCATGGGGTCCTCTGAGCTGAAGTGAATGCGGTCCAGCTCCGGAGACCCCCGGCTTACCACCTGTTAAAAGAAAACATGTTCTGCTCCTTTAAGGATTGACAAACGCTTCACCATCTCCTGTGGTTTCTTATTGCCATCATCAGCGCGGCAACCTTTTCCTAAATGTAATGAAAGTTCACATGTCAGAAATAAATAGACCAAGGCCACAGAAGTGGCTCTGTGAACTGAAAGGGTTAAACAGCAGTTGATAATTTACTGAAGCGGCCTCTTGTTTTTCTGCAGACACACGCTGCGCTGAGACAGATGGCACAGAGATATTTCCCAGCGTGACATGTCATAATGAGAGCGACTGTTGTTATTTGGTTCAACAGCTCTGCCGCATCCCGAGATAAGCGAGTGGGTTATTTAACCCCTCTGTACCAAATCACACAGCCCATCACTGCGTTATTATCCGCCCACTACCCATTCACCTCGTCAAGCAGTGCACCGTCTAATTCTATTCTTCCACCCGTCCCCAAAATGTCACGCACAAAATAAAAAAAACAAGACGACGACAGAATTCGGCTTCTTTTTTTTCTCCGAAAGCACAATGGGGTTGAGCAAGCGGTCAGGTTATTCAGCCGACGGTGGGGAAATGTTGCTTATTTGTTGCAATTGACATGATGGAGAGGCACTTTTGCGATTTGGTTTTCGTGCCATCTGTGATTACACGTTTCTACAAGGCTTTTATGCCATCGTGAGAGCAGTGTGCAGCTAGACTGTAGATGGCATTTCATGGTATCGCTTCTCCTATCAGGCAACATTTGCAAGAGTTAACACTGCTCTAGCTATCCAATGGACCTGCCTTTGTAGAAACAGACATAAGTACTGTACATTTTGGAAGTTGGCTATTGCAAAGTGAGTATTGGAAATACTTGATGGCGCATACATGAAAAGGATGATGTCAAGATCTAGGCACACTTGTGTTTCTCAGCTGCAAAAGCACTTCCTAGTCCTGTGACTATACAGTGAGGCTAAATATGTAATGAAAGGATACCTCATACAGTACATCTTCCAGTGGCTACACCTATAGGTATGGTGTACCGTGTCTGAAATACACATTACAGGTAGGTGGTGTGTGTACAACATATACAGTAAAAATCTTAGTACACATAAAAAAAAATTGAAGTATCTGATCATTCAGAAATCCTACACGTTGCAACTGTGTCCAGGAGTCTGATTAAAGATAAAAACACTTCATTTCAAAAGGCGGTATGAGACAGGCACCAATACGAAGAGAATGAACTAATTATTCAGAGAAAGCTCTGCCTTTATTGTGAAATGAGTAATACGTAATTTCTTTCGATGACTCGCGTCTCGTGCAAATTAACAAAAAAGTTGTTTTTTTTCTTTAATAAAGATAACAGGATTTAAAATTGAATTTCACAAATTTGTTTAATAAAATTACAAAGAAAAAAAAAAGGTCTAGACCCCATGCAAGAGGAAGGTTATAGGGATCTATGGCCAGGACTTACCAAGCTATGATAGGAGGAATCTGGGCTTGAGCTGGCGTTAACTGCCAAAGACTTCAGCCAGTTAACGTAGGATTAATCCCCAATACCGCTTAGCGGAGTTTAGTGAATTCCCTCATAGGAGTCAATTTTTCCACTGAATTGATGCCAAAAAAAGGTTCAGCATCAGTTTATCAAGGTGCCTTGCAAATACAAAGGGGGAAAGCAGGGCATCGGAGGGGCGTCCGATCGTTAGCCAGGATGGAAATCGGGCGCAACTTCCTTGATCAGCCGGCCAGGCCCCTTCCATTGTCGCGTCCACATGGAACCCTACCCAACAGCCCTGGTTGTTGGGCTATGATGCTTTTTCAGAAGAGACCGCAGGAACCCAGAGAACCCTCAAATACCCGGGACCCAGGTCAAGACTTCAGTCATGGGAAAGAGGTCAGTGGGCCTTGCCCTGCTAGTATTTAAGGTTTTACAGGTAAGAGTCTATATGAAAATAAAAGACAGATAATCATGACACATATATTATATGTTGCATTAACAAGATCTAGGTTTTATTTTTATTTTCCCCTGGCATCCACAATGTCTTCCAGGTGACATAAACCTCTCTACTGTTGGTGTTAGAACATGATTAACAGGCTCCTTACACTGCTGCTGCAACGGCAAAACACAAATTGTAAATAACTTAAAAGAGCCGGCAACATACGCTTTTATTGCCATAAAATATAGTCCCCTTTGTACCTTAACCATCTCTGCTGCTGGGCAAGCTGACAATATAACACAGACAATGTTCTGCAAGAATAAATGCAGAAGCACACTAGCAATTCTATGTTTTGTGACAACCGAGATGGGCTGACAATTCCCAAAAGCTTTTGTTTTCTACATACATAAAAGCTTTTGTGTCCGTACCTACCATTATCTATGACATATCTGCAAAGCATCCAGCACGGAGATCCACCGAACTGGAGACGGCAACAGAGTTGAGTAAAACAGTCTTCCTAAAAAATAAACATGCCACCCATGGCTCCCTGACCTTGAACAATTCAATAACGCACAGTCCTAGGATTCCACATCAAAGACACAGAAATGCCTCCTGTATGCCACTTTATTTGTGGGTAACACATTCAAAGCCCTGTAATGTCACGGTGGATACCACACCAAAACTACTTCCTTCATGATACTTTGGCCCAGATTTACTAAAAGGTGCTAAGACTTGAGGCACATTCAGGAGTCTAGGAAATCTGTCTATACCTTTTGATGCCAAACAGAACACTGCAGTGGCCTTGACATGACCCATAATCTACTATATATTTCTGAAAGCATTGTATGTATGTATGTTTCACTGTGTTCCCTGTCCCTAGCGGCAATCTTATTGGTCCTTTGGCCCGCCCGCCCCCGCACAGCTCTCATTGGCCTCTCACACTCACACCACCCCCTTGGCCCGCCCCCACACCTCTCATTGGCCTGAGGCGGAGTGACGGGCCAAAGGTCCAAAAAAAAAACACACACACACCTCTCTCGCTGTCCTCTCCCCCCCATCACACTCACCTCCCCCCCTCCCCGGTGCTCCACTCACCTCCCCGCCTCCCCTCTGCTCACCTCCCTCCCGCTCCACTCACCTCCCTCCCGCTCACCTCCCTCCCGCTCCACTCACCTCCCTTCACCTCCCGCTCCACTCACCTCCCTCCCGCTCCACTCCACTCACCTCCCTCCCGCTCCACTCACCTCCCTCCCAGGCGCGGGGACAGGCAGTGGGCAGGGAAGCCTGCCGCTGCCACGCAGCACCTAAGATGGCGGCGGATGGAAGGACCCCCTTCCTCCCTCGCGGACTAAGTAACATGGCGGCGGCCGGAAGGAGAGGTCCCGCTCCACTCACCTCCCTCCTGCTCCACTCCCTCCCGCTCCACTCCCTCCCGCTCCACTCACCTCCCTCCCCGGCGCGGGGACAGGCAGTGGGCAGGGCAGCCTGCCGCTGCCACGCGGCACCTAAGATGGTGGTGGACGGAAGGACCCCCTTCCTCCCTCGCGGACTAAGTAACATGGCGGCGGCTGGAAGGAGAGGTGACGTGTGTGTGTGTGTGTCACTGTGTGTGTGTGACACTGTGTGTGTGTGACACTGTGTGTGTGTGTGTGTGTGTGACACTTTGTGTGTGTGTGTTACAGTGTGTGTGTGTGTGTGTGTGGGGGGGGGACACAGTGTGTGTGCCCCCCCCTCCTGTCCACTCTCCTCCCCCTCCTGTCCACTGTCCCCCCCCTCCTGTCCACTGTCCCCCCCTCCTGTCCATTGTCCCCCCCTCCTGTCCACTGTCCCCCCCTCCTGTCCAGTCCCCCGCCCCCCCCTCATGTCCACTGCCCCCCTCCTGTCCACTACCCCCCCTCCTGTCCACTACCCCCCCTCCTGTCCACTGTCCCCGTCCCCTCCGGTCCACTGTCCCCGTCCCTCCCCTCCTCCTGTCCACTGTCCCTCCCCCCACCTTTTCCTAGCGGCAAATTTAACTCACGGGCAACGCCGGGTCTCTAAGCTAGTTAATAATACACCCAGAACACCAAAACTCATTCTCTATACTACTTGACCCATGAATGAGACGGCGCTTCTATGACGCTGCCTCTATTGCGAATATACCTGGAGTATTTCTTTATACACTACTTTACCCCTGGACACCACGCACAGAAATAGGCAGAGATAGCACACCGAGAGCGCTGCAGTTTACTATATCACCTAAACAGGACATCCTACACCTACAAATCATATCGTCACAACACTGGAATTCTCCCTCTGAAACTTGATGCATGGCTAATATACTATGTCCCTGCACATCATATCCAAATGGCTTCCTTATATCATTTCAACCATATTTCTAAAAAGGGTTAATAAGCTATGGCCCAGATTTACTATACTGAACTAAGCCTTCCCCTTTGCACTGTTTAATAAATCTTGGTCTATGGGGGGTGTTTTCATTAGACTGCATTAGTGCCCTGATCGGCACTATCGCACGGAAACGGCCATTGACTTTGAAGCGGCAATCCTAGCTGTTCATTTTTCAGAGTTTTTTTTTTTTCCATTTGTTTTTGACAGCATGGGAGCCAGGGGCTCCTCGGGAGCTGAACTGTGCTAGTTTCATCTCTGGGGTTCCTCAGATACTTATTGGTGTTTGGTATTTATTCATGGTTTTAAAAAAACTGTTCCCAAGGGAAACAAAATGGCTGTCCAACCTTGTGAGGAAAAACCACCTACAGTTCAGCATCCTGTAACAAACACATTCTGCATCAATAGATGGCTTGAGTGCAATGTTTACAAATATAAAAGCGATCAGGTTTCCCCCCCCCCCCCCCCATTTCATTCAGGTTCCATAAAGTTGCTGCCAGATTCAAGTAATCCCCTATTTCATGGTCCTTCAAGGCCGTGGCATTTAACGAGGAAGACAAGCTGCTTGCTGGGACACAAATGTAACAGTTACCGTTCCTCTGGTATCTCCCACACAAACCTTCCCAAGAGCAGGTTTCAGCACAGCAAAATATGCTGCCCTGAAATGTCATGGATCAGGGGTTGCCAACTCGAGTCCTCAGGGGCCACCAACAGGTCAGGTTTTCAGGATATCCCAGCTTCAGCAGAGGTGGTGCAGTCGCCAACTGAGCCACTGATTGAGCCACCTGTGTTGAAGCAGGGATATCCTCAAAACCTGACCTGTTGGCGGCCCTTGAGGACTGGAGTTGACCACTCCTGTCATGGCTCCATGTACATCTATGGACATTTAATTGTATCTTAGAAATATGTTATTCAAGGCATGCTCTGTGCTACCAGTGCATATTGCATAATTATAATAAAGAGGAGGGAGAGGGGGTCAGATCGCCAAATAAACATTTCATTATTATCTATGAAAACCTCTCTGTACTGTGCAACATTAATCCACAACGGTAGTTGTGTCAAGGCACAACGTTTAAGAGTTGGCATCATCTTGGCGAGTTTCTAGTGCTCTTAGAAAATCCAGCTGGCAGCTACTCAAACATATATGAACTACAGAAACATCAATAAAGGGAAATATAAAAATACTTAGTTAATAGCCATCATCCTCAATTATGAAACCAGGGAAAATCTGAGAAAGGTTCCTCTGGGGAAAGAAAAATATATATTGAAAATCATTAGCATTTCAGTAGTTCCCCTCTCCATTTAACTCTGCCCGTGCAAGCAAAGCCTTCAGCCCCACCTGGCGAGGAAGCTGTAGTTTAGAAAACGCGAGGACTCCTTAAATGCAAACATCCCAAATCTATTAGAGACCATGCAAAAGTATGTGCAACATTTAAGGTGTGATTGTATGAAATATATATATATATATATAAAAAAAAAAAATATATATATATATATAACCTGTAGAAACATCATATGAACATCTGCCAAAGAGCATCTCGCTGCTTCAAACGGTCCCACTTAAAGCTCGTATTTGCACATTACTTTATCCAGTATTTACTTTTATTGTTGTGTCGGTAAAACCGAAACCCTGACGCAACTAAATCCAGGTCAATAGCGTGATAATGATCTAATTGTATATTCCCTTTTACTGCTCTAGTAATTTTGGTATGAGAGAGAGCATGAGCTGAAAAAAAACATCCATGGTCATTATCATACTTCTAACCTGGAGTGAACTCGTGGGTATTAAGAATTTCATACATGCTTCTGGGTTAAACTTTGACAGTGAACTTCTTGAATTTTTATAAGATTTTTAACAGAAATATGTCTTTATCTTTAAGTCACTTATTGGTTTAAGCAAACTTCTAACCAGGAGAATACAACTCAAGTCTTAATTAGATGGTTCAAAATAATTTTTAATTAAAATATCACCTTTCATTTGTATCCTAATACTGATCTAAAATTTTTTTTTACATGGTCTCATATTCATGGCCACCATTGTGAATTTTGCATTATAATTCTGCTAAATGTATTATATGGCTTTTGTGCTCTTCCAGTAAAATACCAATTTAATCTAATAAAAGATTATTATAACGTGTAGTTAAAGTGTAGGGGCTGCATATGAACCCGTTGAAAATGTACTTTGAGTAAAGCTTATCAACATGTGAATTGTCCGTGACTTGTTGTGGTTCACAGAAAATTGCCATTACTCCTCTTCAACACATGGCCCACAGCACAATGCTAAGCAATGGTTTTCTGGGCCATATGGCAGCAAAAAGGCCAAATTAATAGACCTGTGAGCAGCAACATTCTAAAGTGCCTCCATTCTTCCATCTGTCCACCAATCGGGATTGCTCAGAACCCCCGAGAAAGCCCAGGAGAAACGCGTTGGGTGATATTCCTTCCCTCCTTTACTTTACTCTCCCAGTATTTATTTTGTACATTTCTTTCGTTTGTCATTAAAGTTTATTTTATACCTAGAGCTCTTATCCTTGTTTTTTGCTTATACGGCAGTCATTGTTGGGCAGTTTGACATAAGCACAGGTCATTTATTATTATTTTTATTTTATTCCTGTGGCCCCTTTTCCTTCATCTTATTCGTACTTATGCTAAGTACTGTGGAAGTGAGATGAAAATGTAGCATGTCAAAGCCGGACCTTAGGTGCAGGAGCCCTTGTATATACTGGGCTCAGGTTCTCAAGATATCTAAGGGCAATTCCATATACTCTGCGTCTTAACTTGAAATTACCAAATGAGTGGTACAGCAGCTTTAATGAAGATGTTTACACAAGATTAAATAAAGGCTTTTATACAGCATACCAAATCCCAGTCTGTACTTGTTGCAGTGTAACAGTGCGTAGGACAGTAAAAGTTCTGGTTGATGAATCTGAAAAGTTGAAATACCAAGCTGGAAATTAAAATGATGAACCCTTAATAAGCAGCAGTTCTGTCTCCTTCCGGAATTAAAATCAATCAGCTTCTTTATTTTTGTAACAAGATGCATTTTTTTGGCCTTAGAGACAGCATTTAGAGCAAGGCAAAGAAGAGTAAACCAACACAGTTCACCACTCAAAGAAAAAGAAGGGGTAAGCAGGGTCAAGGTGCAGAGAACTATACAAAGCTGCTAAGACGCCCTCTTTCATCTCAACATGAAGACTGCACTGAAACCAACTTACACGGGTGAATATGTTTCAATCAACACCTTCAATCCTTTTAAGAACCAGGAGGAGCCTGCAAAAGGTTGTGAGCCTCTCCAGAACAGACACAGCTAAGAAGCAAAAGAAGATCTATTCAAATATGCAGAACTAGTTGTTGTATTACAATCTTTATGTAGTCTGATGCCATTCGAATGGTTAGTACAGTGCAATATCTTTTACCTCTGTGCGACGTTCATTCATTTTATCTTGCAATGCTTTCCACAATGACATTACAGAAACTCTCACACATCTGTAAGATGTAGATCATTTATCTACAGCCAGTGACCACTCCAGGCTTCACTGCATCTCGGTAACATCTCAATGCGACTGTGCAAATACATTTCTTTCTTTTTTTTATATATACCAAGTTAGCAGGAAGGCTACAGATCACTTTGGAAACTAACATAAGGAAATGTATGTGAATAAAAGAAAACAAAACTTGCTGGAGCTATTTCTGCCCGTCTCCACTTCAGTATCTCTCATCCTTCATGGCACATCTCGAGATTCAGCTTCTCATGAAATACTGCGCAGATAATGAAAATGGAGTCAACCAAAAAGATTTCTAATGTTTTTCTGCTTGACTGACTTGGAGAGCGTTGATTACACCATTGATGTTTTCCTCGGGTACCTGCAGGAACCAAACAGAATATTAAAAACTTGGCAATGTCTCTTGTTCAGAGATGCTGAGGAAAACAAATTTGATGCACTAATCAATGGTTTCTTATTACCAATACAGTATTGTTTAGTACAAATCACTGTAAACTACACAGACGTGACCACAGATAACAGCGCAGGAACAGAGGATACTTCTGTATTAAAAGAAACATATGGATATTTCCCATTTGCATGTAACCAACTCCTACTTCCCACCTCCTTCCCATTTTGCATCAAATCATTGTAATCTTTCATTTTTGTTCTACTATTTATTGCCTACCACACATTGCGAAAAATGTTGGCGCGTTATAAATAAATGAGAATACCACTGTAAATATAATAACATAATAATATCATTGCTTTCAAGGATCATTTGAGTGCAGGAAATATGCAACGAGGCCTCATGTTGACACTTGACTTAACAAGATGATGACATCAGTGACAATTTAATGACACTGCAGGAAGCTTTACAGGGATTCACTCAAAGTAATTAAGAAGATAAATTGTTCTTAAGGGAAAAAATGCAATTTTTTTTATATTACATTAGTTTCAGTGTTTACATTTTTTGGTCTACACATATGCATGTGTACGAATATTAAGATGGCTGACTCTTTTGTTTGAGATACTGCATGTGAAGTGGTTATAGACCCGAAAGGCTGGCCTCTACTTATATTTTAAAGGCCTAATTTTGTACCGGCTTCAACTAAATAATGCAAGATAAGTATTTTCGGAGTCATACGCAATTAAAAAAAAGTGATATTTTTCGGCCTCTGGCAGGGAAAGCATAGGTCCCCATTGACTTCAACTTTGGAGTCTGCCAGCCTGCAAACATCATGTGACCTCCTTCTTTTAAGACTAAATGCAACAATGTAAGAACAGGTTTTATAAATCACTGTGCCAACAAGATTCCTAGAAAGCGACCATCAGTGTCACATATTTCCTTCTGATGTTCCCTGAAGGGTCTGAACTCTAGGGGCCCCAGTGGCAGATTTCCCCTTAGGCCCAGGCCCAAGGCGGCAGGATTTGGAGTTGGCGTGCCTGCTTGCCGCTCGCACATGCATGATCGGTGGTTTCCGCTTGTGTGCATGCACGAGTGGCGCCGGCTGCTTCTGTGCAAGCGCGGGTGGCAATGTGATGTCATGTTGCCATGGCAATGGGACGGTGCGGTGCTAGAACAGAAGGGCGGCATCAGGTAAGTGCTTAAGGGCGCCATTTTAAATTCACCACTGTTCAGGGAACTTCAAGCTCATTTTGCTCCTCTTCTAGTGAGTGACTGCGTTCACCACTCCACCTCCATTCACACTGGGGCTGGTCGCCAACATGGGATTGATACCACAAATGATCCAGTCGTGAACCTGGAAAACTGGCAGCACTACGGGCTCTTCTGGTAGTTAATTAAAGAAGCATCAACTCTTAATGAACATATTCAGTCTCTACCCAGTAACTTCTGTATTTTTCGTGTGCAGTTTTAGTCCAAATAAACTGCGTTCTGCAGAATAAATAAAAACAGCGGAGATTTCCTCCACAGAAAATGATGGAGGAAATCAATGTCCTGATTTCCGCGAATTCCAAGGAGAAACTTTTAAAAGCAAAATATTTGTTAGCATGTCTCACGTAGCCCAAATTGAACTCATGACAGTGACATCTTTAAATGGGATGAAAAAAGAATAACCAATATAAGTTCTTTTGAATCATATTTGAAAGAATGAAAAGGTCTCGCTGTTTTCATTTGCAAGCGGGACTCTAAGGTGGGATATTTATTCAAATCTATCTCTATCTATATTTATTCATATCTATCTCACGGAAACACTCACTGATTTCAATGGCGTTTCCGTGTGGTAGTGCCCCAATCGGCACTGTTGCAGAAAAAGAAATAACCCCTTAAGTGTGGGGATGATTAAAGAGAAAGATAGAAAGAGAGAGAGAGAGAGAGCTGGGGTGCAGTTAAAATATTATGTGACGTAACGCGTAGGGTTGGTGACGTCATCGCGCTGATGGTGTGTCTACACTGAGTCCTGGGCGTCCCTGCGATCTTACTAGCTGCATTTTCAAGCGCTGGCAACTATCCTATGCAGGAGCAGAGGACGTGGAGGCACTGATTGATTCAGTCTCCTGGCGCCAACTTGTGAAAGGAGTTGGTGGTGGCTACAAGCTGTGCAGATGTACCTTACCTACCTGGGACCCTCTCACCCCCGCAGATGACTACACACAGAGATTTCTCTCCCACGTATGGTTGCTTTTTTTTTAATCCTGTATGTGCATTTCCTTTGGGCTGCAGTTTTTTTTAATAAATGTACTCTTTTGTTTAATCAGTTACATGCTATGGAGCTTGCGCTTCTGTTTGTTTTTTGTTCACAGATATATCTATAGATATATATATATATAGATATATCTGTATATCTATATATATATATATATATCTATATATATATCTGTTTGCAATATGTACAATAGAGGACTGCGCTATTGTGTGAATTGCCAGAAATTAATGGTATAATTAAATGTTAAATAAATATAAATTAATGAAAATATGTATTTGATAAAATATATGATGGATAAATACCAAAAATGCATAAAAATCAATGTCTAATAAACAAACAACTCAAAAATAAAAATATAAATAAAATACGTGGTGCTGTGAACCTTCCTTTGTCTGCTCAATGCAGATAGTCCTAGAGAGTCCAAACAAATATGTCCAGTATTTGGGGAGTAAATGTAGCACTAACAGTGCACACCTTCCCTACGCGTTTCATCAGATGGACTGACTTCTTCAGGGGATGGGCTCTGGGTGTGTAGTATGGCATATATATACACCCACGTTATGGTGGGTAAAAAAAGTGACAAACCCCCTCCACAGCAAAGCATTAGCAAATGGAAATGTTAATGTATGCTCATTTGCATGTCTTAGACAGGTCTGCAATCCCGCCTTTCACCATTATCACCAAGCACTTCCACTGCAGCAAGGGATTCTGGGAAATGACATGCGCATACAGTAATATTTTTATTTGCTATATGCTTTGCTGTGGAGGGTTTTTGTCACTTTTTTTTGAGCATACAGTAATATTTCAATTTGATACATATATATATATATATATATATATATATATATATATATATATATATATATATATATATACAGTATATATATATATATATATATATATATATATATATATATATATATATATACATACAGTATGAGAAAGAATGAATGAAAAAAGAAAGAGAAAAAAGAAATATATTTGCAAGCACAGCAAAACTAACATCCTAATCCAAGCCATCCCCAAACACAGCCAAACGGATACAATACACAATTAAACTGCTGATGTTACTGCAGTGAAAGATCGGTAGCCAAGTTTTGGGTATCTGACAGAAAGGGGACTGGTCTGAAGAAGAAAAAAAAAAGAAAAAAGAAGAAGAGATAAATAAAGACAACCCTTGGGCCTTCCGCTCAGTTTCCTTCCTATCTGATGCTTCTGAAACTACTATTATGCACAAGATAAATTGAGGAACAAAAGGAAATTGGGAACTGTGAGATATCAGGCTATATGAATTTGAAAGATTAATTAAATTGGATGGTACCATCCAGATGAAGGTGATCAGAAATAATAAAAAGCAATACTGAGCTTGAGCGCACATTACTAACTATCCTCTACTTAGACAATTGAGACTACAGGAAGAAGACACAGTATGACGTCTTATCCCAACTACCAACACCTAATACACTCAAATCTAATCCACAATCAGACAGAGAAAACCCTTCTGTAGGGAACAAATGATCTATTACATGAACTTTGGGTGGCTGCAACAATATGCATATTCACAATATTTTAGAAGGGGGAAGATATCATCTGCCATAAACATTTTTATATGTAAATTGAAGACGCATAATGATGGGATATAGGGCTTTTAATGCAATTTTCCTCGCGTTTTTCTTCTGTGGGCTGCTACAAATGTAGGGCAACTGATGCTTGAGACCGACACCAGCGTAAAGAAGATTGCATGTAATAAGGTTATAAATCAACTGTGAATGAGACGTGCCCTGACAATAATTACATGTGACCCTTTGGAATATTCCCTATAAATACACCATTAAAAGAAAAATCAGTGAATGGATGAGAGCAGCCAGTGTTTGGGCACGGGGCAGCCTTTGTTTAAGATTTGCACCATGTCTGGTAACTGGAATATGACTCAGTCTAGGTTCTTCACTTCACACTACATCAGATCACATGCAGCACAGCTGTACTAGCAAATCTAGGCTGGAAACTTCCCTTCCATTACAGGGAGCTTTCCCATGGCTCTGCAGATATCAAACTTACCAGTGCATGATCAAACTTAAAAGTACTGATGTAGTAGGCCGGGATATCAGCAGCAGCTAGAGGTTCTGAGATCTGGGCAACTATTCCACATTCATCTACACAAAAGAAACAACATTACTGTGTCAGAGGTGCAATGGTAGTGTCTTAAGATGCCTCATTAACCATTGGAGGTGTTGCAGGCTGCTCTGGTAGCCAATGAGGTTAAAGGTTTAGTCTTAGTCTACTCATATCTTTATTGATGGCATTACTGTATCCTCAACTACTCCATTGTATAGCTGGTGTAACATCTGCTGATAGCAGTGCTTTTATTTGTATACATAAGGCTTTGGTCCCGCTGCGGCTGGCGGCGCGCGCGGCCGCGGGCCAACAGCTCCTTACCTCCGGTCTGGATGTCCCCGCTGGCTCCTTCCGGCGTGACTGACTGCGTGCTGGGAAGTGTCAGCCAGCCAGAGCTACAAGGAGCTTGTGGTTTCGGCGAGTGCTGCGTCACGTGACACGCAAGAGAACAAATCACGGATTGGATCCCAGCAGTCAATCCGATTTCCCCCCCCTGCTCCGATCCCCCCCTGCTCCGATTCCCCCCTCTGCTCCGATCCCCCCCCGTTCCGATTCCCCCCTCTGCTCCGATCCCCCCGTTCTGATTCCCTCTTTGCTCGATCCCCCTGTTCCGATCCCCCCCTCCCGTTGTGTGTAAGTGCCTGTGTGTGTGTGAGAGAGTGCCTCTGTGTGTGTGTGTGTGTGTGTGTGTGTGTGTGTGAGAGAGTGCGTGTGTGTGTGTGTGTGTGTGTGAGAGAGTGCGTGTGTGTGTGTGTGTGTGAGAAAGTGCCTGTGTGTTTGTGTGTGTGTGTGTGTGTGAGAGTGCCTGTGTGTGTGTGTGTGTGAGAGTGCCTGTGTGTTTGTGTGTGTGTGAGAGAGTGCGTGTGAGAGTGTGTGTGTGTGTGTGTGTGTGTGTGTGTGTGTGTGTGTGTGTGTGTAAGTGCGTGTGTAAGTGCGTGTGTGTGTGAGAGAGAAAGTGCCTGTGTGTGTGAGAGGGGCTGAGGGGCTGAGGGGCTGTCTGCAGTGCTGCGTGATGGTCCCGCCCCCTCACGTCATGACCGCACCCCCCACCCGTTTTGGCCACGCCCCCCCCCCCGCGCCGGAAAAATGTCACTGCAGACCACAGATCGCGGTGCAGTGAATTGCACGTGCCGCCGCCAAGCAAGGCGGCCGTGTGCAGCGGGGCCTTAGCCTAAGACAGATAAGTTGATGGTAACAGGCATCCATTGAGTTCTCTCACCGACTATACTTTCTGTAAGTCAGTGATGTCCATGAATGTGTGCAGAAAGATTTCTACATATGCACACTGAGTTCCCCACACCTACCTTGCATATCCAGTCTATTTTCTGCATGCTAAAACCTCACATCAGAGCAGCAACAGGTCCAAAGTGCAAACTTTCTCAGGATGTTACATGGAAAAACAGAAAAGATATAGTGCAAAAACATTTAGGCCAAAAATGGGGATTGGCCCAAAAACTTCAAAAATCAAATTTCCACTCACGTGGTCTATGGGAATATTAAAACGTTTTCCAATGGGCTCCACCTCTGCTGCACGCTGAGATAGGAGGACGAGTGAGCTGGTACCTGCTGCACGCTGAGATAGGAGGACGAGTGAGCTGGTACCTGCTGCACGCTGAGATAGGAGGACGAGTGAGCTGGTACCTGCTGCACGCTGAGATAGGAGGACGAGTGAGCTGGTACCTGCTGCACGCTGAGATAGGAGGACGAGTGAGCTGGTACCTGCTGCACGCTGAGATAGGAGGACGAGTGAGCTGGTACCTGCTGCACGCTGAGATAGGAGGACGAGTGAGCTGGTACCTGCTGCACGCTGAGATAGGAGGACGAGTGAGCTGGTACCTGCTGCACGCTGAGATAGGAGGACGAGTGAGCTGGTACCTGCTGCACGCTGAGATAGGAGGACGAGTGAGCTGGTACCTGCTGCACGCTGAGATAGGAGGACGAGTGAGCTGGTACCTGCTGCACGCTGAGATAGGAGAACGAGTGAGCTGGTACCTGCTGCACGCTGAGATAGGAGGACGAGTGAGCTGGTACCTGCTGCACGCTGAGATAGGAGGACGAGTGAGCTGGTACCTGCTGCACGCTGAGATAGGAGGACGAGTGAGCTGGTACCTGCTGCACGCTAAGATAGGAGGACGAGTGAGCTAGTACCTGCTGCACGCTGAGATAGGAGGACGAGTGAGCTAGTACCTGCTGCACGCTGAGATAGGAGGACGAGTGAGCTGGAACCTGCTGCACGCTGAGATAGGAGGACGAGTGAGCTGGTACCTGCTGCACGCTGAGATAGGAGGACGAGTGAGCTGGTACCTGCTGCACGCTGAGATAGGAGGACGAGTGAGCTGGTACCTGCTGCACGCTGAGATAGGAGGACGAGTGAGCTGGTACCTGCTGCACGCTGAGATAGGAGGACAAGTGAGCTGGTACCTGCTGCACGCTGAGATAGGAGGACGAGTGAGCTGGTACCTGCTGCACGCTGAGATAGGAGGACGAGTGAGCTAGTACCTGCTGCACGCTGAGATAGGAGGACGAGTGAGCTGGTACCTGCTGCAGCGGAACCCACGGACAGACAGGCTTCAGACCCTGGGTTGTTTATATCAGGGTGCGCAAACCTCTTGCGCTGCGCCCCCCCCTGCCTGCTCTTCTCACGATCGCGCCCCCCTTTCCTTCAATGGAGCATCAAATTTCGCTGCAGGATCATGTGACCCACGGCGTCATTTGAAATAACGTCTCCATGGTAACGGGCGTCATTTGATGCGGCGTTGCCACGTAGACGCGTGGTCAGGAATCGGTAAGTAAATTTACAGAGGCCTCTGTAACCGTGCCCCCCCCCCCAATAAAGTCTCGCGCCCCCCCCCCCCCCGTTTGGGCACCGCTTGTCTATATGCTTTTCATCCCTTGGGAGCATTCGAGTGCCTTTCCACTGTTCATTTATACTGTATCTCACGTTCATATGCAGGAGATCCTGCCCTGCACCCATACAAAGATAAAGATTCTGTTGGAGTCCACTTTGTGTTGGAAAACGCTTTAAGGGAGCAATCCAAGCAATATCTTACGTGTGTTATTTTAAATAAAATTAGATAATACTACATTTTTATTTTAAAATTGTTCTCTTAATGCCATTTTTTATGAGTTTTAACATACTGAGCATCCTTGGATTTCTATAGCAGGTCATTTAGCACATCTCCCCAGCAGTGCGAGATCTTTGCAACACTTTCCTGTTTGTGATCATTTGTTGCCAATATTTCCAACAAGTTTGAGCTGCAAACTGTAACGATAGATAATGTTTCCTTAGTAATATAAAAATACATTGTAGCTGCTGAGTTACGCTGACGGAAGGATTGAAACTGAGAGGCAGTTATTTAGTGATCCCTGGGAAGCAGGATCTTTGCTGATCGATCGCGGGAGAACCAGTCGGTCGGCAGTTTAGGTCATTAATTTTCAATAAAAGGTAATCAAAGGCTGCATATTAAAACAAAAATAATTTTAAAAAAAATGAAGCTGTTTAAATTGCCTCTAATTTTCCCATAGACCACGTGAGTGGGAATTTTATAGTTTTTGGACCATTCCCCATTTTTGACCTAAATGCTTTTGCACATGTAACGTCCTGGGAAAGTTTGTGTGTGTTCCATTTTTTGTAAAACCTCACATCCCGTACTGCAGGAGTGCGCAAACTTTTCAGTCTGCGCGCACCTACTTGCTCTGCCCCCTCCCTTACCTTGTCTCCGGCGTCAAATGAAACGTTGCCGTCACGTGAACCCGCGGCCATGGCGACACGACAACTTACAAAGGCCTCGTGCAGTCCCCCGGCATTTCATTTAAATGCCTTCGGAAAGAGCGCGGGGCCTCTGTAAGCGCCGCATCCCCCCCCGTAGAAAAGCAAATCCCTGTCCTACTGTACCATGACAAGTCCACCACAATTGTTGTGCGCCTATTTGCTTAGACATCTCTTGCCCCCTCCTATCTTCTTTGCAACCTTAGTTCAGCTAAATAATAATGACACAATTAACACACTGAGCGTACAAAACAAGTTATTTGATTTAGAAATCAGGATGACTCTTCAACATCAAAACAACACAACAATTATATTGGATTATCACAGAGAGCTGTCACTGTGCAACAAGAGTTTTTAAAAAGTCGAAATCGGCTATTATTACTACTTCAAAACACTACTATTGTGACAGGGCAATGCAGAAGCAGGTGTGCCCTAACAATGGCATAACAATGAGGAGTTACCTGATGACAGCAGCTATGACTGTAGTCAGGCAGTGACTGGTAACTGTTAACATAATTATAGCCCACTGATTGAACATTGAAAGTTTAAGTGCAAACAGCAGTTTGTAGATACATACCAAATCCAAGAGGTTGCCCACCAATACGAACCATCTTCCAGAGTTCTCCTGACGCGCTTGTAAACAGCAAATTATTAGGGAACCTAAACACAAAAAAACAAACTTACAATGGCAAGAAAAGAGCACTTGATTCTGTTTAACTCAAGTGAAGACCAAATTTAAAATGCATATGGGAAAGCCAAGAGACTTATTCTTCTGCTGATTACAACAGTATCAAAAGGGACAATTAACTATCTCCTTAATAGAGATGTGCAAAACTTTTGCCAGGGTTTGCAAACCTGACGAATTCTGCCATTTTTGGGGGGAACATATTTGCATAAAATCAGCACGCTTTGTCTAAAAATTCACTAAGGCTAAGGCCCCGCTCCCTCAGTCAGCGCGCCCGCACTGCAGACAGGCGCTGACAGACACAGACCGCGATATGCGGTCTGTAGTGAGCCGGGAGCCGGAGGGGGGCGTGGTTTGAGCAGAGGGACCCGCTACTCCCCCCCCCCTCCCTCCACGGGCTCGGGCTGCAGGAGGGAGCTGCTGCGGGCTGCTGTAAGGTAAGCAGCTCCCTCCCCCTTCTGCCACAAACGACACACACACACACACACACACTACCTTGTGTAGGAAGCTGCCTGATGACAGCTCCCGCTCCCGCCCCCGCCGCTGATTGGCTCATCAGCGCACCACGTGACACGTCACCGCTCGGGATCACAATTTTCTTGCATCCCCTGGCGGCTGACGCGTCACAGCGCGTAGTGAGCCAGCAGCGAGGGAGGACTGGGACCTGCTCGGGAGGATTCCCCTGCTGGTGGGGAACGCTCAAGCGGCCGCTCGCGCCGCCGGTCCCAGCCCTAAGCATTCAAAGTCAATGATAAGGGCCAGCATGGTCACCTGGCCCTTTATAAACTGCCCCTTCATTAACCCTGCCGGTGCTGTAACGCTGTGTAATACGGCAGGCATAAGCTTATAGGGGTTCATGTTAAAATGGATAAAAAGTAAAAGGTGAGCCACTGTGTGTGCTCATTAGCATGTCATTACCCAGAATCCCTGGCTGCAGTGGAAGCACTGTATGCTAAGTGATAATGGGGAAAGACAGGGTTGCAGACCTGTCTGTGACATGCAAATGCACCACAAGTGCCATCAGAACTCTGGTGACAATTTGCTTGTTTTTGAGCAATGTGAACTTTTGCAAAAATGCATAATTTACGGAAACGTGTCAAAAAGCGCTGGTAAAGACATCAACACCTCGACTCTTTTGCAGATTTCCATCCAGATCAGCTTTCTGCACTTATTCTGTATTCTACTAAAACGTATCCACTTTCAAAATTCAATGAAACAAACAAACAAAAAAAAAAGTGTCAAAGTCTCAGGCGACCATTTTAACATTATTTGACATTATTACGCTAGTTACTATTTTACAAAAGCTAGATAGCAAATTTTGAGCTTTTTGGGCCCTTTTGCAGTAAGTTTTGGAACGTGAATGTCGGCAGCATTGCACATCTCTAGTCGGTAAGAAGTTGGATGCTTGACCAATGTGGGTCGGCGGCCACATCAGCTCAAATGAGCCTCACCTTTGCTGTGTCTGCACATCCATTACCAAGGAGATGTAACCCTCTATGAGGGAAAAGGAGAAGAAGCGTATATGACCAGACTCCTCGCTGCCCACCACCGAATCTTTTACTCTGGAAAAACAAAACATACATCTCTGTAACATGCAATAGTTTCTCTGTGGATGGACATGTAGTGGGGAATGGGGAGGACAGACCGGTTTTCTAAATGTGTTGATTTCTTTGGGGAATGTATTTATTTTCTGCTATGAGCCCAAATTCCATAGCAATCCATAACAGTACTACAGAAATACTCATACGCCAGAATGCTAAATCGACAAGTATCGGACATTTCAGTCTGCCGGACATTGTGCCGGCTAAGATACAGCTCGGTGACCAAAGCATTACCCAAGATCGCACGGAGTGTAAGTAGATGTGGCTGAAATCAAACGGTGATGTAATGAACAGCAACACCTAAGCCATTACACCACGCCTCCTTCCAATAATATGTACTTATGATTTGTGCTTTACTTTTGCTGTAGTTTTGTGACGAGTTTGTTAGGCATGGTACAGGATAAGATCAATAGGAGTATGCTTAACATTTAACAAGAGCGTGTTTTGGCGCTTCAAAGTAAGTTACTCTGGTATCTGAAATATGGAAATTAGACTAATTACTCTGAACCTTTTTACAATCTTCCACCAAGACAGGTTTACACAAGTGAGAAATATATTGTAGAGAGCTGCTAAAAAAAAATGCAATCTGTGTTTTTTTTTTTTAAAGAAAATAACATTTTGGCGATTTTAAAATAGCATTTTATACTGTCTACTGTCACTGCTTGGGCTTTTCTACAGACCAGTGCCAACCGGCATTGTACCAGGTAGGTACAGTATATTTGGTAGCTTCACCTATAGTTCTGGTGTCATGGCATCAGTGGAAACAGAGTACCACTACGTTTCTATTTACATATATACATATGTGAATATTATGGAAAGGAAATAAGATTTATTTTAAAATGTGACTCTCCTTTTCCTATGTTAAAGAATAAACAGAGTGTAATTCCTTTGAGAATGGAGCTCACAAAATGTGGTGTTACAATGTTTAACAGGATCATGCTTATATCATCCGGCGCCCAGGCCATCAAAGTATCTCTACTCTTTAATTAGACACTTTTTTGCCAAGGAGAGCTGAGGTTCTAGCCCTGTGGCCTGCAGAGGGGCTGTTACGACTTGCGTCGCCGGTGACAGGGGATGTGTGGTTTTCTCTGCATGGGCTCCTGTGTTGTTTAAACCTACCCATTGGAGTAAAACATAACATCCATCAGGAGTGTCGCCACAGTCGGAAGGGTGTAGGGATCCAGGCTAGTAACACAAAACATATTACTGGGGCTGGAGAGCGGATGAATGACCGGCCTCTGAACTACAAGACAAAGAAGAATAACAATTAGACTTACTGTTCTAAAACACTCACATGTTTATGTCATTTGAAGGAGCAGTCCCTACAAGCGCAGTAAAAGTACATAAATACCCGCATTCCCATGGCTAACAAAAATGCTTTAAAGGGTTTTTACCATCTCTATGTAATGTTTTTTGGTGATAAGATTTTGTCAGTCGTCAAATCTACAGGAATTTATTTTTTTGTTCTGTTTGTAAAATAATCATATTATTACACAAACAGTTGCACATAATTAGCAGAGGTGCATGAATACTAATCATTCAAATTGTGTGTTTAAATGTTTGACCGCTCCATAGCGCTATATCACATGTAAACTCTTCTGAGCTGAAAGCGCTTGGCATGTTATGGTAAGGCCACATGACTCGTACCGAGCTTGGGTTTCACAAATCCATTTGTTACTACAAGGTTATCAGCAGCTACAGCCTCTCCGTTCACCACTTGCAGGATGGTAAACTCGGCCGCCAGTGTGTGCATCACAAACGGCAGATCCCGCTCGCGTACCTGAGAAAGAGAGAAGGGTTGCAAAAGGTCTCAGTGTCACGTAGCTTTGCTCACATGGACCTCCAGTTTTGTTCAGCTATGCAGCGAGGCTCATGTACACACACACACACACACACACACACACACACACATTTATTTTATTTATAAGCCGTGTTGAAATGTTTATTCTGATCAGAATATTTACCAGATCTGTTGTACGCAAATGTTTAATTTATACATGCAGTTTCCATATTTATTTATAGAAAATAAAAGAACAATGTTAATCAGTTTTATAAAACAAGCTAATATTTGGATTATCAGTTAATATTCCCAAAATACGTAACAAAAACCCGGTGTAAAGCACAAATGTAGTACTAAACTTTTATTTTTTTACTTATACTTTTATAAAATGTTCAAACATAAATGGGAAGGGAAGGGGTACAGAGAGAAAAAAAAAAAAAAAAAAAAGCAGGAAAGGGGGACGTTGCTTCAAAACAAATGTATTGATGCCATCGCGTGAGCTTATAGTGGACGCGACGGCACTACCAAAATCTTTGTAGTCACTAGAATTTGATTTTGCAGAGACGGTCTCCCCATGTGACTACTGCCTATAAGCCAATCACATAGCCCCTCTGCCTTTCCCCTTGCTGACGTCACTCCCCTTGTAGCCAGCGACGTCTCCAAACTGGATTACAACTTTTGCAATTGTGACGTCATCGGTCGCGTCGCCAGCACTATAAGTGCGGCCTTACAATCGACAAAACAGTCAAATTACATATCATACCACATTTTATAACATTTTATCAATGACATATCCTACAACAGGCCTGCCCAACACGCGGCCCCCCTGCACTCATTGTGCGGCCCGCGACGGATTTCCCTGTCCTCCTCCCTCCCGAGCCTCCTCTCCCGCCCACGAGCCGCTATCCCCGCCTCCTCTCCCGGCCGCAAGCCGCTATCCCCCCCTCCTCTCCCGGCCGCGAGCCGCTATCACCCCCTCCTCTCGCGAGCCGCGAGCCCCCCCTCCTTTCACGGCCGCGAGACCCCCCTCCTCTCCCGGCCGCGAGACCCCTCCTCTCCCGCACGGGAGCCGCGAGCCCTGAGCCCCCTCCTCCTCGAGCCTGCTCTCAGGACTGCACGAGTGTGCTAGTCCTGCCTGCTCCGTGAGGTGCCGTTGGGGGGAGGTGAGGTGCAAGGGGGGGGCGGGAGGCGCAAGGGGGAAAGGGAGTGAGGTGCCAGGGGGGGAGATGCAGGGGTTGGGGAGGGGAGGTGAGGTGCAGGGGGGGGCGGTGCAGGGGGTGGGGGGGAGATGCAGGGGGTGGGAGGAGGTGAGGTGCAGGGGGGGAGGTGAGGTGCAGGGGAGTGTGTGAAGTGAGTTGCAGGGGGGAGGAGGGGTGCAGAGGGGGGGGGTGAGGTGCAGGGGGGAGGTATAGTGGGGTGAGGTGCAGGGGGGAGAGTGAAGTGAGGTGCAGGGGGGAGAGTGAAGTGAGGTGCAGGGGGAGGTCTAGTAGGGTGAGGTGCAGGGATGTGAGATGCAGGGGGGAGAGTGAGGTGCAGGGGGTGAGGTGCAGGGGGGTGGGATGTGTGGTCTGGAAGGGGGTATTGTGTGTTATGTGGAGGGGAAGTATTGTGTATGGGTGAGGGGGAGAGATGGGGGTGTGAGATAGAGGGTGAGTCTCGCAAAGGTTGATGATGAGGGGTGTAGGGGGAGATATGAGGATGAGGGGTTCTGGGGGAGATATATGAAGATGATGAGTGCTGGGGGAGATATGAGGATGATGAGGGGTGCTGGGGGAGATATGAGGATGATGGGGTGCTGGGGCAGATATGAGGATGATGAGGGTGCTGGGAGAGATTGATGAGGGGTGCTGGAGGAGATATGAGGATGATGATGATGATGATGATGATGAGAGGTGCTGGGGGAGATATGATGATGATGATTTTACCCGTGCGGCCCGAATCTGTTTTCCTTGGAGCAGTTCGGCCCTTCTCGCTTTAGAAGTTGTGCAGGACTGTCCTACACTCATCACTCCCAGATCCTCTATCCTATTGTGGTCTTACCCCTATCCAAAATCCCAGTTATCCCAGACTCTATCAAACTTCCTTGTGGTGTGATTCAAGAATGAGGTGAGTTTCTCCATTAATTATACATAATTAACCCTTCTAATGACCTCTCTTCTGGAGGGCGGCAGTGTTTTTTCCACGCTGCTGCTACCACGCACCTAGTCGCCGTTAATATATGTCAAATTTATTTCACTGTGTAACAATTTACATCTTCCATAGGCTTAGCCTAGATGATTAAATTGGGTCTAGCGGAACCTTGGTTACCGTCACATCTTTTGTTAATTTCAAAATTTAAGGTTGGAGGAAAGGAAATTTCACCAGCAACAAAGAAAAGGGTTCTTTACAGTAAGGGCAGTTAAAATGTGGAATTCATTACCCATGGAGACTGTGATGGCAGATACAATAGATTTGTTCAAAAAAAGGTTGGACATCTTTTTAGATGGGAAAGGTATACAGGGATATACCAAATAAGTATACATGGGAAGGATGTTGATCCAGGGATTAATCTGATTGCCAATTCTTGGAGTCAGGAAGGAATTTATTTTTCCCCTTAATGGGTTTTTTTGTTTGCCTTCCTCTGGATCAATAAGTAAGTATAGATATAGGATAAAGTATTTGTTGTCTAAATGTAGCATAGGTTGAACTTGATGGACCTACGTCTTTTTTCAACCGCATCTACTATGTAACTATGTAACTATATGTAACTATGACCTCCAGTATGTCTGCATGACTGGGCAAAACCACCATATATATGTGCTAGATCCCCTATCTGTCTGCATCCCCTCCATCATCTATCGGTCGCCTCCGGAAACATTTGCTGTAACCTTTTGGGAGTGTAATACCAGCCTAACAAAATGTAGTAAATATTCTCTTTTGTTACTGTACATATAGAGGTTTTACCCGCGTTATCACATATACCTTCCCAGTCCTCTCTTGTTATTTCAGTCTGGAAATCCAGAGCTCACTGCCCATATATTTAGGGGCCTGGGCTTCCTTTTGGGGGATTAAACCTTGGTACAGGGATGAGATCAGACCTTTTTGATATTTTTTTGTTTGCATAAATCTTCGAATCGTGTGTGAAACCCTGGCGCACAAAATGTCGGACATGCATATATTTAAACACCTCTATGTCTCCAGGTTTCAAAGTCCCGACCCGGAAACACCGGCAAAAACCCTGGATTACCGAATAGGGGTGCAAGTCTAGATGGAGTTGACATAACCTTATATTTCTTTTTGGCCTACTGCCAGATTTTCAGAGTAAACCCGATTACCGGCAGCTCAGGCTGTCTCCCAAGCCCAGTCCTAGAGCTTGACCACAGCAAAGTAGGCAGGACAACCGGGTATTTAAGTGAGCTTTCCAGATCCACCCAAGCATAGGTCCCTCCCGGGGAGTGCCAACAAACCATTTGTTTCAAACGAGAGGCTATATAATATTTTAGAATATTTGGAACCGCTAGACCCCCTCCTTCTTTAGACTCCAGCATAATTGACCTGGCTATTCTCGGTTGTTTATGTTTCCAAATTGCACAATTCTATTTTGGATTTCTTTAATATTTATATATGGGACAGATATTGGTAATGCTTGTGTGACGGTTCACGGATTCCTTCCTCTCCATGTGTCCCCGTCACCGCGCTTTCCCCTGCCTCTGATCTTTCCCCCATGCCTCCTCGTTCTGCTCTCCCTTCCTCCTCCCGCACCCGTACCTCTGCGGCATGCCCTGACGCCCTCCCAGCTGCCGCGCGCGTTCCCCGCAGAGCGCGCGCATGTTCCCAAACACCCGATCCCCTCCGTGGCACTCTCTGCTCGCGGCGTCCCTCTGTCTCCCCTCCGGTCTCAATACCTTCTGCAGTCACTCCTCCGGTTCTCTCTCCTCCCTCGGCGGGCCGCCCTGCGGCGCTCCGCGCGCTTTCTGACGCAGCCTGTGCGCGCGCACCCCAACCTTACAGAGGGCGCATGCACGCGCTCCTCTTGTAAACCTCCCCAGACCTCTGGCTCCGCCCCCCATGCTGTACAGGCCATCTCCCTCTCTGATTTACCCATCTCCTCCCTCTCTCCTTCTCACCTATCCCTGCTGCCTCTCACTCTACCCTCTACTCCTCCTCTCTCTCCCATTGGTGTTCCCTCCTTTATAACCCCTGTCTGTCCTCTCACTCATTGCTCTGCATAGCTTCTTGTGACCCCTGTGTGTGCAGTCCTATGCTTGGCTCTCCTGTCTCTTTCAGCGTTTGTTCCTGTTCCTGCTTATCTTTGGATCTCCCTGGCTTGAACTCTGCTTTGTACTGGATTACCCTGCTCTCTCCTGCCCTTGAACCCTGCGTCCGGATACGACTTTGCTGCCTTCTGTTACCCCTGGACTCTGGCTTACGGACATCACTATCCTGCTCTCTATTGCCCCTGGACTCTGGCACACGGACATCACTATCCGAACTCTGAAACCCAAGGTGTTGCAAGTATATCTTAACCCTTTTTCTACAGGCCCGGCAACGCACTACCACAGTCCGGGCACGCCCTCACTACTGTGGGTGCGTGTTATAACCCTACCCACCTCAGTACTGGGGACTGGCCAGGTCTGCGGGCATACAGGCGTTACAGCTTGGAAATAATATAGCATGTCTGGGGAGGATACTCATCTTAACCGCGGTTATACGCCCTATCAAGGAGATATAGTGAGAACTCCAAGCTTGCAGATCCTTTCTAATCTTTTGGGATAGTTATATTTATATAATGAGTTATAGACCCTAGTAAGGTATATCCCCAAATACTTCAGATGGGTCTTTTCCCACCTATAGTCAAAATGTCGTTTAAGAACCTTGACCTCCTTTTCCATTAACGTTAAATTTAGCACTTCCGATTTTTCCACATTAACTTTATACCCAGACAACCCACCAAACCTCCGAAGAGCGGATTGTAAGGTCGGGTGAGATGTTAATAGGTTAGCTATAGTAAGGATAATATCATCCGCGAAAAGTGATAGTTTGTAACAATTATCTTTTATATTATTCCCTTGTACAGGCATACCCCGGTTTAAGGACACTCACTTTAAGTACACTCGAGAGTAAGTACATATCGCCCAATAGGCAAACTGCAGCTCGCGCATGCGCCTGTCGTCACGTCCTGAACAGCAATAACAGCTCCCTACCTGTACCGAAGCTGTGCGCAAGCGGGGAGACTAAAGAGCCTGTTACAAATGCGTTATATGACGATTGCAGTACAGTACATGCATCGATAAGTGGGGAAAAGGGTAGTGCTTCACTTTAAGTACATTTTCACTTTACATACATGCTTCGGTCCCATTGCGTACGCTAATGCGGGGTATGCCTGTATATATGAGGAAGCTCTGAATGTGGCGCAAGGGGTTCGATTGTCAAGGCAAAGAGAAGAGGAGAGGGGGGGCACCCCTGTCTAGTCCCGTTCTTAATTGTTATCAGATTCCTCTCCCACCCTGGGATCCTTGAGTGGCGTTGCCGTCTGATAGAGGGCCCGGACCCCTTGTAAAAAGAACCCGAAAATCCAAATGCCTCCAGCATCTTCTCTAGAAAATCCCATCTTATCGTATCAAAAGCCTTCTCCGCATCCAGGCTCAACAACACTGCTTTCGTCTTAAATTTATGTATCTGATCTATCACATTAATAAGTTTCCTTTGGTTATCCGATGCCTGGCGTTCGTTTACAAAACCTACCTGGTCATAGTGGATTAATCTAGGAAGTATTGGGATCAACCTGTTAACCAAGATTTTATTATATTATAGTTAGTGAGCTTGTGCTCAGCAGGGAGTTCACAGTAGCAGTTTGGGAGCATAATCGTATCGGTCCCAAGTAAACTCCCAATCCAATATGTATGGAGGAGCTAGGCAGTACAGAGTGATGGGACACTGATCCTGAAGAACAGTGTGTAGTCCCACCATAGGCCCACTTGAGATGGGGCGCTATGGACACCATGCAGGAGATTGCTATGATAACTATTACTAAAGAAACAAGCAAGACTACCTCCCCAGCGTAGGAGTGAAAGCTACAAGGGGAAGAAGCACAGAGTAACCATATTGTTTGTGACAAACTAATGTCTGAAGTGAAGTCTGTTTTTTATGGCGAGTATTATCAACTGATGTAAATAAAGCTCTTGTTTGTACTAACGGAGCGCTCATCATTATTCTACCTGCATATCCACACCCAGCCTGCATGGAGCCATCATCCTAAACATATATGACAGACTGAACACAGCCATGTATATATATATATATATATATATATATATATATATATATATATATATATATATATATATATATCCAACTCGGATACTCAGTGGAAGTGCTGTGTGCTGGGTGATAATGGGGAAAGATAGGGTTGCAGACCTGTCTAAGACATGCAGGTGAGCACACAGTAATATTTCCAATTGCTATATGCTTTGCTGTGGAGGGTTTTTGTCACTTTTTTTTAACTCAACAAATATATATTTATTTATTGTTTTTATATATATATATATATATATATATATATATATATATATATTTGGACAAACAAAAGAAAAAAGCTGCGCCTCTGAATTTCAGTGTTAAATAAATCTAAAAATAAATCTGAAAATTGTGTGCTAAAGATTAATCAATGATAATGTACATATAAATAATAATAAATAAATAAAAATGTGAATCGGTCCACTCCAGCGCTTTGTGATGACGTAATGTCAATGCGTCCGACGTGATGACGCTCCCTGACGCGTTTCGTCACTCACGGGTAACTTCCCGCTGGAGTGGACCGATCCATGCGCTGGTGCTACAGAGGCCTGGTAACACGGAGCCACTTTCTTTGACTCTTCAACAATATCATACATCCACTGGCCCTGGACATCTGCTGGGACGTTGGCCCATCCTGTTTTGAGATCGGTTATTTCCCCAGGACAGAAAGCAGCAACCGGATGGTGGTGATTATTATCACGCAATGCCTATTTTATCTGTACTATTGTGAGTGCATTTTTACACCCCCCCTTCCCCTCATTAAATATACTATTTTACGCTATGGGGCGTGCGCTCTCTCCTCTTTTTTCCTTCTATATATATATTTGTTGATGTACAAAGTTACACAGTGGTATTAACTCAAAAAAGTTAATGTCTAAGGCCGCAATTATACAGCGCGCGATGACGCTCGCGTGTGCGCCAACCACAAATTGCCTAATGCCTATGAGGCCGCTCCTAGTGCGTGCGTGCACGACAGAGTGCGATGGCGCAACCGCGATTTGAAGAGACAGAACATTTTGTCTTTTCAAGCACTGACGCGTGACGTCCACGTCACATGAGCGGTTCAGCCAATGAGGACGAACCAACTTCGTGACGCATCCGCCACGCCTCCCCAATCTCCTGCATTAAAGTTCACAGATCGCTGGGGTTGCAGGAGTGCGCAGGGCTACGCGCTCCGTCGCGCAGGTAGCATAATCTTAGCCTAAGATATTATTCTGTACCAATTGTCCTTTTCCATAATTACTTCATCAGAAAATAAACTATACAAAAACCTAGCTGGATCAGCACTCAAAATGACTTGCGTTTTGCTTTCGGTCTCACCAAGTTTCTTCTATAAAGCTGCAGTTCAAGGAATGTCCAACATCTGGGTTTTTTTTTTTTTTTTTTTTTTTTTTTAATAAATCAGTTCTGTACTATGAGAAAATACTAATAGCATTTAAAAAATAATAATATTTTAAAGACATTTTTTATGTATTCTAATGTAACAAGCATTTTTGTTTCTATAGCAACCATTTACAAAGTCACATTCCCTTCTGAAACAGGCTCTAGCTCTTGATCTCTGCTCGCTCTCTATCAGTGCAACAATTGTATCTAGTGACTGCCTGGTCACATGATCTTCCACACTGAACTTTGCATTTTGGGTCCTCTTCTGCTGCACTGACAGAGATTGAATGAACCCCGAGCCGAATCTTCAGAGATCATAGGAGAACGGATCGATCGGCAACCTGGCTAATCACTTCTCAGTGTACAGATTGTATTGATGCACATACAGTAAACGGCAGCTTTAATGTACTGTATCAAAAAAGCAGCAATACAGAAAAAAAATCAGCACAGGCAGGGAGAGGAAATGTTAGCAGACACACACTGCTATATGTGCACAATAGAGCAATGTTTCAAGGCCCCCTGGCCCCTTCGTCAGGCTTAATGGTGAGTGCAAGTTCTTTCTATTTGTTATCAAATCAATTATAGAAACAAAAACATATACTAAAAAACTAAATTCATAGAACTTAAATAATTATTTGAGGAAAAAAAATTGAAATGAATAATAAATGTCTGAAAAAGCATTCTTACCAATATAAAGTCGGTTTGATAGGTGGACAGCATAAATACAGAGATGTTCTGGTCTGCCAACGGTGCGATTACCGACTTGGCAATTTTGGTCACTCCGATGGGTTGAGAACTGGAGGAGCTGCCACCTCCCGATACCACATTGAGGGCTAACCATGTTGCGTCTGCTACACTCAGGTGTTCTGAGGAAGGGAGTTCTGAAAGCAAACAAGACAAAGCTTCCATTAAAAGGTGCATTCTCATTAAGAGACTAAGGCCCATATTTACTAAGCGGTGCAATGTCATAGGATACCCAATAAAGACGGAAGACAACTCACTGTCCATTCAAGTGAAAGGAGTCTTCCGGCGCAAGGTGGTGTCCCATGGCTTAGCACCACTTAATAACAATATACAACAGATTGTGTTTCATTTTAACATTTCCCATAAAGAAGAGAACCACAACACAGTTAATTGGGCAATAAAGCAATTTACTTCCTATGAGAGAAGGTGGAAGACATTATTTAGACGTCTCACAAAAAGAAAACTATGGGCCATATGGATCAAGAGAAGCACATTAGGAGATTGCTCTTAAAACAGTGACAAAATAGGTAATTTTGCATCAATGTACCAAGGACCTATGATCCAATTTGCTACGCATGAGCCATTGCGTGTTCTGGAGGAGTTAGAGGAGATAGACCAGAAATATATTATAATTAAATGTGTCACAATGTGGGGCTATAAATGGCGCAGTTTCTTCCATATTTGCACCAAATAAATCGGCCAGGTTTAGGGAGACTTTAATCTCTTCACCTAAGGCCATGTTTATACCGAAAAACGTGCGTGGCGTCGCTTGGAGTGAAGTAGCATACATACAATTGAAGTGCTCATACCAAATGGCGACGGTCACGTCACGCACCGTACTGCAAAGCGGACGGCTGTGGAAGAGACTTCCAAATGAGTTATTCTCCGTCAACGGCCGTGTCACGTGAGCGCTTCAGCCAACGAAGGCGAATTGCTCACGGCCACGCCTCCTCTGCCCTGTCTCCCTGGTATAATCAAGATGCTGCTCGGCGGCAGCGCAGGGTGACGTCACAGAATAGCGCTGCTGCCTTGCAGCCCTTGGTATAATGTCAGCCTAAGGAATTGGTGCCAAATGTACGAAACAAACTTAAAGAAGCAACACCACCCAGAGCTCCATCTTAACCCCTCAGACACTTAACACTTCAAAAGCTTATATCTCCTGAACGAAGCACCAGATATTAGAAATAAAATAAAGCGTTGGGGAGGGAAATAAATCTCTCAAATACAAGTAAATGGAAAAATGTTGATTAGGGCAGACAGCTGCTTTAACAAGTTACATTCATTTGCCTCCAGCGCATTGTGATGCAGATGGAACTTTACGCTGCACGTTTTGGAGGAAATTGCATACTACATTGCAATCTTAATACATATTCCCCTGTATCTTACAGGCAGATATGTCTGGAACTCGACAGCAGGTACATCCTTCAAGATGCTTCACCGAGGTATGTTTCGTTTTCAACTACATTCCGGGAAGGCACAAGAAGACAAAGTGATTTACCCAAAAGCCGCACACACTGGCCCAGGCGGGATTTGAACGAACACACACACACACACACACACACACACACACACACACACACACACACACACACACACACACACACACACACACACACACACACACACACACACACACACACACACTAGTTTATTTAAAGGTGTAGTTCCCTGCAATATGATCTATTTTGAAAGTGAGCTTAGTGTTATGCCCCGTAGAGCAGACTACCAACCTCATTTCCCAACCCCATCTTTTCTTGATTTGATTTTAATTTGCATAAAAAATGCCCAAAGCCTGCAGCAGTGTTTTCACATGGCAACCTCTGCTGTTTATCCTCACCTTCTCCACTTGACCAGGGGTGGCTGGGAGTATAGCAGTGGGACCAATACACTGTGTGCGCGGAGGGCCTCCTACGTCATGTGACGTCAAGGCAACGCGCCACAATTTGACTTTGTATGGCAGCAGGAGACGCCAGCACTTGCACTCCACCCCTTGTCCAACTCCGTTAATCACAGTTTAAATGTTGTTGTGGTCAATTGAACTACCACAACATTTAAAAGTTTGATCACAAAAGTTGGGCCGGCGAACAGAGTGGGGCTTCTAAGTGCGAGGCCAGGTGCATTCTCTTGACAAAGCCCCATAGGGGTGAAACACGTTAGTTTTACAGGGGACTTATCCCTTTGTATCCATTTTTTGTTTGACTTAAATAAACATATTTTTTCTGCAATAGCACAGTCCAGCCTTATACTTTTGTCTAGCGGTGCCCGCTGACTTTCTCTCTTCATTGAGAGGTTTTTCTTCTCACCGATGGCTAGGGTTGCCAGGTGGCTTCTCCAAAAATACTGGACTCAATGGTGAAAGGTGCATCAGGTCACTATGTCTAGGATGGAGGGGGGAGGGGAATGAAACAGATAATGAACTAAATGGAATAGATGAGGATACAAGGTTGTATGGTGGTAGAATGAGGGCAAGTGCAAGTTTGACAAGCAGTGAGATACCCATAGTAAATAGAGATAATACTAGAAAACTTCTAAAGACTAAACCAAGTGGGAGCAGAAAGGAAGGAGCAGATAAGATAATAGTACAGGCTGAAAAAAAACTTAAATGCATACTTGCTAATGCAAGAAGCCTGACAGATAAAATGGGGGAGCTTAAATTAATAGCTGCAAGGGAGCATAGGCATTACTGAAACATGGTGGGATGAAACTCATGACTGGACAGTTAATTTAGAGGGTTATTCTCTTTTTCGGAAGGATCGAACAAATAGAACGGGAGGTGGAGTATGTTTATATGTTAAACCGGATCTAAAACCTATTATAAGGGATGATATCTATGAAGGGAATGATGAAAATGTAGAGACCTTGTGGATAGAAATTAGCAGTGGAAGTAAAAGTATAAAGAAAATGTTTGTGGGAATATGCTATAAACCACCAAATATCTGTGAGATTGAGGAAGCTAAAATACTTTTGCAAATGGAGAAGGCATCAAAACTGGGTCATGTTTGCATAATGGGGGATTTTAATTATCCAGACATAGACTGGGGCAATGAGATTAGCGTTACAACAAAGGGAAACAGGTTTTTGGGGGTGCTTAAAGATAATTATATGACCCAAATTATTGAGGAACCAACCAGGAGAGGGGCAGTTCTGGATTTGGTCATATCAAACAATGTAGAAGTAATAACAAATATTCAAGTCCTGGAACATTTGGAAACAAATTATCAAAAAACAGATTACTTGGGTTCAACAAAAACTTTAAACTTTAGAAAGTCAGATTTTAATAAACTGAGGTCTAATCTAGTAGTAATACACTGGGATGATGTTTTTGCAAGGAAAAATGTAGAAGATAAATGGGCAGTCTTTAAAACATTGTTAGAAAAGCACACTTATCAGTGTATACCATTGGGTAATAAGTATAAAAGAAATAAGTCAAAACCAATGTGGCTAAATAAACAGGTAGGGGAGGAAATGGACAAGAAGAGGAAGGCGTTTAGATTCTTTAAGTCAGAAGGGACAGAGACATCGTATCAGAATTATAAGGAATGTAACAAAAATTGCAAAAGGGCAATCAAATTAGCAAAAATGGATAATGAAAAAAGGATTGCAATAGAAAGTAAGGTCAACCCTAAAAAGTTCTTTAAGTACCTTAATAACAAAAAAATGAGAAAAGAAAATATAGGACCCTTTCAGTGTGCGATGGGTAGGCAGATTATTGTAGATAAGGAAAAAGTAGAGGTATTAAACAAATTATTTGCCTCTGTGTTTACCAGGGAAGAATCAAATTCAATAGTAGTGTCGCAGGAGGAAGCCACAACCTCCATATTAATGAACAATTGGTTAACTGAGGAAGAAGTTCATAAGCGACTTGAAAAAATTAATGTAAATAAGGCACCTGGCCCCGATGGCATACATCCAAGAGTTCTCAAGGAGTTAAGCTCAGTAATAGCAAAACCATAATATTTAATATTCAAGGACTCCATTTCCACAGGCTCAGTACCACAAGATTGGCGTAAAGCAGATGTGGTGCCTATATTTAAAAAAGGAGCTAGATCACACCCGGGGAATTACAGACCTGTAAGCCTGACTTCAATAGTAGGGAAACTACTTGAAGGTTTAATACGGGATAATATTCAGGAATACCTAATGGAAAACAAAATTATTAGTAATAGTCAGCATGGATTTATGAAGGATAGATCATGCCAAACTAACCTTATTTGTTTCTTTGAGGAGGTAAGTAGGAATTTAGACCAGGGTAATGCAGTTGATGTGGTCTACTTAGATTTTGCAAAGGCTTTTGATACGGTTTCACACAAGAGGTTGGTGTACAAAATAAAGAAAATTGGACTCAGTAATAATATATGCACCTGGATTGAAAACTGGTTAAAGGACAGACAACAGAGGGTTGTCATAAATGGAACTTTTTCAGGTTGGGCTAAAGTCGTGAGTGGAGTACCTCAAGGATCGGTACTGGGACCCCTGCTTTTTAACTTGTTTATTAATGACCTTGAGGTTGGGATCGAGAGCAAAGTCTCCATCTTTGCTGATGATACTAAATTGTGTAAGGTAATAGAATCAGAGCAGGATGTAATTTTTCTTCAGAAGGACTTGGAGAGACTGGAAACGTGGGCAGGTAAATGGCAGATGAGGTTTAATACAGATAAATGTAAGGTTATGCATTTGGGATGCAAGAATAAAAAGGCGACTTACAAATTAAATGGAGATATATTGGGGGAATCCTTGATGGAGAAGGATTTAGGAGTGCTTGTAGACAGCAGGCTTAGCAATAGTGCCCAATGTCATGCAGTAGCTGCAAAGGCAAACAAGATCTTATCTTGCATCAAACGGGCAATGGATGGAAGGGAAGTAAACATAATTATGCCCCTTTACAAAGCATTAGTAAGACCACACCTTGAATATGGAGTACAATTTTGGGCACCAATCCTAAGAAAAGACATTATGAAACTAGAGAGAGTGCAGAAAAGAGCCACCAAATTAATAAAGGGGATGGACATTCTAATTTATGAGGAGAGGCTAGCTAAATTAGATTTATTTACATTAGAAAAGAGGCGTCTAAGAGGGGATATGATAACTATATACAAATATATTCAGGGACAATACAAGGAGCTTTCAAAAGAACTATTCATCCCACGGGCAGTACAAAGGACTCGGGGCCATCCCTTAAGGTTGGAGGAAAGGAAATTTCACCAGCAACAAAGGAAAGGGTTCTTTACATTAAGGTCAGTTAAAATGTGGAATTCATTACCCATGGAGACTGTGATGGCAGATACAATAGATTTGTTCAAAAAAAGGTTGGACATCTTTTTAGATGGGAAAGGTATACAGGGATATACCAAATAAGTATACATGGGAAGGATGTTGATCCAGGGATTCATCCGATTGCCAATTCTTGGAGTCAGGAAGGAATTCATTTTTCCCCTTAATGGGGTTTTTTGTTTGCCTTCCTCTGGATCAATAAGTAAGTATAGATATAGGATAACGTATCTGTTGCCTAAATTTAGCATAGGTTGAACTTGATGGACGTACGTCTTTTTTCAACCTCATCTACTATGTAACTATGTCAAGGGACGAAAATACCGGACACATACATGTCCAGTATTACAGTACCTCTCATTTTTTACTGGACAGAGTATCCAAATACAGGACAGTCCAGTTCAATACCGGACACCTGGCAACCCTACCGATGGCACATCAAGTTGTCCCTGCCACCAGGCAGCACAGATCTGGTTTTCATGCAAACTACAAAGGATCGTGGCAGAAAAAAGGTCTTCTCAGATAAGGTTCCTTCAGGTCTACTGATGACTGACGTCATTAAGTGAGAGTGGATAAGCCACCATATGAATTTAGGTTTTGACTAGGTTTGCAGCAATAAGATACATAGTAGAAAAAATATCAGCGAAAAAACTAGAGGTAAAAACTGACTTCCTACTATACAGTACTGTAAATAAAACATGCAAGGGAACAGCCCCATTTAAGACTAACTCTACCTTTAGACGATTAAGCCTCACACTTTTTTAATACAGTATCACATTACATTATCAATTCCTTTTCCTTTGACAGACCTCAAAAACCCAGAGTGAGAGAGTTTATATATACAGTCACAATTGAAAATGACTTTTTCTTAGTGCTTTCAACTTCAAAATCACCCAAATATTTCTATTTGTTTTTAGTTCACCTCTTTCGCATAAGAGGCGTCTGCAACACACTGTTCTGCAAATGTATTGCCCGCTATGCCGTTAGTGATTGTGTCAAATCTATATATTGTTTCATTTCAAATTTTTAAAAACGTCCCTGAAGTTCTTCCATACTCAATCAGAATATACTTTCTCCACTTCTTCTCTCTATTATGCTGTACGAAAACCTGCTTACACAAAGAGAGGGGATCAGAACCAGCGGTGTGAAAAGATGAGTCTTATACTCAAGGTCAAAAGGAAATTGAGGCAATGTATCCCAGACATTTTATTTTTCTCAGAGCACAATTACTAAACACAAACAGATTTCTGATTTATTTGTTTGAATTGTGATACTAACATGAAGGCACCTTTGAATCAGGGCTCCAGTAAAAAGCCAGCAATGAATGCTGAAAAAAAATTATAGCAATATCAGAAATCAGCAACATTAAACGGTGTACACAAAAGCAGTTTATATTTCCAGGAAAAGGTTTTCCACAATAAACGAGTGTGTCCAAACATTTCCACTGAAGCACAACGATACATCAAGGGTATCTGATAATGATGAAAGTATTGAAGTTCTTCTTATACAAAACTAGGATCTTTTTAGCGATTGCGAATCCTGCATTAAGCTGCTGGCTCATTCAGGGCCGTTCCAACAAACAGTACTAAGCCATGTTGTTTGGATGCAATCCGGATGACCTACATTTTTTGGAAGGCGGGCTGGTGTGACAGAGTTTTATATTCCTCAGCCTGCTTTCCAGGTGAACAGATGTCTGAATTATTACATAGATTTGTCAGTGCACAGCACCTGGCAGATATGCACCCCAGGCATATAGAGAGTACTTAATATGTACAAGCATGCCGACTGCAACAACCTCGGGCTGCCCGAGTTGCTTTTCTGCCTACACATGGGAGGCATAATGATATATACACCATAGACAAGGTCTCTATGTAATTGTTAAGCTTAAAATTCAACATATTACATTGGCACCAAAAGAGGATTTGTGAACGTGTACCTCTTCGCTTCAGTGTATCAAGGTGATCTTTTTAATCTGGGGATTTGTTATGTGGAGCAACAGAAGGAGTTAGAGAACAACGTTAAACATATTAGAAAAGGATGTAACAAATGCTGCTTCTGGAGCAGTCATCTCCTCTAAATAAAAATGTGTTTCTTACATTTGACACAGCCAAGAACATCGTGACAATATTTTCTAGGCGTTTAATACACTATCCCAAAGTGAGTCTTTCTGCAAGCTCTTTTAGTGATGCAGGGACAGAATGGCATTGTTTGTGTGGACTAGCCACCAAAAAAGGGGGCTACCTGTGCCTGCCTCATCACCAACATATTTTGTAGACTCATGTAGACTTAATGAAGTCACCAAAATGAATTTGACTAACAAAACCTGTGTCATTATATTTTTGTATTTGTTATACAGTGGCGGCCGCCTTTATTTTCCTTTAATTTAAAATCGCGGGCTGATGCGGGCCGTTTTCGGCGCCTGTGGGCATTTCTATTGTTTATAGGCGCTTTCATTGTCTAGCGCTATTAGCGCTATTAGCGCTATCAGCTGATTTCGGGCCGCGCGGAGAAGGCCCGTGACAGTCAGAAAACATCCCCGCATTTTTCCCGGTAAGTTGGATAGGAGGGGCCGCAGCAGTACATACCTAATATAAAAGTGGATAAGATTTCCTAACACGCACTAATGATTTATCAAATGAGCCATTGGTCTTTAAGTTCTGGTGTTAGCTGCACGTTCCAGGACAGGTGGCACAGCGAATGCTCCACACACACACGGGCAGAAATAGGGACAATGGGTGAACATGGCTCACCTGCTCAACTTGCCCCATCACTGCCGGTGCAATGCATTACAGGTGCCTCTAAGGCTGCGCTTATAGTGCCGGCGACAGCGATGCCGCATCAAAACAAATGTATTGGCGCCGTCGCGTGCGCTTCTAGTAGGAGCGGCGCGACGGCTTGGTCGCGATCGCTGGAAGTCACTTCAATTTGATTTTTCCAGCGACCGCAGTGCGACGTCAGCGTTGCTGGCACTATAAGTGCAGCCTTACAGCGAAGGGGATAATGGGTAAAGACATAAAACATAAGTACTGTACTTGATAAATAGGTACAGCTTGAGGGTATGCTACTCTTTTAAAAATGTATGTTAACTTGCAGCACTGATCCTGGGCACTTTAGAGAATGTTACCGTGCACCTCACAACTGGAACAACCTACCAGAGACTCTCAAAGCCGCCTCCATGCTAAATTCTTTTAAGACTTCAGCAGTCTCACATTTTAATCTTGTCTGTAACTGTTACATACGCCCATAATCATATATTATCTCTAACTGTTCATTAAATGCCTGTACATGGAATGTATAACCTCTGTTCATTTAATGTACATGTATTGTCACAATAACTCTGTGCCCAGGTAGGGTTGCCAGGTGGCTTCTCCAAAAATACTGGACACAATGGTGAAAGGTGAGACACGCTCGAGACAGGCACACATACACACACCTTGCTCACCTCTCCCCGCGGTTTCCTCCTCTCCTTGGCCCCACCCCCAGGCTCCTGACACCACCGCCTCCTGCATTACCCAGCAGCAGCCAATAAGGATGGAGGAAACAATTTTACTGGACAGTTCGGTTCAATACTGGACACCTGGAAACTCTATGCCCAGGACATGCTTTATGCTGTATTATTTAATAGTAAAACATTTTATAAATAAAAATAAATAATAAAATGTTTGTTGCCACTATCTTGTCTGACACAGATACAAACCAATTAACCAGAGAGTAGATTTGTTCTGTGTAAAAAATAAAACCACCTGGAAGACTTATGCTGGCAGGATTAATGCTACTGTTCTGACCACCGCCTGAAACCACATTGTGGTAGTGCACTTATTTTTATCTACTTGTTTGTTTTAGGAGAACGAAAAAAACTCAGGTTTTGCCTTGTTTAATATCATTACGAGCACTGTACACTAATTATTGCCTGGGAGTCGTTTATAAATGATGTTAGTCCCTTTTTGAGCCTGTACGTGAGGTGATCTGATTCAGTCTCTTTGGAATGTGGACAATAAGACCACGTGCCCCCAGAAGGCTCCAAAACAGATCAAAAGTATATAATGTCAACAGTGATCAAAAGTAGTGCTGTGATAGGCTTCAAAAATGTTTTACATTGATTTAACATTGAGGAAAAGCTATTCGGACCACTTAATTTTTTTTTAATAATAATAGTATTTTATCTTGAAAAACAGAAATGAAGGCTCTCTAAAATAATACCATTTTCTCTAAACAGAAAAAGAAATGTAACCTCAGAGTTACCAACATAAATGAAACATTTCAAACTTTCATCATATTTCAATGCACTTGTTTTATGTATATATGTATATGCTGTGGAGGGCTTTTGTCACTTTTTTTACCCACCATAACTTAACTGAGTATGGTAAAACCCATCCTCATTGCTTCATTTTTGCATAGCCAGTATAACCAACCCCACACTGATGAGACCCATCAAGGTCGAAACGGCTGTCTGTGGGTGGGTTTACTGGCTATGTATCTTAACCCTGGCTGTGCTCAAAGCTGCGACCATGCAGCAAGCTTAAGCCTGTAGGGAACCATGTTAAAAATGGTTTTGAAGCAAAAGGTTGGACTGTGTGCTCATTTGCATGTCATTTCCCAGAATCCCTTGCTGCAGTGGAAGTGCTGTGTGCTGGGTGATAATGGTGAAAGGCGGGGTTGCAGACCTATCTAAGACATGCAAATGAGCATACAGTAATATTTCCATTTGATATATATATATATATATATATATATATATATATATATACAAATATATAAATATACCTGAAGGTTACCTTAGGGGACCGGAACGTCGGACTCCTTCATGTTATAGGTCAATAAACACCCTCTATTTTTGCATGCATTTTGTATGGTGCAGATAATTAGACCATTCTGGTTTTTTCTTTATATCTGTAGGATACTTAATACTGAGTGTGCAGCCATTTCCCAAATACATTATATATATCACCAGGAATCATCCCATTAAACCACTGTCCTTAGTTTCCTTCTTGTGCCTACCAGCTTTCATTCACTCTGCTGCTTCTTCCACAATTAGTTTTTGTCATAGTTTTTTTTTTTTTTTTGCATTTTCGTGGAAATAGTGCATCTTTTCAAATCCTAAGTGAATTGTTATCAAACATAGAGGGGAAAGGAATCGTTATTACTACAAAATTAAGTTTTATGCTGATCTAATAGTTATATATATATATATATATATATATATATATATATATATATATATATATATATATATATATAACACAAAAACAAAAATACTGCGCCCAAATAAAATACTATAACAAAGTAACCTTACAATATACAAATGTTGTGGCTGGTGGAGATAAAGCTGAAGTAATAAGTGCTGCACCAATATTAATTAAAGAAGTTAAATGACAGTAAAAATAGCAAAAATGAACCAAACAGACAAACCACCATATAAAACAAGGAGGGGTAGAAAAGGGAGAAGACAGACACGATGGGCTATAAACCAATAAAGCAGATGTTGCCGATAAAAAATGAAAATATAAATATAAATAAAATGTGTGCAGCTCCAGGAAACGCTCCAGGAAACGCCGACAGCTATCCTCAGGAACAGCCTCCTTCCTCAGCAAGTAAAATACAAAAAGAGGGACAGCGCGGCTCCCACATCCCATAAATGTGTATAACGTTTAATAAAAATAACAACCAAAATGTGGATTACGCCCCCCCCCCAAGATAAAAATTGAAGTTGCGCAGAGGACATATAATACGGTACACCGATATCACCGTGGATTCATTGAAGACACAGGAAAAGCTTGCAAAATCCCGTGTAGCAGGAGCGCCTTCCTGCCACCGATACCGGGCGCACTCCGTGGGATAGCGTCAAAACGCGTAGGGTGGGCTGCGCTGTCTTTTATTCTGGAGCCGAACTGTGTACAGTGTGGTCAATACTGCAACACTGACACCAGACAGTGGTGAAAGTGCCGGTATTACAGTACGTGTGTGTGGAGGGAGCCTAGTGCGGACGTGCACTCCCGGAGCACGCCTGGTATCTTGTGAGTGGCCGTAATCCACATTTTTATTAAACGTTATATACATTTATGCACTATGGGAGCCGCGCTGTTTATCTTTTTGTGTGTGTAGGCATCTGATTCCCATGCTGTGCTTTAAAGCTGTGTTAACAGCGAGCATTAGCTTATATGGGCTCCATGTAACATTGGTTTTTCAGGCAAAAGGTGTCACGTCTGCTCATTTGCATGTCATTTCCCAGAATCCCTTGCTGCAGTGGAAACACTGTATGCTGGATGAGAATGGTTAAAGGCAGGGTTGCAGACCTGTCTAAGACATGTAATGTGCTCACAAGTGATCTTTTTATTTGTATATATATATATATATATATATATATATATATATATATATATATATATATATATATATATATATATACACACAAATAAAAGCAAAAAACTATGAAGCATCTGACACTTTCTATAACATTTTTAATGTTTCTTTTAACATTCAAGATGCATTTAATAGCTCTTAAAGCAGCACACCTGGCAACATTTTATTTTTTAAATAGGATTGAAGCAAGGAGTTTCTGCAGCTGAACGCATAGATTTCAGCTCCAGGGACCCCCTGCTTCCCGAGATAATTACCTCTACAGATGCAGCCGGTAGCAGCCCTGGCTGGGTTCACAATATGGAGGTTTAAAAGTCCTGCGGGCCAATAGGAAGCTGCAACGTCATCACTTGTGTCTTACTATTGGCTCCCGTGACACAGGCACTTTCAACTGTATAGGGATGCCGGCAGCACCTACGGATTTATACCTGCTTCAAGTATAAATATATTTTTTAAAGTGCTCTTTTAAAAGTAGGCCAATTACTGAAAGCTTGTTACCCAACTAGGGAAAAAATGATGCAGAAGTTACTAAATATTTGTAACGTCTGTGGGTTATTTATCATAGTTTCCTGGCTCCAAAATGGGTGCAAATGTACTTCACCGGATTTATCGAATTAAAAACAACACATTGCCTTCAATAGAAGAAAAATATTCTCGATAAATTTGGCAGGTTTTTTTTTCCCCATTTTGCGGCAGTGATACTTTGATAAATGACCTCAAACGTGTTAGAAATTTGCGTCTTTTAAACCTGCCATCATTTTTGATGAAATATTACTCTGCATCATCATTTCTCCAGAAAACGGGAATCTAATAAAGTTTGCGATTAGAATTAAAGGAGAATATAAACAAATAAATGTCATTTTTGAATGATTGAGTGTGCGCCTATAGGAAAATCCTTCTGCTTCTTCAAGTTCTTACAACCACGTTTATTAGATTAGTAATTGTCGCAAATATTCCCCTAGCTACTAAGTCATCATTTGCCAGCACAGCCATTCCGAGCATGACCTAATCGCCAACATCTAACATAGTTCAGCAGGGCAAGAACAAGAAAAAATATACATCTTCACCTTCCCAAACAAATACCTTTTCAGTACACTCATCTCAGAGAACGCTGCGCAGATTGATACTCTGTAATTGGTTTGTGCCCACTACATCCTACGTGTTCACTTCAGGGATTGAAGAAAATGAGCTAGTTGCTAGGCAGAAAGGTGCCTTTTGAGTCGAGTTCCAGCACTGATATGAGGGGCTGATCTGAGCACAATGGGATAACAGCTGAAATAGGTCTCGGGATTTAATTTCCAAAAACAAAATAACATGCGGCCATCAAAATGAAGAATAAGCTTCATCCGCTCCTTGTTGTTGGCATAAGGACTTTAATATTTTGATTCCATATACCGTATGGCTTCCCAAGAGACATATAAGCTAACTGAGGTAATCACTTTAAAGCACAATTTAACAAGGGAAGAGAAAGATTGTGTGCAACTGTACAATTCTTTATATCCAAAATAGGAAACTATGGAACAAATTACACATTTAACTATATGTATATACAGTTAGGTCCGGAAATAATTGGACACTGATACAAGTTTTGTTATTTCGACTGTGTACCAAAATAAATTCAAGTTACAGTTAAATAATGAATATGGGCTTAAAGTGCAGTCTATCAGCTTTAATTTGTGGGTATTCACATCCAAATTGGAGGAAGGGTTTAGGAATTACATCTCTTTAATATGTAGCCCCCTCTTTTTCAAGGGACCAAAAGTAATTGGACAATTGACTCTTGAATTGAAAAGCTGTTTCATGGAAAGGTGTGGGCTATTCCTTCGTTATTTCATCATCAATTAAGCAGGTAAAAGGTCTGCAGTTGATTCCAGTTGTGGCATTCGCATTTGGAAGCTGTTGCTGTGAACCCACAGCATGCGGTCAAAGGAGCTCTCAATGCAAGTGAAACAGGGCATCCTTAGGCTGCAAAAAAAAAAAAAAATCCATCAGAGAGATAATAGGAACATTAGGAGTGGCCAATACAACAGTTTGGTACATTCGGAGAAAAAAAGAACGCACTGGTGAGCTCTGCAACACAAAAAGGCCTGGACGTCCACGGAAGACAACAGTGGTGGATGATCGTAGGATCCTTTCCATGGTAAAGAAAAACCGCTTCACAACATCCAGCCAAGTGAAGAACTCTCTCCAGGAGCTAGGCATATCATTATCCAAGTCTACCATAAAGAGAAGACTTCACTAGAGAAAATACAGAGGGTTCACCCCAAGGTGCAAACCATTCATAAGCCTCAAGAATAGAAAGGCCAGATTAGACTTTGCCAAACAATATCTAAAAAAGCCAGCCCAGATCTGGAATAGCATTCTTTGGACAGATGAAACTAAGATCAACCTGTACCAGAATGATGGAAGAAAAAAGTATGGAGAAGGCATGGAACGGCTCATGATCCGAAGCATACCACATCATCTGTAAAACACGGTGGAGGCAGTGTGATGGCAAGGCATGAATGGCTTACAATTGCACTGGGTCACTAGTGTTTATTTATGACTAGATGATATGCCCGTGATGTAATGTTCTGGCTCCCCATCCTCCCTCTCAACTCCCTTCCCCCCCTCTTCACAGCTGTTCAGAGCTGTGCCCCCCACCCCCCACTGTTCACAGCTCCGATTCCCCCCCCCATTCAATGCTTTGTTTCCCCCCTCCCCCCCATTCACAGCTCCGTTCCCCCCCCCCCGTTCACAGCTCCGTGCCCCACATGTGTTTGGCAGCTGAGCTGACTGAGGGGGGAAGTGTGTGTCAGTCAGTGAGTGTGTGTGTCAGTGAGTGAGTGTGTGTGTCAGTCAGTGGGCTTCCCCCCCTTCTCTCCTGACTCCCTCTCCCCCCTCTCTCCTGACTCCCTCTCCCCCCCCTCTCTCCTGACTCCCTCTCCCACCCCTCTCTCCTGACTCCCTGTCCCCCCTCTCTCCTGACTCCCTGTCCCCCCCTCTCCTGACTCCCTGTCCCCCCCTCTCCTGACTCCCTCTCTCCTGACTCCCTCTCCCCCCCTCTCTCCTGACTCCCTTCCCCCTCTCCTGACTCCCTCCCCCCCCCCCTGCGCCAGCGCCTGTCCGCTGTGCGCCGCCATCTTACCGGGGGCAGCTGCAGGAGGACGGGGGTCCTTCCGGAGGCTGCCTGCCCACTGCCTGTCCACTCGGCGACGCCAACTTACCGGAGGCAGCTGCAGGAGGATGGGGGTCCTTCCGGAGGCTGCCTGCCCACTCGGCGCCGCCATCTTACCGGAGGCAGCTGCAGGATGAAGGGGGTCCTTCCGTTGGCTGCCTGCCCACTGCCTGTCCCCCCCCCCGCGCAGAGCTGTGTTGGCGGCGACACTACCCGCATGCTGCTGCTGGCCGGGGCTCGGGTGAGCCTGGGGGGAGGTGAGCTGGGGGGGGGGTGTGATGGGGGGAGCCGGCGGGTAGGTGAGCTGGAGGGGTGATGGGGGGGGGGAGCCGGCGGGGAGGTGAGCTGGGTGAAGTGTGTGTGTGTGTGTCAGTTGGGTGAGAAGAAGAGTGGCAGTTGGGTGACGTCATAGAGCCACCAATCTGATTGGCCAGAGGCTGAGGACCAATCAGATTCACCACATCTACCAACAACCATACAAATTTCAAATTTATATATTAATAAAATAAGATGTGACAGAAGATAGAAGCAGCCGGATGAATTCTGAAGTGTATAGGGATTTATTGTCTGCTCAGACTCAGCTAAATTCAGCGAAGTTGATTGGACGGCGCTTCACTTTACAGATGGACAATAACCCAAAACATACTGCGAAAGCAATCCAGGAGTTTTTTAAGGCAAAGAAGTGGAATATTCTGCAATGGCCGAGTCAATCACCTGATCTCAACCCGATCGAGCATGCATTTCACTTGCTGAAGACAAAACTTAAGGCAGAAAGACCCCGAACAAACAACAACTGAAAACAGCTGCAGTAAAGGCCTGGCAAAGCATCACAAAGGAGGAAACCCAGCGTTTGGTGATGTCCATGCGTTCCCGACTTCAAGCAGTCATTGCCTGCAAAGGATTCTCGACAAAGTATTAAAAATGAACATTTTATTTATGATTGTGTTAATTTCTCCAATTACATTTGAGCCCCTGAAATAAGGGGACTGTGTATGAAAATGGTTGCAATTCCTAAACGTTTCATACAATATTTTTGTTCAACCCCTTGAATTAAAGCTGAAAGTCTGCACTTCTATTGCATCTCGGTTGTTTCATTTCAAATCCAGAGTAACGATCAGGGCCCACATTTGAATTTCTATGCTTTCACTGCCCCTCTCTCTCTGCCCATTGTCCCTCTCTTCCTCCTGCGCTCGCTGCCCCTCTCTTCCTCCTGCGCTCGCTGCCCCTCTCTCTTCCTCCTACGCTCGCTGCCTCTCTTCCTCCTGTGCTCGCTGCCCCTCTCTCTTCCTCCTGTGCTCGCTGCCCCTCTCTCTTCCTCCTGCACTCCCTGTCCCTCTCTTCCTCCTGCACTCCCTGTCCCTCTCTTCCTCCTGCACTCCCTGTCCCTCTCTTCCTCCTGCACTCCCTGTCCCTCTCTTCCTCCTGCACTCACTGTCCCTCTCTTCCTCCTGAACCCACTGTCCCTTTCTTCCTCCTGAACCCAGTGTCCCTTTCTTCCTCCTGAGCACACATCTCCTCTCCCCCTCCTTCCTGCCCCTCTGTCTCTACCTCCTGCACTCATTGTCTCCCTGTTTCTGCCCACCTCTCCATTTCTCTCTCCTGCAACCACTGCCCCTTCGTCTCTGCACAGAGGCTCCATTTCCTCTTCCTGTCTCTCTCCCTCTTGCACCCACTGCACCTTTCTGTTTCTGCCCCCTGCGCCCACTGCCCTATTTGCTCTCATTCCTGCAACCACTACACATCTAACGCTGCCTCCTGCAACCAACACCCCTCTCTGCCTCCTACACCCACTGCCCTTCTTTGCATCCTGTACCCACTGATCCCTCTGTCTCCTGCATCCACTGCCCCTCTCTCTGTGCCATATATACACACTCTTTATAAGAATTAAATATTAATTATTTTAACACACACACATATATATATATATATATATATATATATATATATATATATATATATATATATATATATATATATATATATATATATATATATATATATATATATATAGTGTTCGACAAACCTATACATTTGCTCGCCCCGGGCGAGTGGATTTAACATCATGGCGAGCTCCTATTGGCCCAAGCAGCACACGTTTGGTACTAGAGGTGGCGAGTAGATTTTTTTGTGTGGCGAGTAGATTTTTTTGGTGATTTGTCGACCACTATATATATATATACACACACATACACACACACACACGTATATGTGAATGTGCTCACAAGTGATATTCTTCATTGGCAATATGCTAACGTGGAGGATTTTTGTTGCCTTTTTCACCCACCATAACTTAAAATGTGATATGGTAAACCTACCCAGCCTAGAAATATTTCAAAGCAAGTGTAACGGGTATTCCCCCCCCCCCCCCAATCGCAGATATATTGTGGGTGCAAGGAACATACACTGGCGACACACTTTATTCGAGCTCGGCTAGTCCCACGAATTCGGGTATACCCGGGTGTATTGAGGTTTGTGACTGTTTTCTGCCCGAGTGCATTGAGGTATTTTCCAGGCAGGGATTGAAGCATTTTATTCCCGCTGGCTGCAATACTGCACAGTATATATATATATATATACTGCATTACAATTCATGAATTTATGCCATCTGGTAGACACGCGAAGCATTGCAGCCTATTAAATCCTAATCATTATCATTTAACAGATCAGCCGCCCGTCAGCCAGGCATGAACCCAGGCTGGGAAGGCAAACGCAACGGGGCTTGTCAGAGGTGAGGAGCGGCGCATTCCAGGTATCTGCCAGGTACATACTGGGTATTTGCTCGAATAAAGTGTGTCGGTGCAGTACAGTGTTACCAGGGGTGTGGTGCGTTACCTGTTGGCTCACAGGAGGGCTGAGCTTCCGCCACGGGGAACCTGGGGCAATTATGATACTATGAGTAACCACTTACTCGGTGCAGCGCCTCCACCTGCGATGGCTCCCACCAGAGGGGGAGTAGTTCCTCGCAGGACAAATACAATAATCACATACACTGTACGTATATAATAACCAATGTCTTTTACTGACATGCAAAGCAAGCAGGTGATATCAATACCACCATAACAGGTGTCCCTCTCTAGAGGAGACACTAACTGCGTCGCGCAGGACGCTTCCCCCAACACTAGGTGATCCCACCCAGTGTCCATAGAAACTCCACCCAATGTCCCGCACTCTTGCAGAGAGGGTGACTGCGCAGTCACTATTATACTAAGGGCCCGTTGGTGCACTTGTATATGTATAGTACCTGCCGAGCACTCTGGTGCTCGGTGCAGCAACAGCTTCGCAAAGGATCAGTCGTTCTGGGATCCCGTCTGATCCGGTCCGGTGAATCCTTGCGTGGGGTCCCCCAGGGGCTATCCCACCCTGGAGATAGTCTCTTGTCTCTGGGTGCCGACTTGAGCCCAAGTCGTCTCTCGGGGAGCGCAGCAGCCGCTGTGTCCCTGTCTATCACTGTCTAGGGCCTGTCCCTGTAGAACCACAAGCTGGGGAATGAGGACCTACCTGGGACCTAAGGGGTTAATAGCCTATCCCGTCCCCCTAGCTCTTCCCGGTCCTGACTCTACCTAACTACTAACACTCGCAGCACTTTCAGTAACTTGCTACAACCTACTCGCTACCTGCAGCTAACGTACTGCACTAACACTGCGCCTGCCTGTCAGACCTCACGGCACTGACAGCCGTGACCCTGACCAGACAGCACACTGACACTAAGGGCAGCGTCCCTATCTTGGGCCGTCCCTGATCAATTACCCACTAATCTGGTGGGGAGTTGGGGCCTACCTGGGATGTGGTTACCTATCTGGGTGCAGGAGCTCCCCGCACCCTTCCTTCCCTCACAGCTCCCTGGCTCCAACTCCTGTCATGCTGCAAGCCCGCGAAAATGTATCTTTCTCCCTGCCTGGAGATCCTAAGCCCTATTGGCTCCCTGGTGTCACGTGGGGCGCGCAGAGTCTCCTGGGACTCGTAGTCCCTACCTAGAGCCTTCCCTGGTAGGCTAGGGCTTCGCGGGCTTTCTATCTCCTGTCCTGCGCCTGCGCAAGCTGTCTGGGGCTGCCTCAACCTTTCCCTGACTAGCCTCACGCTCGCGCGGCTTCTCCCTTGCTCTGGGGCCTTACCTGCGCGATCACTGCGCATGCGCGAGTCTCTCCTCAATGGCGGCGCCCTCTTCGCTAGCCGCCGGGACCCTACCGACGCGACCGCGGCCTTAGCAACGGCCCGATCACGTCCCCGGCAACCGGCCGCATGCAGGGGAAGACGCGCTGCTCCCTGCTCCGGCCCTCACCCTTGGAAGCAGCCGTCGGGTCCGTCGGCACCCGCGACCGCGCTGCAACAAGGGAGGGGGGTCTCCAGAAGCCACGGGAGCTCCAGGCTACACAAGTATAAACCAACCTCACACTGATGATACCCATCAAGGTTTAAACATGTCTGTGAGTGGTTTGTACTTGCTTTGCTAGTCCCATGCTGTTCTTAAAAGCTGTGTGAACGCGATGCATCAGCTTAAATGGCCTCCATGTGAATGGATATTCCAGGCATGTCATTTCCCAGAATCCCTTGCTGCCGTGGGAGCACTGTATGCTAGGTGATAATGGTTGAGAGGCGGGGTTGCAGACCAGTCTAGGGGCTGTTATATAGTAAGTGCGGCCGTGCGCGTGTCTGTTCGAATGCACGTGCACGTGCCGCATGCTTTTTGTAAATATAGTGTGAGAGCTGTGAAGGTACAGTGTTTGTGTGTTTATGTGTGTATGTATGTGTATGTATATGTGTGTGTGTGTGTGTATGTATGTGTAATTTATTATTTATTTAAAAAAAAACATTGGTAAAAAATAAAATATTTATTACATTTGTGCAGACACACAAATACATACACACATACACATGCATACATATATATACACACACATATACATACACATATACACATGCATACATATATATACACACACATATACATACACATATACACATGCATACATATATATACACACACATATACATACACATATACACATGCATACATATATATATACACACACATATACATACACATATACACATGCATACATATATATATACACACACATATACATACACATATACACACATACACATGCATACATATATATACACACACATATACATACACATATACACACATACACATGCATACATATATATACACACACATATACATACATACACATGCATACATTTATACACACACACATATACATACATTCAGCGCCGGTAGCGGCGCGATATGCTTTTCCCCATCTTCCCCGCTGTCTGTCGGCTCCCCTCTCCCTGCTGTGCGCGCACACGGCCCTTGTGTAGAAGGGCTGACTCACGTCAGCCAACTAAAATTAGGCACGCACGGCGTAGCGCGCGTCCGGCACTATAGAACGTGCCTAAGACATGTGAATGTGCTCACAAGTGATATTCTTTATTAGCACTATATATACACACACACTTTGTTAAAATAATTACTATTTTATTCTGATATATATATATATATATATATACATATATATATATACATACACACACACACACATATACATATATATACATATATATATACACACACACACACACACACAATAAATAGAATATATCTGAATACAATAAATAGAAAACAACATATATAATATAAATATATTGAATCTGTTTTGTTGGGGGTAGGTACCCCCCACCTACAGTATATAAATATAATATATATTTATTTATCCCCACGGGACAAGTGGGCAGGTACTAATACATGGATGTCACAGGGCACCCGCATGATCTAAAGCCGCCTTGGTGACATTGATAAATGTCAAATGGAAATCTCCTTCCAGGCCTTTTGCTTTCCCCCATAGTGATTTCCACTCAAGGTTCATTTCTCTTGCCTGGCAATAACAACGGGACAATAGTCTGTTATGATTGCAGGAACTAAATAAATGGATCCTTTGGCAGCGAAAGTGTTACCATTTTTCAAACTTTTCCATTAGAAAAGATGAAACAGATCCAGGGTAAGAAAGGTTCTTTGCTATGACCTCAAGCTATTGAATGCCCCTTGAGCCATAACACAACAAAGCCAATCTAAGTTTATTGTTGTTGCTTTGTGAGTAATCAGACTTGTTGTTCTGCAAGCGAGATGTACAGCAGCAAAATGCTATTACAGATGCATGCATGATTCAGTCCTCACTAGAGGTACAGCTTCCGTCTTGTACTTCTCCAAACTCAATGTCAGAAGGGACAGTCACTAATAACATTTAGAGTGTGTGAAGCATCACAGTGGCCGCCTGTTACGTTGGAAGCTTTATTGAATGCATTTTTATTAAGCAGTTGGTGAAGTGCACTCGATTTATATCATTACAAGGACAACACACACAAACTCAGAAACACTTAAGCCAGTCTTCACCAGAAGTAGAACTGAGAGAATATTGGGCATATGGACAGGGCCGCCAACAGAAATCGTGGGGCCTGGGACAAACATTTTAAGCAGACCCCCTCCCCCCCATGTCAGTGGTGTTGCCGCCGCCCCCCCCCCATTTCACACCTCACAAGCCCCCTCTCTTCCCCCCCCATCCCATGTATTTCTCTCCCTTCCGTCTCACCCCATCTCACGCTCCCGCCTCACATGTATTTCTCTCCCCTGCTTCTCACTCTTACTCACTCTTTTCCTCACTCACCCCCTCTCTCCTCTCCCTCCGTCAGTTACCCCACGCTCACTCATTCCGTCCCATCCCCCCCACAAGATATATACCAAAAAACTTCCCACCCCCAATGCACAAAACTTCCCACCCCAATACATTTAAAAAAAATTCCCCACCCCCCAAATATATACAACCTCCACCCCCCAAATGAATACAAAAAACACCTACCCAATACAAATTCAAAAAAACCAATACATATAACCCCCACACACACACACATTCCCAGTAAGAGATAGATTATATATATATATATATATATATATATATATATATATATATATATATAATCTCTTACTGGGAGTGTGTGTGTGTTATTATATATATATACACACACACACACACACAACATAAAAAAAATCATATATATACAAAGTACCCCAAACCCCCCCAATACATATAAGAAAATACCCCAACCCCCCCAATACATAAAAAAATACCCCAACACCCCCCAATACATAAAAAAATACCCCAACACCCCCCAATACATAAAAAAATACCCCAACACCCCCCAATACATAAAAAAATACCCCAACCCCCCAATACATATATATATATATATATATACGCCCCCTCGGCCGGCGGCTGCAGGAAATAGCGTAACGGCCCGGTCCTGCGGGGTGGCGGTGCTGCGTGGGGCCCGGCGACTGGTCACACCGAAAGAGAGATGGTTGCATAAATATTGACACGAGAGAACTCTCTTCCCATGAGCGCTAAAGGCCATGTCTATACATTCTGTGCTATATGTATGCACACACAACTGTCTGCTACACATACAAATACTTTTAGAGCCTGGGCTTACGACAGTCATTTTACCCCCGCAACCGTACCTGTGGGGAAAGTTAGCTAGAGATAACAAAACTTCCCTCATACCTCAGCTCATGTAAATGTGTGTGGTATTGGCACACTGATCTCTCAAGGTTACCCCTGGTGAACTATCCTCTGATGATATGTGTCCCAACAAATGTACTAAGGGTATAGAGAAAGAGGAGGAACTGTTATTAGTCTTGCAAAAAAAAAAAAAAAAACTTGCTCTGTGTTTATTCACGACATAGAGTAGGTGCAAGCGGTTAAAATTTGGTGGTCATATCTGGGTCCCTGAAATGTAATTTGCTCTACCAATGATATGAATAAACACTAGCCGTGTCTCCTCTTTCCCCATATCCTTAGTATATATCTCACCGTACTATGTTTACAAAATAATTTAAGAATTAAATGTGTGTCACATCACATTGAATCAACTCCTTAAACATATCACTGCCATTGGTTCATTTTGGTACTAAGAGGAACTGCACCTCTTAATAGTCAAAGGGCAGATATATCACACAACAGAGATGGAAATTGAATCAGCTTCATAGTATAAAAAGGACCACAAAGTTGATTTGACATTTTTTGGGCAGCATAGATGTTAAACTGAGAGCAGAAAAATGGTTCAGAATCTGAAAATAACACATTTTATTATTCCCCATTTATAATGCTTTTAAAGTCAAATTTCATATTGGGAACATCTAGGCAGTAATGGAGTTAGGGCTTTGTGCAAATAGCAAAATAACTATGCAAGAACAAACTAATTAGTGCATTCATTTCTCGATGGCATCACGCAGCCTTCTCTGTGCCACAATCTATCGTTTGTCACACTGTTCAAGTACTATCATGTTGTTTTCATTAAGAGGACCCCTGGGCTCTTCTGGATCAATAGATGTACAAGACAGCTTACAGAGCAGATAATGTAACTTAAAATGTGAGTACTCCATTACACACAGGGAGGAAGTCTGCTCATTTGGGTGGGGGGAGGAGGGAGGGTTTGTACAAGTTCGTAGGTTGTTGTTTGGAAAAAAAATGTAAGTCAATATTGTCACGGGAGACCAGAACTCTTACAAGGGATCAAGCCACAGACATGACGCAAAGATAAAATAAACATATTTATTCTGACCGGAGCCAGCAGACAACACAATATCATCAATAGAGCTATTCTCACTCCACACAGGGGAAACAGGGGGAATCTTAGCAGTCCTTGATGCCCGGCGCCACTGAAATGGCTTACCCGGTGCAGCTTCCACTCCTGTGGGGGATCGGGAACTCCAGGCAGTGCTGGATGTAAGATGCAGCAGAGCAACTTTAAGCCTCGGTCCCAGAGATCGCAACCATGCGCGCGATGGCGTGAACAAGAGACGGCCCTCTATGGGGCCGGCCACAGTCAGTCCGTGCGCATGCTCAAAGTGCTATGGCGCGACCACATTGCCAAAAGACAAGAAATTTGTCTTTTGGCGCGGCGGCCGAGCGATAACTACGTCATGGTGGCGGTTCAGCCAATGAGGGCGAACCAGCCACGGGACGTCATGGGCGTGCCCCCGCCATGCCCCCCTCCTGAACAATCAGAAGTCCACTGACCGCTTCAGAAACCGATGGATGCGCCACCAGCGTGCGCACAGACTGGGGCCCTAGTCTTAATCTCCCACTTGGAATAGCAGGTGGCCTCGGTTTCAGGTGTCTCTGGCACAACCTCAGAGTACATCGCTTAGTCCCTAAACACACTAGCCTCAGCAAGGTCTGTGAAGCCGAAATCAGCTGCAGCTTTTCTAGATTCCCCACCTCCATAGGAAATCATGGAGAATGGAGCGACAACCAATCACAGCTCCAATGCTGTGTGCTGAGCCAACAACAGCGTGAAGGCTCGTCTGTGTTAGCCAATCCGGGCTGGGGGTGTGATGGGGAGATGGAGGCAAGGAGGGTGGGCGATACAAACCAGTCAACGAGAACAGCGCCTACCTGCCCATGTTCTCATTGCTGACCTATCTTTTGATGAGATTGGCACCTCTCTGGGCAGACAATGGCTTCCAGATAGGAGGCCGGCCCATCCCCACTCGCCCTTCGTCATTAACCCCTTTGTGAAACCAGCTAAACCCTAATCTCTGTGCGTTTAGGCTGGGTTAGTGTATTCCTCTGGTTACTCTTTTGTCTGATGCCTGCCCTCTTTTCCATAATCTTTTATTTGGCTCTCTGATTAGCACAAGTTGGGATAAGGGTAAACGAACACATGATTGACAAACACTCCGCATTCAGGGGCACTGTAAGCAAAATAATGAGTGCTTAATTACCTAAGAAACTAAATAACGCATTGTTTAAAGCAGTGCTCCAGGTTGCATTCCTTGCTTTGTTTATTTATTTATGTTAGTTATAGGATTGAAGCAGGGCGTCTCCGAAGCTGAACTACGTAAGGCCCGTTCTATAGTGCCTGCGCTTGCTGCGCCGTGCGTGGCATTTATAGTTGGCTGACGTTACAATTGTTTCTGGACTATTATATGCAGTGTGCTGTCTCCTTTTACTGGTCTTTGGGCTGGTAAATATGTCTTTTATTTTTATATATATAAATATATATATATATAAATAAAAGCATGGTGTGACGTCATGTCCCCGCCTACCCGTCGCACATAGCACAGACCAGTACGCACAAAAAGTGTGCTTCTCGTGCATGAGCATTCGCGCACGTGCACGCGCACCAAGTATAAAACGGCCCTTAATTTCACCACGGAGACCCCCGGCTTCCCAATATACTTGCCTCTGTAGGGGGTGTCAGTATCTCTGCAAGTAGCAGCTCCGACAGGGCTAGTTGGGCTAACATAATGGCGTCTTCCAATGTTTGCATTTTGTGGCTTCCAATTGGCCTCCGTGATGAGGGACATTTGAACACGAAGGAGATACCGGCACCCTCTATGGAGGTATATAAGGAAGCAGGGAGTCCCCAGAGCTGAAATTAACGTAGTTCAGCTCCGGAGACCCCCTTGCTTCAATCCTATAACTACAAATAAATAAACAATGCAAGAAATGCAACCTGGGGCGCTGCTTTAAGGAAGACAATTGGAGCATCGTCTACTGAAGTCTCACTCCTTCACAACTGGGGCAAACCCTGTACAAAAGAAAAGCACCAGATTTATTCAAGGAAAAACTGAAAGTGCTTTCAATGGGAATTCTTGTCTTTCAAAAAGATGATGCTATTATTTGCACCCGTGTTGGCAGCTGGGCGACTTTGGTAAATAGATCCCTTAGATTGTTAAATTCTATGCAAAGTCAGATTCAAAATATAAGAAGGTTTCATCTTAAACACAGCTAAGGTGTCATGTTTGGGGATGACCTTATAGTTAGCCAGCAATAAAGCAGATACTTACATTATTAATGTATATTATTTTTAAGTGTTGGAGGATAATAATGGGACGTACGCTACTTGTCATTTACAGCCAACATGCATTCATTTACTGAAGATATGATATCTCTTACTGATTCCAGTAGGTAATACCAGGGTCTACAAGCTGAGCAGCTGCAAGACACATGGATCCAAATATAGGTACAGCCTGTTTAACTTTCCCCACGGTCCTACAAGTTGCAGGAATTTAAATAACATAACAGTATACTGCGGCACCAGGAGCACAAGATCAGAGCAGAATGCACCTTATCCTGGGGACGTAGGGAGGGTGAAACGGGCTACATCTGAGAGATGTCACTATAATATTACAAGCCGCAATCCCCCCCCCCCTTTTTTTATAGTGACTTTAAAAATAATCAACATTTTCTTTACAGAATAAGCATTCCGGTTATCCCCACCTGTCGGCAGCTGTGTGTGTCGTAGTACATGTGTCTGTGTGCATCTGTGACACGCAGAAACACACCGACATGCACACAGACACTGTTCTCCTGATCGGAATTGAGAGCAAGGGTGGGCAGAGCCCTGGAGTGCTTCACTGCACTCCTTTCCATAGCCTTTGTGCGTCCCACCCCACCCACCCGCTCTCCAATCTCCGTCCCCCCTCCACGCAACACTGAGCAGCGGCTGTACGGTCTTGCTATCAAAGCAGGACAGGGCGCACTGTTGTCAGTCACAGCGGTGACTGACAAATCAGTTAGTGCTGCGCACAGGCACTAAATGTTACATTGTAAGGCCCAGATTATAGTGGCGGCGACAGCGACGGCGTGTGGCGCCAAAACAAATACCTGAAGTCCGTCGCGGGTCCCATAGTGCGCGCAACTTCGACCGCGCGAGTCCAACGATGGGGAGACCAAATTTTGAGGCTACGAAAGATTTTGTTTTGAGACACGATGGCCGAGTGACGTCAGGTCACGTGGTGCGGTTCTGCCAATAATGGCGAACCACTCGAGTGAAGTCACTGGTCACGCCTCCGTTGCCTCCTGGAGGTCTCCTGCACCTACAGTGCAAGTTTTGCGTGCGCGCACCGCGCGAGTAACGTCACGCGGTCGTGCACACGCCCTGCAGTCTCCCACTATAATCTCGGCTTTAGGCGCCCGGGCACCCGGAAGTTTTCATCCCTGATTAAGATATACTGTATATGTTACAACGGCAGTACAGGTTGTTAGTAGTCATGGTATATCGCCAGTATAAACCAGATATATCAAGTCACCCAGATTTCAATGTGATGGGGTATATCTAGCTATAGAGATAAAATAACAGGCACTGAATTTTACATTAATTTACGCGGACGTTAAGGGAACCTCACTGCTCCATAACAGTTAAAAAAAATGCCTATCACAAAGACAGCGGAGGATTTCACACCATGCAAGTCAGATTACACACATTTTTTTTATAGTGTTCCAGTCCCAAATATGTCTCTTTATTCAATTAAAGCCCAAGAACGAATTTCCTGATAGATCCCAGACAGGATAGAAACCAGCATTATTATTACATTAAGGCTGACGAATTAAAGGTGTAATTATTCTCAGAGTAGTAAAAAGCTTGCAGAAACGGTTTCACCGCATGGCAATCATATTGAAATGGAAACCTATAATCAAACACAAAAAGTATCACTACACAGAACCAGTCTTCTCTCACAGGAATTTGGCTCTGCTAATTAAAGCAATTTGCAATTTGTATTAAAACATATGAGACTATCTTTGTATGAGCGGATTAGGTGACTTGTACACAGATCTTCATCCCTAGGAGGATTCACTCTATTTAATACAGAACACAGTGGTTTCTCCGTACAAAACACCTAGCAGCTCCATTTACAGATGCAAAGCATCTATTCATATTTGCTAGTTCATGTTTGGACACCCTCTTGTAACTGAATAAAACTCAGGGCTACAGCTGAAGATACTTCTACTAAAGGGGTCGCCCTTCCGAAGACCAATGTGTACGAATGATTGTGACATGTCTAACACGCAATTTAAAAAAAAATTCATATTTATATTTCCTTACGTTTTCATTTTTGACTCTATCGTACACAATGAGCCGGTCATTTATTGCCAGTCTATACATGCAGCTGTTCTGTTTGTGAAGTCTTATAGCCATTGGACTTAAAGAAGCAATCAAAGCTCTTATTTAACATTTTTTTTTAAAGCCAGGATTGAAGCAAGGTGTCTCTGGAGCTGAACGCCATTAATTTCAGCTCTGGTGACGCCGTGCTTCCAGAGATACCATAGTAAGTGCCGGCAGCTGCTAGCTGAGATTTAAAGTTTAAAGCTCCCACGTCACCGAGACCAATAGGAAGCCAAATCTGATGGCGTCACAGCTCTCTATTGGCGCGCAGGATGCAGGAGCTTTGAACAGGGGCCATTGCGTGATCCCTGGTAGCCGAGCAGAGTGGCTACTGGTCCCTACGATGGAGGTATCTCCGGGAGCACAGGACCCCTGGAGCTGAAATTAATGGGGTTCAGCTCTGGAGACCCCCTGCTTCAAACCTATGTTAAACATACGCAAAAAAAAGTTTAAAAAAAAAAAGAGCTAGGATTGTCGTTTTAACATGGGGAAGATTCCTGTATACAAACCGCCTTTGCCGGCATAGCTTTTCCATACCCAGAATAGATTCGCCTTTCATCAAACCACACTAGTGTAAAGCCAAATGGTGCAGAGTACAGCATTCATTGGAAACAAGGGAGCTTTAACACTGAACTCAAGCTAATCCGATAAGATATCAAGTGAATTATGTGGGCAAACAAAGCACACTGCTGATAAAAAGCTTCAGCTATAGAACATTCCACAGATTTCTCTCTCCATGGGTGGGTAGAAATAACAATGGTGTCCATTGTTCCAGTAAATCAGTCAATGTGGAAACCCACACTAATCCTACAAATAAGGACTTGCTTGGTTATGCAAGATAGAGAATGCAGTCTATCTAACTCATGTGGTAAGAAACGCACAGTATAAAAGGTCCGGTGATAGAATACAATGGGAAAAAATGTATTGATTAGTTAGGAATCAGGTTGTATGTTATGAATACAATGTAGCTCTGCATTATAGATAATAATACTGTGTATACCAAACTAGAGCTTTAGGCTACGGCCCCAGTCACTCCGTGCGCGCTGGGGTCGGAGCGCCTGGTGGCGCGTGCACATTCTCAAGGCACGATTTGCGGTCTGTGCTGGAGCTGCAGGGGGAAAGACGAGCTTGTGACAGAGGGGAAGGGGGGGGGCGTAGCCGTGACGTCACCCGGCTGGTTCGCCCTCATTGGCAACACCGCTAGGGGGCGTGGCCATCTTTCCGTCGCCTGTTCTAAACACAATTTTCTTGTATTTGGAAAATCTAGTCGAGCAACGCGGCGGCAAATTGCGCGCCAAGGTAGCTAGTGGGACCGGCCCCATTGAGAGCGGTTCTTGTTTCTGCAGCAAGCACTGGGGACCTAGGCTAAGGGTAGAAGCCAAGCTTTCTGATTGGCTGCGATTCCTGTTGTTATTCATATAGGAATGCATAGTAGAAGAAAATCACAGCAAAAAATGAAAACGAGTTAAATCATATTTAGCCTCTAATAATAATAAAAAAAATAAGAATTTTCTCAGAACACGGCATGTCCTATTGACTAATGCTTCAGCTCGATAAAGGATCAACTCCAACCATGGTATTCAATATTAGATATCAGTTCCTCATGGATTGTTACCGAACGCAACAATAACTCTTGCAAATTATTTTGGAAATACAGACCTTTACTATATAACCCTATGATTATATTGTGCAGTTCTGAGGAACCCCAACCCTCTCTAATAGCGTGTCTGAGATCAGATGCATTGTAAGAAACCCCAACCCTCTCTAATAGCGCGTCTGAGATCAGATGCATTGTAAGGAACTCCAACCCTCTCTAATAGCGCGTCTGAGATCAGATGCATTGTAAGGAACCCCAATCCTCTCTAATAGCATTTGGGATCAGATGCATTGTAAGGAACCCCAACCCTCTCTAATAATATGTCTGAGAGGGTTCCTAGGAACCCTAGTTGAAAAACACTGATCTAGAATGAAAGATAGGAGTTTGATTTTTCTGTATGCGCTCATCACCAGCTGAAATAAAACAGGTTTGTCTTATATGAACCTAGGTTCCTTAGTGCTACCAATAAGGACAAGAACAGAATCTTATCATGGTATGAACTTGGTTTAACAATTTTGCTTTTGAAATTACTTGTGATGCTCCATTTGCAGATATGAGTAAAAGAAGTGCATTCTTCAGTTGTTTGGTAACCATTTTCTATTGCACATTGAAGCAGTTTTTTTTCTTTCGTTTTGTTTGAACAAATTTACAGTCAATAAGACTTTCTACAGCGGAAAACAAAGTACACAAGGTGCCGAAAAAATGACAGATTACGCACAAAACCACAGTCTGTGCACAGATGAATCTGCACAACAGATTCCCCAATTATCCTATTTCTTATCATCATGACTCGGCTTTTCATCAGAACTGTTTACTTAACTTCTTAACAAATGTGCCTCTTCAACCTTTACAACCACAGAAGCATACTGCAAAGTGTCATCACCAGTCCCACATTTGTTCATTCCATTTGCTCTCTTTAAAGCTGCAGACCAAGCAAATATCCTACGTGTGGTTTTTAAATAAATCAGTTCTGCACTATGAGAAAATACTTGTAGCATTTTTTTTATAAACAATACTGAATTACATTTTTATTATAATGTAACAAGCATGGTTGGTTTCTATAGCAACCATTTACAAAGTAACATCCCCTTCCTCATTGAAAACAGGCTCTGGCACACCCCTTTTTGAGCCCTGCCCTCTCTCTAGCAGTGCACCAATTGTATCTAGTGTCTGCCCTGTCACATGATCTCCCCCACAGAACTTTGCATCTTTGGTGCTCTTCTGCTGCACTGACAGCCATTTAGTGAACCCCTGAGCCGAATCTTCGTCGATCGATCACAGGAGAACGGATTGATCAGCAACTTTGCTAATTACTTATCAATGTGTGGATTGTATTGATGCACATATTAAAGAGGGGGGAAAAATAAAGAATAGAAAGACGGCAGCTTGGACAGTTGCTTTAAAAGGAGCACAAGTGTATCACTGTATGATATGGGCGATCGCTTAAGCCTGGGCTTGCTGCACAGAATTAGTCTCCTGCCGTGTCAGAGATGATAATTACACATGCCCTATGAGAATGAAACATGGTTCATAGTGAAACGGCAGTAGCTGAACAGAGAAAAGGCAATAAGGCTGATATAATAAACACCCGGTATAAAAACACTGAAATACATCGACACTGCAATACAGTTCAAAATCGAATGTGAATTAATAAAAGCACATGCAATCTAAAATGAATGTATTGTTATGTTAATGAATAGGTGCAGACCCATGTAGGACCATCATTACCAAATCACTGTTATATGCTCAACAGCCATCTTGGTGATTAAAAAATGCATCAGACATGTATTTTTAAATCATTTTAAAAAGTATTCTGGGTGTGTAAATGATGGGTGTGAACAGGTATTTAGGGTCAGGTTTACTGCCCTCTACTCCAGTGGTGCGCAACTCCACCCCCCCCCCCCCCCCTCCAACAGGTCAGGTTTTCAGGATATCACTGCTTCCATACAGGTGGCTCAATCAGTCCCTGCTTCAGTACAGGTGGCTCAATCAGAGGCTCGGGCAAAAACTGAGCGTCTGATTGAGTCACCTGTGCTGAAGCTGGGATATCCTGAAAACCTGACCTTTTGGGGGAGCTGGAGGGTTGGAGTTGAGCCCCCCTGCTCTACTCCATCACCTTCTTTATCGTGTGCCCTTATCTAACTTATGTTCAGACAACTAGTGGGCATGAATAAACGTAATTAAAGCAGCAGTCTGCTCTAGCCATTTTTGTTTTGTGGAAGGGTGGGGGTTTAATCACCTGCACCTGCGGAGGGAGGGGGTCGCAGGTCGCTCCTTTTTATCCTCCTGGGCAGAAAACGGCTTTCTGGCCATGCTCGATTTGGAACAGCCAATAAAAAGTTGCACCATTATCAGGAGATAACATTGTAACTGTCTATTGTATTTTTATTTTCAAAATAAACCAGCCCCCAAAATAACGACAAATATCCCGGATTGGGTGATTAACAAAATAAAATAATTAAGAGGATTGTGGCTTTAACATATCATTTGGGTGGAGAAAATATTAACAATTACTACCCCCCCCCCCGAACACCCCCCACTCTCACAGCCCCCACTGCAAATGAAAAATGCAATATTTCAGATTTTCAAAAATTATGTAAAAATACTTAAGACTTAAATAAAAAAAAAATTCATCAAATGCCCTTTCTATTCTTAACGCATTTGATAAAGCGCAGAAGCCAGCGCGAAACGCATAAGAGGTTTTTCCCTTGCTGCATTTTTATGTGCAACATACAGGACACCTACAGGCTCATATTGAACCCCCAAAATAACCACAACATATATATATAAGAATATAAGTGTCACAGAGGAGTGCTACTGAGCATGGCAATATATATTTAAAACGAGAGACAGGTTAATAAAAGGTAATGTATAGGTTAATAAAAGCTTCAATCAGACTTAGAACTATTCAACTAATTTTGACAGATTTATTATAAATCATTCTTTCTGGTAATGCACAGGTTATTAAGAATTTATATTAGTGTTAGGGACCCTTGAGATGTGGTCTGCCGTGTAGGGGCTCAGGGGTTTACAACACTTTGGCCAAAATGTTAAACTAAAAGACCATTTTATTTATTAGTTATTTATACATGTATATTTAGGCACTGTACCGTGTATGAGTTTCACTGGATGTGCACTGAGCTCTGTCTGTGTTTCATGTTCTGTCTCTGGTTTTAAATGCATTTTTATGTGCCAATAAAATACCCTTGTGTACTAGTATATAGCAAACCGGTCATAATTTCCCTTTGAAGCAGTTGCACCGCCTCACAACTTCATCTCCTTAACGCATTAAGCACATTATTGTCTTTATTTAGTCTTATGTGGGACACCAAGCACTTTTCACTGTACTTCTGTGAGCTATAGACATACGGGAGGACTTCACAATGTGGCATGTGTGACAGGTGATAAAGGGAAAGAAAAAGGAGGCTTAAATCAGTTTTGGACCATGTAGACAGGACCAGGGCTGTGAGGGTGAGAACTAAGTGTACCAAGATTGCACGCAAAGGAGCCCAGAGTTAGAGGTTTCCAGGCTGCGCGTATGATCAAAACGAACAAATGTCGGTACAATGTTAAAAGGTCTAAAATTGGTTCTGATTCTCTAAAATGAGCACATATATATTTTTAATTACGTGCTGTTTTTGTAAGTTACTAATGTGCATGCAAAGTTTGACTGATTAAAAACAACATAATACAGGACGTTGCAATTAAGGTAAATGTAGAACGTGGTAAAAGGATTAGGCGTGGCTGCAGTGATGGTGTTTTTGTTGGAACATCTCAAGCAATCAGCAGGATCTCAGCGCTAGTCCCTATTACTCAGCACTATGGAGATACGATGCTAAACCACATTGAGATGCAGAGTAGGCTCTTCAGACAGTGAAGGAGATAATATAGTGGGACCGCAAGCTATGCAAGTCTGGGGTATTGTGTGCCTGGTAGGACCACGTGCATGTTTGTGTCTACAGAAAGGTTTGTGTATTAGAGTGGTGTTTTAAGCTTTTTCTGTAGTGGGTTATATCACTTTAAACAGACGTGAAGGAGACTATGTCAATTTGCGTATAAGGAATGCTGGTATGCAGTTTAATTATTGGATGTATTCATTTTAGGCACATTTTGTATTTACTTGGGTGTCATATTAAAACAAATTAAAGCAATAACCTCCCTTTCCCAGTCTCCTTTTATTTTATTTTTTAACAGGATGGGAATCGGAGGTTCCCCAATAATCATTGGAGTCCAATCATTTCTCTTCAGGATAATTGTTCAGCTCAGCTAGCGCAAATCATCTCGAAGACTTAAAACACTGTAGGGGCGCAGTTATCAATCCCACTGGAGAGCTGCAAGTTATATCATGTCTGCTACAATGTTGACACACAAGCTGCCTAGTCGGAACATGAACTCATTGTACTTCACACTGTACCTTCCCGTTTTTTGTCATAAGTGTTTAGAAATTGTGCAGCAAGAGGCAAGGCTTTTGGTGAATAAATGAGGTAGAACAGATCGGATTTGAAAACTTCTGGTTGAAGATTCACAAGAGGTCCGTTTATTCTTTTACTGACATGTAGAAAAATATTTTGAGGGAGATCTACTCAATACTGCTAAACTAGTCATAACAATATTACAATGATAAAACGACATTAATATACTCTGGTTCAGTAGGTACCATATGGTCTATACCAGGGATAGTCAACTCCAGTCCTGAGGAACTACCAACACGTCAAAGTTTCAGGATATCGCTGCTTCAGCACAGATGGTGCCGTCTTCAACTGAGCCACTGATTGTGCTGAAGCAGCGATAACCTGACCACCTGACCAGTCGGGAGCTCTCGAGGACTGGAGTTGGCCACCCCTGGTCTATATAGTAACATCAATTTCCACAAAAGACAGTGTGATTAAAATTTCTAATCAGTTTAAAAAAAAAAAAAAAAAAAAAAGATTTGCGTCAAGCGACACAATATTTGACCACTGCCAACATTAGAAAACTGACTTAACATATTTGGCCAATGAGCTGCCCTCCCCTGGCAACTTAAAAACACTGCAATTTGAATTGCACCACTGCCTAATTGTACAATAGGAACAAAAGGACAATGCGTTATCAACAGGATTGAGGCCTTATAGAAAGCAATAGCAAACGTAACAGCAATGCTTAAGAGATAAAAAGAAATCAAGACTATTTATACAAATGTAATACCTAAAGCATCAAGACATGTGAAATCAGAGCACAGAGGCTGGAACACATACTCAATCACATACTTATTGTAAAACTGCCTCATACTTTTCTGTTATGAGTCAATATATACATCTATATATATATATATATATATATATAGTGGTCGACAAATCACCAAAAAATCTACTCGCCACCTAGTACCAAACGTGTGCTGCTTGAGCCAATATTTACTCGCCCGGGGGTTAAATTCACTCGCCCGGGGCGAGCAAATGTATAGGTTTGTCGAACACTGTATATATATATATATTCTACAGCTGCTTAATTATCATTTATATTATATTTAAAATATCTACAGCTGCATCTAAACTCAAAGCTATGACTACTGCTTCATTGGAGTTCAAACGTTCACCGCTCCGGGATTTCTGTAGAAAATAAAACTACTTTAATAAAGCAGAGCAATTACACTGCTGCTGTATCTTGGCGAGTAATGAAAGGTGCAATTTCTCCTGTTCATACTAGAAGCTCTGAAATACATGTAGAAAATACAGGTCTACACATATTGATAGTTGTGTTGCTATACTTTTAAATAAAACTTCTAAAGCCACTTTAAAAGCACCTAGCTGATATATATATATATATATATATATATATATACACATACACATATACATATACACACACACACACCATATCACATTTTAAGTTATGGTGGGTGAAAAAGGCGACAAGAAACCTCCACTGTATAGCATATAGCAAATTAAAAGATCACTTGTGAGCACATTCACGTCTTAGACAGGTCTGCAACCCTGTCTTTCACCATTATCACGGCAAACAGGTACGGATCAAAAGAACATCCGCTCCAGGAAAAAAAGGTAAGGCGCTCACCAGCAATGGAAGGTTAAAAACAACTTTAATGAACTACATAAAAAACAAAGAGACAAACAGTGCTAACTACTCTCCCACGCCCACTGTGGCGCTTTCTCAAGGAGTGACAAAGTGGGGGAGGTCAGGAACATTTAAACCTCCCACAGTCATGCAAAACAGCTGATAATAATAATTAAATTAAGCCTTGCAAAACCAACAAATGATAGAACAGAACAGAGGGTAAGGGAAAGAAAAAGAAGAGAAAAAAGAATAAGAAAGAAAAAGGACAAAAGGGGAAAAATTAATAATCAAAGAAATAATGAAACATAATAAAATAATAAATAAAAAATAAAGAATAAAAGATGAAAAAAAACACCTCACCTTATTAACATCCTAAATGTGTACATAGCAACCAACTAAATACATAAAATAATCTTCTTAACTGTTAACATTAATAAGGAAATGATCATCAAAAGTAAAAAAAAAAAAAATCATGATATATATATATCGAAACAGCTGTCTGTGGGTGGTTTTCTGGGTATGCACCTTAACCCTGGCTGTGCTCAAAGCTGTGACCATGCAGCAAGCTTAAGCCTATAGGGAACCATGTTAAAAATGGTTATTGAGGCAAAAAGTGACACTGTGTGCTCATTTGCATATCATTTCCCAGAATCCCTTGTTGCAGTGGAAGTGCTGTATGCTGGGTGATAATGGGGAAAGGTGGGGTTGCAGACCTGCCTAAGACATGCAGATGAGCATACAGCTATATTTGCGCATATATATATATATATATATATATATATATATATATATATCATGATTATTTTTTTTTACTTTTGATGATCATTTGCTTTTGATGATCACTTCCTTATTAATGTTAACAGTTAAGAAGATTATTTTATGTATTTAGTTGGTTGCTTCCTTTCCTTCCCTCCCTCTCTTCCTCCTGTTATTAATGTGTCTTTCACTGTCAGTGTTTTACAATGTATACATAGCTTTTTGTTGCCATCTCCTTCCCCTGGTTTTAATTAACTGAGGGTCCTTGTAGCCATTTGTAGATCTAGAGGCCTGATGATCATATAGTGTTGTAATAATGTTCTTTTTATTAATGCCTGCAGCGATAAGGAATTATGCTATGCTTTTATTTCTCCTTATCCTTTTTTTCATGTTTGTTTCTCACTTTCTGTCATTTCATAGTACCCATGGAGATCCCCTGATGTCCCGGTTATTACTGCACCTTATTTCTATATGAGTGTTCCCACTGATGTGCAGTCAAATATTATATCCACCATCATGATTGCCAGGATGTGAGGGATCGATCGCGTATCTCCCCACTGTGAGATGCCGCGCAACCTACTCAAGTGGTGATGGGGCAGCGCAACCTACTCAAGTGGTGATGGGGCCGCGCATGTGCGTATCGCTAAGCCGTTGAGTCCTCTTCGATGGACCACGACCTCCAGCAGCACGGCACCAAGGTTACGGAGGACGCTTTCTTCCCTCGCGGTGGCGGCCTGATGGTACTGCATGCACAACTCAGTGGTGGCCTGATGGTACTGCATACACAACTCAGTGGTGGCCTGATGGTACTGCATACACAACTCAGTGGTGGCCTGATGGTACTGCATACACAACTCTGATCCCTGTGGATCATGTGGCTGTGTTGATGACAGGCATAGTGCGACATCAGCGACTTTGGGTCTGATCAGGGACTTGATGCACGGCCTATCAGCTACTCTGGTTGAGTCATTTTGGTGGGGATATGGTGGTATTTAAGGGATCCACTGGCCTTTAGTCTCAAGCACCACCCTGAGGACGGTTCCACGAGGACCGAAACGTTGGTCATGTTTGTGCTATATTTATTTTTTAATACAAGTTTTCTTACTTACCTTTGAGTGCTGTCTTGTGTCTGCTCCTGCTGGAGTGGATTACTTTTCTCTTACTATTGGTATAGGACATGCACCGCAAACTATTTATGGTATTGGGAGTGCCGGGTGCCCCATTTTGTTTTGTATGCATCCATATGAGCTGAGCACCCACTGTTCTACAATTGTTGATGTAAGGGAGTGGTCTCTGTCAATAGAGGGTCCGCACCTGCGTTTTTTATATTGCTTTGTATATTATTGACTTTACTAAGATTTTTGTGCTATGGAAGAATTCACTGATGTTGCGGGTATCTTTTCAGCAATATCAGACACACTTTGTTATAGTGATGCAGAGGTAAACAAAATCAGATACACAGATTTAGTGTGTATATATATATATAGACCATGCAGCAAGCTTAAGCCTATAGGGAACCATGTTAAAAATGGTTTTTGAGGCAAAAAGTGACACTGTGTGCTCATTTGCATGTCATTTCCCAGAATCCCTTGCTGCAGTGGAAGTGCTGTATGCTGGGTGATAATGGGGAAAGGCGGGGTTGCAGACCTGCCTAAGACATGCAGATGTATTTGTGTGATATATATATATATATATATATATACACACACACACACACAATATCTACATAAATAAATAATCCACATATGCACACACAGGTTTTTTTTAAATTATTATTATTATTCAATTGGCCTATTGCTTTGAATTTTAGTAAATTAACGCTTGAGAAGTACGGTAGTTCATACAATAAATGACAACGAAACATGGAGATATATTCATTTATTATCGTAAAGGTCATTTTTATTTTTATGCTGTGAATAAAAAAAGTGCAAATAAGAATAAGCGCAGATGACTTCACGCCTAAAAAGTGATAAACATATCCATTTGAAATATACAACCCCGTGGAATGCTGCCCCACTTAGAAGACTTTCCAAGGAGGTCTTAAAGGGCTATGAGAACATGGCGAAAATCCTCCTGGGGTTATGTGCTGGAATCAACACAGAAAACATACAAATAGTGCAATAACATTAAAGAACAGCATCTCCAACTAATATATAGTTGATACGCTCACACATGTTGCAGCAATTTCAGCTTCAGGAGAACAACCCTGCTCAGTGGGTCTGTACGACTGCAAATTCTTCCAGGTTCCCCTCAAATATAAGAGAGGAAAGTGCATAGAGCAAGCCCTACGCGTGACATCATGAGTGCACCACTGAGGAAGCTACCAGGAGTAGTGAAACGCGCAGGGAGGCAGCGGAGGTGATATAACTAAGGGGGACAAGCCCAGCTGACACTCTCCAGTCACATTTTGTGTTTGCCCAGACCAGACGGATTTCTGGCGAGTTGCTGCAGCTGGAGAGGATCCACATCACAGCAGACAAGCAGTACTGTTCCAGCAGCTAGATGATCTCTTCTGTACCCCTCCTAAGTGTCTTACATGCCTGATACCCACATTTGTTTGTGAGTTTTTAACTGTATTACCCCTTTTATTGTTCGGAAAATTGGTTTGCACTATGCACTTTCCGCCCTTATTTTTAGGTGAACCTGGAAGAATTTGCATCCGTATAGGTCCACGGAAAAGGGTCGTCCTCAAAGCTGAAATTACTGCGAAACTTGAGAGGATCAATGATATGTAAGTTCAGGAGATACTGTTCTTTAACTTTATTGCGCGATTTGTATTTTTTCTGTGTTTATTCCCACACCACCCCCGGGAGGATTTGCGCCCTGTTGAATGTTCGCATATGCTGCAAATAAGCCTGAGTTTCATCAGCATAGAACTGTTGTGTTCCAAATTAGAACGCAGGGGGTTCTCAACTTCAGTCCTTAAAATCCCCCAACAGGTCAGGTTTTCAGGATATCCCTGCTTCAGCACAGGTGGCTCAATCAATGGCTCCCTGCTTCAGCACAGGTGGCCACAGATTGGGCCACCTGTGCTGAAGCAAGGATAGCCTTAAAACCTGACCTGTTGTGGGGTCTGGAGGACTTCTGGTTTAAGGACTACTGCAAGATTTGTTTGTTTGTTCACAAAGTTATCATGGCATTTTCATCTGAACATATATACCTCGGACTTGCAAATAAACGCCATTTGCTTAACCTTTCAATTGTAGGGAGTACAAGCCGAAAAGGTAAAACGTTCATGAGATCTCCATTGAGCTTGCAGAGTGCCACAAAATTAGACTCAAAGCTACAGGCAAATTAAAAAAGGATGCAAAACTATGAAAGTATATGGGGTATAATGACATGCAGATCAGCTGTCAAGCACTCAAAAAGCAATTCAATGAGATTTGGATGTTCTGTACCAAAAAAGGGATGCAGTTTTCAAACTCTGGCCTTTTTCGGGCGAAAATCTCTCAAGACTTTAATGGGTATTTTCGGCTGAAAACAGCCTGTGCAGCCATTTTGGCGTATATAGAATTATGTCCTATGAGTCGCGTATGAGGTCGCATCGCTGAGCTACGTATCAGAAGATAGTGGTCTATCAAGATCATGAAATCAAGTCTGGAGAGGATAGCAATTGGTTGGGGAGTACTGGGGAAGAGACAAATTAAAATAATTAGAATAACACACACAAATATTAAAAAGTGGTGTTCAGTGTTGCTTTGAAGCTGCGGAGGGATCTTGCCAGCGTTACATCCGGCAAGACAGGTTTCAGCAAAAACCTAACTCGATCAGCACTCAAAAATAATAATGATAAAGGACTTACGTTTTGCTTTTGGTCTCACCAAGTACAGTATACACAGGGAGAGGAAATCTGACGAAGGGGCCCGGGGGCCTTGAAACGTTGCTCTATTGTGCATATATAACAGTGTGTGTGTCTGCAAACATTTCCTCTTCCTGCGTGTGCTTTTTTTTATGATACATTAAAGAAGGGACTTGGTGAGACCAAAAGCAAAACTTAAGTCTTTCATTATAATTATTTTTGAGTGCTGATCCAGTTTGCTTTTTGTGTAGTTGTATGCATCTTGCGGTGGGGATGCAGGATCAAAGCACCTTCAGCTGAATTGTGTTAGACAGGGTGAGAGCTAGTTCATTCTAAAATGTTATATGTCCGGTTTTAGCAACCTCTACTGGAATGCTGGTTATGGTATTTTGGTCCACCAAGTTGGAATGGATGTAATCCAAATGAGACTGGAATTTGCCAAATTAGGTGCTGGTCAAGTTGTCTTAAATTAGAAACAACGTTGAAAATAAAACAGTGTGTCTATTTTTACTCACAATTGTGACAGAGATTTGCGTGAAGGTTGTACATGGGGTGGGTTTGGCTAGAATGCAAATTTCCAGTACTACCAGAAAGGCTGGAACAATATGGAAGAATAGGCGCTCATGATTTACAATTTGACTCCAGGATTTTAAATGACAACGGAGGATTTAAAAGCCCAAAGTGGCTAAGGCTTTCCTTTTACTTTAGACAACTTCAAACCAGTTGAAGTTTTGGCTTGCTTGTTTTGAGACACCATCCCAACTTAGTACTTTACTGAAGTCTACAATGCTACCGCTCCTGGACTGAGTCGCACTGCCTTCCGATGAGGGATTCTTCACAGGCGTCAGTGTGATGCAATCTTGATCTTGCTCTATGCAATGCTCCACGCTGCCTGGACAAGATCAATGATGTCAAGATCTTAACTAATAGTAGAAAAAAGTCATGCGTACTAAATACAAATTGTGAAATAGTGAGAAGTGCATATATATATATATGCAGTGTTCGACAAATCCATTGACCTACAGGCCCGTGGCGACTGGATTTGACCCTGTGGCGACCTCCTCATGGCCGCCCAAGCATGGCGGGATTGGGGGCCGGACTACGTGGCGAGTAGATTTTTTGGTTCGGCGAGTAGATTTTTGGGTGATTTGTCAACCACTGCGCATATATATATATATATATATATATATATATATATATATATATATATATATATATATATATATATATAATCAAATTATCAAAATAGTGGTATTAATATAGTGCAGCGGGCAACTGAACAGTGTCATATACAGGTTGTGCAAAGTTGATAATAAACTTAAATGTGATATTAGTACAAATGATGGTGGTGAAGATATACTTGGAACTCCTTCCCTTACTGGAGATATGGACACAGAGTCTGCTGCTAATCAAAGTTGATGGCTCGGCATCACGGACCTAGGATGAACACAGAAAAAAGGAAAAAAGCGCACAACAGGCAGTCGGAGGTAGTTGAACCCACGATACACACAGCATCCGTTGAACACCGATACCTTCAGGCAACATCTACAGTCCCACAAGAGAGGGAAGGCACAGCAACACGCCACTCAGACGGCCAAGGAAAATTATCATCTTGGTGGTTTTTACATTATAATGCTTGTTTTAATTTACCTCTATGTATGTACATATATCACCACCTTTTTTATACCGTGCATATAATTTTTAATGCTGCATTATGAGAGTTGTGCGCTTTTCCCTTTTTTTGTATTTCTCCTTAACTAGTGCATTTTATTCTAAATTGTTTCATTTTGTTAGAAAAGTTTGCCAGCAGATGTCAGACAAAATGACACAACTGTGACATTGAAAAAGAAATAAGCTCACTTGCATCATCTATCTTTATAGGGGAGTAGCTATAGCCTGGGCAAAGCCCGGGGGTCTGTGCCCTTGTGGGGCCTGCTCAGGGCTGCCGAAAGGGGAGAGAGCCGGGGACATTTGTCCCAGTCCTCCCCCAGTCCCCTTAACAGCAACTTGCTGGCTGGATCGGGAGCTGGGAGCTGCGGGAGGGCGGGAGGAATTGCAGAGAGCAGGCAGCAGAGGCTCGGGGGGGCGGGGAGAGGCAGAGAGCTGCAGAGTTCTGCCCGCCCCTGCTCTCCATGACATCAGGGGGAGGCGTTACTATGTGATGCTGTTGGAAGGTATACTGTGTGTATGTGTGTCAGTTTGCGGTGTGTGTCAATTTGCTGGGTTTGTGTGTCGGTTTGTTGTGTGTGTGTGTGTGTGTGTGTCAATTTGCTGTGTGTGTTTCAGTCCGTCAGTGTGCTATTTCTGATTTAGTGTGTCAGCGTGCTGTGTTCGCCGTGTGCCTCAGTGCAAGCAATTGAGGTAACGTGATAATCTTTATATTAGAGCATTTTTAAAATAATTTGTGTCATTCTTTACAGAGTTGTTTATAGTTAACTGTATTAAAATAAGTCACTGTGCAGTATACTGTACACCAGTGTTTTCCAAACTTGTATGTGTGTGTGTAGGGGTGGAGTTATTGTAGTGTGCGTGTAGGTGGTTATTCTAATTTGTGTATTGTGGGGGGGGGGGAGGAGTATTGTATTGTATTGTAGAGGGGGAGTTGTATGTGAGTGGGGGAAATTGTGTGCCTGTGACAAGGGGGGGGGGAGAAATACACGAGGAGAGAGGGGTGAATAGAGGAGAGTGAGGAGGTGTAAAAGAAGGGGGGGCTCGCAGGGCGGCCAACACACTAGGGGGGAAATCTACGGAATATGTTCACTCATATTAGGGCCCTGAAAAAATTGTTGCCCGGGGGCCCGCACATGTCTAGCTACGCCCATGCATCTTTACAGAGACTTTTCAGCCATTTGTAACAGATTCTACTGTAACAGAGGAGTTCTTATTAAGACTTTAAAGATACAATTTGTTTTCTTCGTAACCACCAGTGTGATTTCCTTAATCAAAAGGTCGACCTCACTCACCCATCTCTCTAAGGCCAGGTCCCCGCTGGATACTGCAGCGCCCGCTGTGGCGGTCGCTGCAGGGATAAGAGCCGCCCCACAATGGGGCCGGGCCCCCTGCGCCGACAGAAACACCTGCTCAAGAAAATTGATACCAGGACTCGCGACGAAGCGCTAAGCCATGACCCCCGGCGGTTCAGCCAATGAGGGCGAAACTGCCGGGTGACGTCACGGTTGCGCCCCCGTCTTTCCCCCTGCAGATCACTGCAGACCGGGGGACTCGGCTGCATGTGCCGCCTGCCTCGCAGAAGCGCACGCAGCGCAGGAACTGGGGCCGGAGCTTAAAGTGGATGGTGACCTGCGATGGAATAGCACGTCCACCAGCAACTTTGCCAATGTTCAGTTAACCTCATGGAATCCATCAGGCTATTCCTAACACTGTCATGCTTTACATGGAAGTCATTTGATGCTAATTTTATTTTAAAGGAACAGTAATTGTTGGCTTTCAAGTGCCTGTGAAATTGTAGCATTTGTAGTCAATGTTAAAAATGAAAAAGAAATAAATCATTTCTTTCCGAGCAATAATGCAAACCAGTCCTGGCTCCCCTCCCTGCCAATAGCACGGACAATGCTGATGAGATCAATGCTGAGATACACTGATGGAAAGTGGCAAACATTTTGACATGCCCTGATATCTCCCATCGTATTTCTGTCACAATTGAAAGCTACTGCCAAATGTCACAATTAAATACTTAATAAAAAGAAGAAAAAAAAGCGTAATGCAATCTATTGAGAGAAAGTCATGCTTTCTTAGCCATTCTGGCACTCGAGAGGTTAAAACGGCACATAGAACCACATTGTAAGATTCTCTGGAGTCAAAATGATGTGAAAGACCATATTTAATCTCATAAATAAACAGACATTATGCAGCCTTTCAAAATAAGGCCTTTAACACTATGGGGGTGATTCATTAAACTGTGATGGTGTTGATCGGGGAGCTATAGCACAGAACCCCCCATTTACTTGAATAAGAGTTCCCGTGTAAAAGCACCTCCGGTCAGCACTTTTGCCGTATAATAAATAAGCCCCTTCCTTCATACAGCACCGTGCCAAATGCAGGGAGTACGTGAGCTGTACAGTGTAAACAAGCAAAGAATGTCACAGCAATCTATGCAATGCCGTGATTGAGCACACCAGCTAATTGTTATTAGACTACCTTATACAAAGTTAAGAAATGTACAATTTTTGCACTCACTGACTCTGCTAAGTAGCCATGGTGATAAACTTGTGTCCTTGGCACCATATTAATGCTGTTGCAAAAACCGTGATGACTAATCCTGAAAGAGTCATTTGTAGTATGCATTTAAATACATCAATACATTCAGGTTCACCTACGGAGTCAAATAAACAGCTTAAACACATCAACATCCCCATGCTATTGCTCATGCTTATAAATGTAATCAGAAAAATAAGTCTTAGTGTTTTGTTTAAACTAGAAAATAGGTCTTCGCTTTGGTGAATTTTCATTACTAGCAACACTTAAGACGCCCACATTTATTAAGCAGGCTTCTTTTGTATCTTTTAGTTCCACCGTTTAATCCACAGTGAGATTATTTTAAAAAAGTAACTAACTTTCTCAGGTCATGATCGTGAGGAAACATACAATGTATTGGAGGACACCTTTAGCAAATCTGTTTAAATTCGCCACGCACTAGCAAGTAATTATACATTGGAAATGTCAGCAAAAAAAAATGCCTTCTTTCCAGTAAGAGAATTTTGAGAAAATGTTACAAAGACCATAAACGAGGCCCAGACACACAAAAACACAGTATTTGTGGGAAATTGGAATTGCTATTGAAATTGATACACAGTAGTGATACTGGAGGTGCGAATGGGATTTTGGGAGGTATGTACTAGTCTAAGGCAAACTGTTTGCAGTTAGCTATTGCAGGTCATCAATTATCCCCAATGTGTCCAACGGTCTGGCAATAACATCAAGATAAAGGGAGGCGAAGGGCACTGTATAAAGCACAAGTGAGTTCAGTTTCTTCCTCTGCAAAACAGCAACATGAGGAGGATCATGAATAATGGGTCTCAAACTCTGTGTGCAAGGCCAGCCCCTCTTCCCAACACCACCTGTTACAGTGCCTGCGAGTGCAATGTCAGATTCTACTTCAGCGCTGCAAAAAGGGAATGCTTGCTGAACTAGCTCAAGCTCTAATACTTGGCAACATTTGCATAAATTTAGGTAAACAGTCTCCAAATTCCACAGGAAGTGGCGAATATGCTATAGTTATGTCAGAATGTAAATCTTTTCTAACACACTGGTATATATGCAATTTTCTTCACAATGTTGTTTGCATCATCTCTAATATCAGGTTCTATTAGAAGAAAGACTATATATTTAACTATATACTGTAATTTGGGATATTGGATGCAGCATTGGGGCCTTTTGTCTTTTGTTGTATGTACTAGGTCACAATCCCAGCAGCACACCTTCTGGCACAAATATATATGATGTGGTGGGTTTGAGTTCAAAGCTTGCCGGGTTGTGTGTGTGTGTATATACGCAACTTTCTTCACAATGTCATTTGCACCATCTCCAATGTCAAGTTCATAGCAATTAAGGGCTACTACTCTCAACAAGCCAGTTTGACATTGAATTCACTTTGACCTTGCATTGAAATTGTCCATGTTAAAAGGAAAGCAGCAGCCAAGTCAAGGCATGTAAACCATGCATTTACTCATTTAAAAACCAGACTGTCTGGAACTGTTCCGAAATCTAGCTTGCATCCTCTGTATCAAGAGTGGCCAACTCCAGTCCTCAAGGGCCAACAACACGCCAGGTTTTCAGGATATCCCTGTTTCAGCACAGTCTTCAACTGAGCCACCTGTGCTGAAGCAGGGATATTATGAAAATCTCACCTGTTGGTGGCCCTTGAGGACTGGAATTGGCCACTTCTGCTCTGTACCCATCACCTATTCCATGAATTCTGGCAGACAAGACCACAACCAGGAAAATGTACTGAACTATTTTGAAGGACGTTTCAATTGACTTTAATACAGTTACTTGCCGTTTGATGCTTCAGCATTTATCTTTCAGAACTTAAATCATGTCATCAACAAAAGGTAGCTTTTTCAAATACAATGACGTGGATTTGTGCTGTGTGTGTGTACAGGATTTCCTTGAGCAATTTAAAAATAAATTGCTAAAAAAAACAACCATCAAAACAGATTTCCGGCAGGTCCCAATGTTGTTGTTGAATGATTTATGCTTTCATTTCACACCACATACGAAAGAATTCCACCTAGTACTGTACTAGTCTGCTTCCAACAGCGCAACCTGTGAGGGGTTATTCATGAAATGGCAATAGTCCTAGTCGAGGCACTATCACGCGGAAAAACTCTCAATGAAGTCAATGAGACCTCCCGTATGATTGTTCCCCGATCAGCACTGTCGCAGTTTAATAGACAAACCCACAAGTGTTGAAACGATGCTCAGAAGCGAGATCACTTCCTCCTTTCCCGCCACAAACCTAGCAAGAAACAGGTTGTAAAGGCGTTCTGTTTTTGTGTGGTTCGGGGAACATATTTAAGGGAAACATATTTCCACAAAGCAACACGTAATAAAGAAAATAACACTGTATAATCACTATGACAAGCCTCTGAGAAAATGAAAACAGGTACTTCACTCAAGACAGAAGCTCCTATTTAATATAAACAAAGCTAGAGACGAGAGATTCAGAACATACTGAATAGGCGCCTAAAGGGGCTTATTCAATATCTGCCACAGCAGCTGATCAGGCCGTTTTGTCCGAAATTCCCCATTAATTTGGTCTGAAAACCGCTTCGGCGTATATAGAACATGACCCTAAGATTCCTACCAACAGTTGCGGTTTATTCTATGATTGTCTCTGTTTGCACAGGTCGGCCTGTAGAAAAGCAAGAATAACTGTATGAAATAATCCCCAAACTATGCTGTGTACAAAAAAAAAAGATTTTTTTAAAATACCACAACTGACAGATAAAAAAATAAAAAAACGACAAGCGAGACGTGCACCCGCCTAATCATCTGTACCCCAAAAACAGCTGCGTTATAAGAACTGCCCAAAAACAATAGGCATATAGGTTGCACACTCCAAAGTGAGTTACTGATGGTATCAGGGAACAGTTGCATAACACTTTGGGTAACTCACTTTGGGGTGTGCAACCCATATTATTAATTATTTAGTGATCAGAGGTGCAAAAAAAAGGAACAACATTTTGGGTTGACACGACCCTTCCTCGTGACAAAATGATAACATTACGTCAGTGCTTGACGTGAGAGAGAAAAGGAAGTGGGATGGTTTGTGTATCTTTCAATTGGATAAATAAGGAAGCGGGATGGGTTTATCCACAGGCACTGATGTGACAACCCCCGCCTTCCGTGAAGCCTCCTCGTTGTGTGTCAACACGGCTGTCTTTTTTTTTTTTTTTACTCAAATGTTATTGGTATTTAATGTCAAATATGAAGGTAGGGGTGAGGGAGGTGGGTACAGAATGAAGAACAGGGGTGAGGTATGGGGTAGGCAGAGTTTTACAAGTTATGAAGTTAAAATTCGACCATAGACAGTGTACACAAAGCCAACAGGTACAAATCATGAATTGCAGCAGCGATAAGAACATTCATTATACTGTAGTCACATGGCGGCAAAGAGACACTCCGGGGCACTACCAAGCATAGTTAAAGGGGGTGGTTGACTGCCATCCGGCCTGCAGTATGCAGACGGTCATAGAGCAGCCAGGATTGCCAGACTTCCTGAAATTTTGGACAGGTGTCTCAAAGTATTCCCTTTAGTTTCTCCATTTTGAGTACCAACCCCTTTTTTCCATTTGTAAGAGGGAGGGTCGGGTTTAAACAGAGAGTGGCCATAGAACATCTCGTCGCCTCCATGATGTATGCAATCAACTTATTTGGGTTCCTATCATTGTCCCGTAATGGCCTATTCAGGAGGCCTGACAACACATTCACGGCGAGTGGATATCCTACGACTCGCTGGGAACATTTCAATTTACCCCTCCTCTCCGGTTGCCCATAGTCTGGCGCAAAGCCTACTGATCCTTTGTGTAAATGCGGGCAGTCTTTTTACAAATAGTGAATTATTAAATTATCATGAAACCTGCTATCTAGTCATGTTCTACGATAAATTTGACCGCTTCTCTCATTTAATTTGCAATACGATGGGAATGGTCTGTGCACACATGGTTGGACGGTAGGATACGCCACATTTCCAGCCCATTTGCTGCTTGAAGCAACTCTGAAGGTACCAAGATGGTTTCAAATCCGCTGAAAAGTAGCATGATTGTTTTAGTCCCTCTTGAAAAGACGTGGGATGGCATACCGCCTCACTGATAGCACTGCATTATGTTTAAAATATATTAGGCAAATCATTATAACTTCTTTAAAGCAGCAATTCCACCTACTCAGGGTTTTTCTATTTTTAAAATATATTTACATTATTAGAACCTGTGGGATCGCTGTGACTACTTTTAGACCTAAGGACTCTCCCACTTTCCGAGATACTTAGGTTGCCGGTGTTTTTCTCTCCTTTCTGGAATTCAATATGGCCACCAAATCGCAAGGTCCACATGGGCCAACAGGAAGCCACATATTCATCCACTGCAGTTTTTTATTGCACAACCGTGGAGGACACAGCCTACTTAACTAGTAAAGTATCTCGGAACCAGGGGTCCCTGGAGCAGTTACGCTTCGGAGGGCCCCCGTTTCCAATGCTGGAAACAAAAAGTTATTTAGGCAGAAGAGCTCTTTGAAATAAGGAAATAAATTGTAAAGGACATTCCCTTGCTTCAATATTGCTGATATTTTGTATTCGCTCCTATACTGCATTGTAGAGATTTACAATGGAAACAGTACAGCCAAACTGTGAAATAAAGAACCCCATTGTCTCCTCATCAAAGAATCACTTACCGTCCAATAGTATCCTAAATCCCACTCTACTGTTGCATTTCCAGACATGTTAAAGCAATACCCTCCAGGAGCCCATGTGAATTTTACTTTTATAATACTTGTATCTTCCCATCTGTAGACGGCCAGTGAGCGCTCCATTTTGACACACTGGACTCTGAATATTTCAAATAATTATTCCTCCTGAATGGTGTGGCCGATTTTATAAATAAAGTTAGCGTTGGAAAGGGAAAGGAGATATCTCTTATCCATCAGTAGTGTCAATGGGATTGGCTCGCATTGATGGCCTCACACTATTTAATAGTCCACGCATGTCAACTGTCACTGGCTTGCAGGAAGTCTCCCTGGTTTTTGGTGGTCTCCAGTACCTGTCTATTACAATTTCATATTTTTGGTTGTACTCTCTGCGGGGTTTCACTCTTTAAAGGATCCCTTTAATTAAAAAGTATTTTTGTATCATAATCCACTCATTTGGAAGCTCAAACTGGACACATAAGGGGCAGCTATGTACCCTCACCCAAAGCTTAGGGTGGCAATGTGTGTTTACAATCTACTTTGGCATGTGATATTTTAGAATACTTTGTTGGTACAGACAGGAATTACGTAACTCATTATATAACAAATACCATTATATAACAGCACTTCAATATAAGAATGTTATTTAGTCTGACTGAGCACAGTAATACAGTTGCTTGAATAAACTCCACTAGGGCATGTCTATTTCCAGAAGACTAAATGTTTCACTTTACTGTTGAAGGAATGGCCTGATGATAATCCTTCCAGCAGTTTACATATTGAAAATAATCTGTTCAGTGCTGGTTAGAAAACCCAAGATGAACTCTCCAAGTAAAATCAAAGACAGATTAAAAGTGTATATAGGCATAGTGTTTGCATACATTGTATACACACAAACAATATACTGAGTTTATAGCGTAGCTTAACAACTTGACGGCACAGTACCTTGCAGTTATTAGAGGTTGTCCAGCATGCCCTCTCAGGGCGTGAACAGAAGTGGAGGGGTCAACTTGCTCGCCCTCTTAAAAACGAGTCCAGAGTGTTGACCCTTATGATGTGCAGTGTACGTTATAGGGCACTCAAAGGGTAAACAGGAGAGAAAGGGCAAGAAGACCTATTATTACAATTCAAGGGCACGGACATTAAGCGGACATGTATCGGTTTTTTGAGTCTCTTTCACCCACCATAACTTAAATAATATTTATGAACTAGGTCGACAATAAAAGCAATATGTGCTGGGCAAGCCCAACTAGTACAACATAAGGCTGCACTTATAGTGCCGGCGACGCGATGTCGTGTCAAAACAAATGCATTGAATCAGTTGCATGCGCTTATAGTAGGCGAGACGGCGACGTAGCGACCTGAATCTCTGTAGTCAGTAGAATTTGATTTTTACAGCGACGGTCTCATCATGTGACAGGCTGCAAACCAATCAGATAGCTTCTGATGCAGAGAGAGGGGGGTGAGTGTGTAATTTTGTGTGTGTGATTTTGTGTGTGTAATTTTGTGTGTCTTGTCTCCACACCTCTGCCTTCCCCCTTGCCTGACGTCATTCCCCTTGTAGTCAGAGACATCTCCAAAACTCAAATTACAACTTTCGCAATGGCTACGGAGACGGGTAGTTATAGATTAAGTGCGGTAAATCTGTCAGACCAATTCTTTTTACGTCAACTATATTAGAAAAGTATAATCATTCTTAAATATTTTACACATAACCCTTTAAATAATTTGGAAGCTGAAGTGTAGGATTAATTTAAAGTAATGTATTTATTCTTTGCATCCCCCATCACTAAGCCATGTCTCACAAGTGTTTACCATAAAATAAGGTCACTAAACGCGATACGATTTGTTTGGTGAGGAATATTTTATGAAATTATAATAAAAATATATTTAATTGAGTATACACTGGCAAGTGAAATAACACAACGCATTACATAGTACATGCTGCTTTCCTATAGAACAAAAGACAAAAAGCCCTAGTGCTAGACAACTAGACAAACTATATAGTTAAAGCAGCAAAACGTGAAATCTTATATGGGTTTTTTGTTTTGTTTTTTTACAAATCAGTACTGTAGTATTATTAGATACTTACTGCATTTTTAAAATTATTCTTCAACTCTTAATGTAATTTTTACAATACAAGAAGCTTAAAAAAAAATGTTTTTTTAATATAGGCAACCTTTGATTACCTTTATTGAAAACTAATTACCTAAGCTTCAGATCGATTCATTCTCCCGTGATCGATAAGCAAAGATCCTGCTTCCCAGTGTTCACTAAATGGCTGCGTTTCAGTTTCAAATCAATCCTTCAGTCAGTGTAACTCAGCAGCTACAATGTATCCACATATTACAAAGGTAACATTATCTATTGTTACCGTTTGCAGGTTTAAACCCAACTCGAGCGGTGCAAGATATTTGTAACACTTTCATGTTTGTGATAATTAGTTGCAAATGTTCCCAGCAGTCTGAGCTGCAAACTGTAAAAAACTCAGCTTATAGTAGCAGAGTCGCTACGTATTTTTCTTTTTCAGGTGGCTGCCGCGTGACGTCAGCATCACATGAGCTGGTTCAGCCAATGAGGGTGAACCAGCTTCGTGATGCTCCCGTGCATGCCCCTGCATTTCCTGCAGCCAAGTTCACTGTCATGATAGGCTTGCCAGGCGTGTAATAAAGGGGTCACCCCCCAGTTGGCAGCCCCTACCATCGTGCAGGATGCGAGGGGTTAATGGAATCGTATACATGTATTTCTGCAGTCCCCTGCTTCAGCACAAAATGTATTCCTCTTTGCTTTGTGTTCCCGCCCTGTGATGTGATTGCACCAAACATCTGCACTGGGATCAGGCCGGGAGGGAAAGGGTTAACTGTGTTTGAATGTTTATGGCCCTTTGTTCCCTTCCCGCCTTTTTGGCCACCATTTGCAGTGACATACAGAATGCCATGTATTCCTATGCAGAGGTTACAGGGCTGTTGCAATTACTGCTGTTTTTGAAATGTGGTTTGTGTAACATGAGGTTTTAAAACCCAACATTGCTATCTCCGGTTCCGTGATAGCTGGAAGTCTGAAATTTGGCCATGAGGCACAGACCCCCGAGTCAAGATTGCATGGCAGGTTTCAGCCCTCTCAGATTAACCGAACGGAGTATTTTTGATATATATAAATTGTGATATATTTCTGTATAGTCAGGGCTACCCAATTAGCCCACGAAAGTTCCGGGCCATGTGGAATTGTAATTAGCCATCAGGCGTCGATGAGTCTGCGTGCTTTGTCCGGATCAAGGCTTCACCCCCCAGATTGAGTGTGCAAGGGGGAGAGATAGCAGGACCTGGCTGTGTATGTGTAGGTGCTACAAATCACACCTCCAGTCAGCCTTTCCTCTGTGAAGAAATACAGATGGCAGACTCAGAGGCACCAGGCTTAGGAGTGGGGTGCACTAAATGGGACTCTGACTGACAGTGTGTGTGCATGTCCCACCTACCAGGGGGCATGTACCAGCTTGCTCCCACGTGAGCTGGCAAAAGTTAATTGGGTCCAGATAATTGTTCTCCAATACCTGGGTCCCAATGTTAAGGAGTAGAGGCTAAAATCTAAGTGACTGTCAGCCCTCTGCCCAGTTGTCTGCGTTTGTACCCTGTATTGCTGAATGAATTGCTGGCCTGAATCCTGGCTACTTCATGGTCCCCTTCCTAAGTAAGTGTAAATATTCCATCTGTTATTTGTCCAACATTGTGTGTCCACCTTATTTGAAGGAATAAAATCTCTTTATCATATCACAGTCGTATTCAATTCAACCCAGTAATTATGTGTATATTATAACCCTGTAAATTATCGTGACATTCACAGATTGCTGGGGCTGCAGGAGTGCGCGCAAGTAGTATAATCTCTGCCTAACAATAGATAATGTAACCATAGTAATATAAGGATACATTGTAGCTGCTGAGTTACACTAAGGCTGCGTCGATGATACCTCAGACCGCGCGGACGCGTGCTCACACTGAGCGAACAGACTGCCTTAAGGCAGTGTTCGCGTACATGCGGCATGCGGGCGCATGCGCGCAATGAGTGAGAAATCAGTTAAACCTGATTTAGCGCGTGACATGGCTGTCACGTGAGCAGTTCGCCCAATGCGGGCAAACCAGCTCCGTGACATCACTGGGAACGCCCACACGAATGCCCCCTACGGCCCGTGTACTATAGCCAGGGAAAGCACCCGCTTTCCCTCAGCCTCCGCGCATCTCTGCACGGGCTGCGGCACCATGTCCGCAGCCTAACTGAAGCAGCTACAATGTTCGTAATACCATAAGGATTTTTACAGATATAAACAGGAGCACCAAACGATTGGCAGCTTAGGTAAGAATGTAGAATTATACATTGTCCCATGCTTTACATATAAAAATAAGAAAAAATTAAAGAAGAAAGGGGGGCGGGGGAAGTAATGCTGTTTCAAATACTTATTTGTATATCTTCTCATAAGGATAATTTAGTTCAATTCTTTGGCCAAAATATTTTAAGCCTACAACCACATCACAGTACAGCCCATCTGTAGGTCCTCACTGCTGCACCTGCAAAAAGCTTTTATAAACCTCTCTAATGGAGGGAGAGCCGTCTTAACAGACTGGTCATTCATAGGTGTCTTTAACGATACAATATGTCAAGTTGGATGTAGCACGAAGCCTTTTTGTGTTTTGTTCTATACATGAGGTCACAATCTCAGTGGCCCTCCTTTTGACACAAATATATAGGATGTGGTGAATTTGGGTTCTGAGTTTACAGGGGCTGTATGGTGTATGCTGCTTTTTTGCCAATACATACATACATACATACATATATAGCAAATGGAAATATTACTGTGTGCTCATTTGCATGTCTTAGGCAGGTCTACAACCCCGCCTTTCACCATTATCACCCAGCACACAGCGCTTCCATTGCAGCAAGGGATTCGGAGAACTGACATGCAAATGAGCACACAGTGCCACCTTTTGCTTCAAAACCATATGACATGGTCCCCTATAAGCTGATGCTTGCTGCATATCACAGCCTGGGTTAAGATGCATAGCCAGTAAACCCACCCACAGACAGCTGCTTGACCTTAATGGGTCTCATCAGTGTGGGGTTGGTTATACTGGCTTTGCCAAATGAAGCTTAGGATAGGTTTTACCATACTTAGTTAAGTTGTGGTGGGTAAAAAAAAGTGACAAAAAGCCTTCACAGTAAAGCATATAGCAAATGGAAATATTCCTGTGCGCTCATCTGCATGTCTTAGGCAGGTCTGCAACCCCGACTTTCCCCATTATCGTCCAGCACACAGCACTTCCACTGCAGCAAGTAGTATACATACACATACATACAAACACACACACACACACACACACGTCAGGTCCCCAATGGCCACTGCGGCGCGCACTACGGCCTGCGCACCACACACCGGAGCACAGCCGCGACCGCCTTGGCCAAAAGACAAGATTTTTGTCTTTTGGTGCGGCAGCCGAGCATTGGCCACGTCACGGCGGCGGTTCAGCCAATGAGGGCAAACCAGACGCGTGATGTTTTGGCCGTGCCCCTGCCACGCCCACCCCCTCCCCCCGTCGGATCTACTGCTCTCCACTGCAAGCGCAGCCGCAGACCACGGGTCGCCAGACACTCCAGCGCGCGTGCAGCCGTGACCCCTGGGGCCGTAGCCTTATTTATAATGAAAGGCAGCTGTCCATAATCCAGAATGTAAATGCGTGGTGCTAAAGACCGATAACAGAAAGTATAATTGAATGAATAAAGAATACTTGTAGAAGGATCCCCAGGATAAATACTTGATTGAAGACAACAGGTATTGGGTGTAGACTCCTGGATAGTGAACGCACCACATAGTGAGAAATTGACACACATTAACACCAGGAGTCATAAGCATATAACTCACGCTAGATAATACCAAAATCTCATTAAAGATCACAGCCAGGAAAACATGTAGCAAGCAAGTGACTCACTTTTGAAGCTGCAACGTCCATGCAATCCAGCAGTGGGGGTCCTTAGGTGTGCCTCCGGTACAGTAGGTATGACAAGAGAAAAAGGAAGAATGGTGGAGCACTACAACAATTCTCTATAGAAAAATAAACAAACTGGACAGCGCGTTTCCCATAAAAAATTATTATTTAATGGTCATGAGGACAAAAAAAGGGCAAAAAGTGGGGCTTTCTTGCCCTTTTCTTGTCCTCATGACCATTAAATAATTATTTTTTATGGGAAACGCACTCTCCTGTTTGTTTATTTTTCTATGGACATTTGTTGTAGTGCTCCACCATTCTTCCTTTTTCTCTTAGCATAATACAGTCAACCGTTTACCGGTTTTTAATGTGCAAAAAAAATCCTAAATAAAAAGCTAGTTACATTTGCGGATGACTATACTGCAAAGGGGCTCATACTTCTGCACTTTGCCTTCCTATAGACGGATCTGAAAATATTTAAGATCGTCTCTGTATTTACTGACGTTTTGGAAGTCTATGGCAGATGTCGTCAACTTGGCAAGCTCTCCACTGTAACAGGTAATAGGCCGCCATGTCAATAAGCTGTATTTAATGTTATGATAGCAATGTGTGAATTGCTCCGTGGATTCAAACATAGGAATGTCAACCAGCTGTGGGGCTGGCAGGTTCTACAAATCAATAGCGACCTTTGATCTTAATGGGCACACAATATTCCAGGGACAAAGATCATTTGCCTGTTACTCAGATCCTCCATGAGCTCCATTGTGCTGGGTTTACCAGTGAAAAGTAAAATAAATAAATAAATAAATAAATAACTGATTTATGAGCTGCTATGCTCCTGAAATAAAAACCAGGGAAGAATGTGTAGTTTCAGAACATCTGTAATTTTCTTACAAACTTATTGCGCAGTTCATTTTCGAAAGTCATTTGTGTAAAAAAAAAAAAAAAAAAAAGGGAATCACACACGCACGAACGCACGCACGCACGCACGCACGCACGCACACACGCACACACACGCACACACACACGCACACGCACAAAAAGAGAGATCAGTGGCCTACATTTGCTAAACAGATCCAATCCTCAGGGCATCTTAATATCCATTTAAGCTTAGCAATGTTTAGAAAATTTGAAGCCGTAACTACAATATTTGTGCAAGAAATGGTTGTTTTCCCGTAATTTGTGTCATAAACTACTTACTGTATTATCAGTATAATTTGCTTCATTACAAAGATTCAATCACCCCTAAAGTAAAAATTGTACTCGTGTATCCTGTGAAAAATTTATGTTTTGCTATGGATCGGCTAAATTCCTGCAACTCAGCTACTTATTCCACTAATGATGACGATATAATTAATTTTCAAAGAACAATATAAACAATTTAATTGTAGATTTGAGTACTGACAGTGACCCCACTTAAACTCATAAAGATCAAGATTGAAAAGCCAGTTTACCATGGAAATAAAATTAAATATTCTAATATACTAATAGAGAAGTGCCTGCTCAGCTTGCTATAGATCAGCGGTGCGCTAACTGGGGGTTTCGCGGTTTACAGAGGCCCCGTGCGCTTCCCGTAGGCAAGTATGGGGGGAGCTGCATGGCCTCTGTAAACCTTTACTTACCTTGGCTCCACACGCATCGCCATGGCAACATGGCATCAAATGACGCCGTGAGGTTATGTTGCTATGGCAACGTGACGTCATGACGCCGGAGCCGAGGTAAGTGGGGGTGAGGGGGGGGGGGGCGCGGGGGTGAGGTGACCACTGGCAGGGGGGCGCAGGGAAAAAAGTTTGCGCCCCCCAGCTATAGATGTAAGTACTGAGGGGTGCTATCTGGGAATTGTTTACTGGACAATATTTACAGAAAGGGGCTCCCCATATGCTGCACTCTATAGCAGGGGTGCGCAAACTGGGGGGCGCGAGTTTCCTGAGGGGTGTGAGTGGTTGCAGAGTTCGCGCATCCCTTCTCTCGAGCCTCAACAATTAAAATAAAACATAACTTTTAATATAAATTGACCATTAAAATAAAAACAAATTAAGCACAGAACTAAATAAAATGATTTAAAAACCTACTTGAGCAGCGACGGTAGGACTAACATGTTTGAGTCCAGAGCATAAGGGCTAAGGCCAGGTCCCTGCTGCCTTCTGCAGGCGCTGCAGGGACAAGAGCCGCCACTCAATTTGGCCGGGCCGACTACAAGGGGTGGCCGCCACGCTGAGCGGCAAGTTTTTCCTTAAGACAGGAAAATTGAGCTCAATACTGGCGACAAGCGCAGTGGCCACGCCCCCTGGCGGTTCAACCAAAGAGAGTGAACCCGCGGGTGATGTCATAGCTGCGCGTCACGCCTCCATCACTTTATTTTTGTTTTGTTTAAAGTGTTAGGCTACATTTTAGATGTAATTAAACACGTCACTGCCCTTGGTTCACTTTGCCTAGGCAGGACTGGCCCTTTAAAAGGGGGTCTGGGATTGGATTGGTTCCTACTTAAACATTCCACACAGACGCACACAATTTGGAAACGGATGATAAAAGTGGCTGTCCTTTGGACAGTGACATTCAATAATGGAACAATTATTAAGAAGGGGGGCGCGGTTTGTTGCAGAGGTCCCGCGCTCTTCCCCACGGCATTTAAATGAAATGCTGGGGAATCACGTGAGGCCTCTGCAACCTATTAGTTACTGAGATTCAGATGGCTGCTGACACGTCACCATGGCAACACGGGGGCAACGCACGTGACGTCATATGACCCTGCGGCATCATTTCATGCAGGAAACAGAGGTAAGGGGGCAGCAGGCAGTGGGGCGCAGCTGCAAAAGTTTGCGCATCCCTGTGCTGGAGCTTTCAAAATCAGACGGTCGACACTTACGTCCTCAAATGAATCAGGATTTTGGCATTGAATAAAACGTTTCACTCGAATATCTACACCCAAACACTTCAGTCCTTTGGTCAATCCCTGTGCCACAGATGAGCACCCACACACTTTTAGAGTTTGCTTTTTGCTGCGTTTCAGAGTGGAGCTTCATCAGTGCCATAAATATACAATTGTATGTATTGCATGCACCGTCTAACGGTATTTATGGCAAATGGCATCACAATAGAAGTCTGCAACCACAAGGCTGCGTCCACGCTGCTGCTGAGCGCGCTTGGCATGTTTACTTTAGTGAATGTGAATCTGCACAGCCACGCTCAAGCGGCGTGTTCTCGTACGCGCTCCCAAGTTCGGTGCTTGGGGAGACAAAGAAAATTGATTTTGAAGAGCGCTCAGCAGTCAATACACACACACACACACACACACACACACACACACACACAGAAATAGCCCCGATCCACGCCCCCCTTCCCCCCAACACCCCGCTAGCGCTTGCAAAATTATGCAGGACAGCCTGCGCTCATGCTTGGAGAGTTGGTGATGTCACCGCTCATAAGCATGAGTGCGCTTAGTGGCAGCATGGCCGCAGCCTAAAGCTTGTAATATAGTAGGCGTTGGTGCGCATGCACGTGGCGCGCACGTTTCGTTTATATGTTGTACGCGGTGTTGTACGCTCTAGGGGGTGTGGCTATGGACATCACAGCGATAACCGCGCTGTGATTGGTTACGTAGCGTCACGTGGCGCGGCAGCAGCGCGAAAATATAAATGTTCATGTATTTGCTGTGATCTGCCACGCCACTGCTCAGTACCGTGCATGCGCGCGGCTGAAGTATAGAGCGCCAGCCCTGGACACAGCCAATTCTAATTGACGCGCGCGCGCACTATATTACACGCCTAAGAATTGTTGTTCTGACAGCCTATATAACATATGTATTGATCTGCATGAACATTGGAATCCCAGACATTTATCTACTTGGAGTGGCTATATGCAAACTGTGCTAACCTGTGAAACGCAGCTCACACTGCCTTACTGACTGCATATATACTGATAAAGTGGGATTCATTGATCTTTCTGGTGTGACATATTGTGATATATTGTGATATGCCATGGAGGTCTATCGATAGTCTCACATTTCGTGTTATAATGGTCTATGTTGTGCTATCTGGGGAATACATGGGTCTTTGCATTCAATATGGAATATACTCATATACATATCAATAAATGACATTAAAACGAAAGTCTTTGCAAGAGCTCTAATCAAATAGTAAAGTGGCTCATATATTGGCTCAAATACAGTAACAGCAATCCATAGAAGAGCATCTGGAACGTATATGGAATGTAGCTCCTGTCCTGAGGGCCTATACTATAATTCAGTTTATATAAATTATCTGCAAGAAGAAAGGGCAGCAACAATAAACAGTAATTGTAAAAAAAAGGAATGTACTTGTCACAGAAAAATAATAATTCAGAGATGCTGAACATGTGCCGGGACTTATTTCTTGCATAAACAAATAAGGAAAATAATTTCACTGTAAAAGTTTTATGCTGGTTATAATTTTCGATTCACCCATGGGGGAATCAATTGACTTTAATGAGAGTTTCTGTGTTTTTATACCGTGATCGGACAGATCACAGTTTAATTAATAACCCCCCGTGTCCTTTATACTGTACATAGTTTGTAGTAAACTTACACTGTAAAACGTGTCCCTCCACACTTGTATATGAGGTTCTGAGGAGTCCAATATCTGGATTAACAATCGTTTAGTTTTTTTTAAAGAAAATATTGTTTTATGGAGACTCTATGAAGATTAACTTTTATATCGCATACAGTATTAACAACAGGGACCTAGGACTGTTTTTAGTTGCGAGATTGATGCAAATAAAATTGCCTTTTCTAGATTTGGAATAATTTAATGAGGGGGCAGGGCCTATTTACAAGAACATTTAGTAAAAGTGTAGTGTGACAGTTATCTAGACCAGTGGTGCGCAAACTGGGGGGGAGATCTGTCTGTGGGGGCGCGGGCGGTTGCAGAGGCCCCGCGCTCTTCCCCCAGACATTTAATGCCGGGGGGTCACGTGAGGCCTCTGCAACACTATACTTACCTTGCTTCAGCCGGCTGTGTGACGGGGGGGGGGGGAGGGGGCGGGGGTCATGGTGTAACGTCACATGACCCCCGCACGCCGGAATGAAAGGTAGCGGGGCGCGAGCACCGGGGGGAGTAGCCAGGGGGGGCACAGCGCGAATAGTTTGTGCACCCCTAATCTAGACACTAGAAGTGGGCATCATCCTAACTGCATTAAGAATATACCAGGTGAACAGTTATAAAGAGCGCGTAGAATCTGTACTACAGACTCTGATTTCCATAAGGAAACAGAGATCCTCAAAAAAAATACTACAATGAGATACTCCACTCAAAATAACATTAAACCAGATTTCAAGAAAGATGAGGAAGTAAGGGAGCCCAAAGACTTGTAAGATGCTAAAGAAACATGGGGTATTTATAAGGACGATGTGATCCTCAGTAGTATCTCAAGGGAAAATGATGTCATCATTTAAAGAATAAATAAGAATTTGAAGAATTGTTGGCCCCAAGCAGACTTACCAAGATTAATTTGAATGTCCCTCCCTCACCTTGGATCAGTACGAATTTGACTAGTTATAATGCAACCAGATGCCTTACCTGTCATTTTCTGGATCTAAATGAACATAAAAGTGTTATCTCTAGAAGCACTGGACACATTTCAGATGAAACATTATATGAATTGTAGCACAGCCTGTGTAATTTATGTATGTCATTTTTTCTCTGGCTCTAACGGCGCTGAGGCATCCGGGTCTTCGACGCGAGGTTCTGTCACCGACGCCGGCTGCAGCAAGCTCGGATCGGAGCTACAGGCGTCTCTTGACATAGGCGAGAGAGGGGATTCCCATGCCCAGCTGACGCCGGGGGCAGTAAGTTCAGATCAGAGCTACTGATGTCCCCAGAGAGCAAGGGAGAGGATCCCCCTGCCCGGATGCTCCACATAGAACCAGATTGGGACACTACTTGTGGCAAGCAGGACAGTACAGAGTAACTGGAAGGGGAATTATACCGTTTGACCACTCTGAGGTTCCAATACCAAAAGCCTCTCAGCGCTGTGTGTTTGTGAGTTGTATTTCATTTACTCCAATACAGTTTGAGTATTTAATCTATGACACTATTGTGTTTCGTGTTTCATTATAGGTATACAGAATTTTCTGCTGATCAGAAGTGTTTCGCTGACCGAGCCTGTTTATTCACTTACTCTATGTAACTGTTTATTCACTCTTGTATTATTTCACTTTTGAATTTATATTTGAGATGTGAATTGTGTTTTTGCATCATGGTATTTTTTTCCATAAATGTTTATAGTTTTTAATATTGACTCTTCCCTGTTTTATCCGTTTGGTTTTATTTCTTTGAATGTATAACCTTTTGCGGTTGATGTTGTTCTAGCGAGAGACTTATTTGGCTACCAGACTTATTCATATGTATTTTTATCTATTTTTTATTTTCATCACTTATCTTTTACAATTAATTTTTAATCTGTCATGGTCAGCATATTTTAGACACTTTTCTCTCATTTCTATATCATATTTTACATTTACATAATACATTGGTAAGTGCCATTCCATTTGATCCCATCATAATATATAAAATCGAATGGTTAGTGAGGTTAGTGCTATCTGCGGTGAATCTGATTGGTCCGTGACTCTCATTGGCCAAGAGTTACGCCCCACTGTGACATCACCTCCTTCACTCTCACACACTTGCAGTCACACCACACGCCCAGAACCTCTGAGGACTCCTTGGTAAGTTGACATATCACACTGTCACCCCCCACACTCACACACAACCCTGTACACACAGTCACCCCCTCACACTCACACACTCAGTGTCACACTCAACACTGTACACACACTCACACTCAACCCTGTACACACACACACACACACACACACACACACAGTCACCCATGTACACACACATTCACACTCACCCCTGTGTACACACACATTCACACTCACCCCTGTCAAACAACAACCTGTACACACACACACACACACACACACACACACACCGATTACCTTTATTGTCCCTGTGCACATCATCTCTTTTCATCCCGCTCTCTGGCCACATGCCCGTCTAAACCGCTCATATATGCCCGCCGCCGCACACATTACACTGCCCGCACGCGTCCATTACCTTTATTGTCCCTGTGCACATCATCTCTTGCCGCCGCACACATTACACCGGCCGCTCTCTGGCCACATACCCGTGTAAACCGCTCATATATGCCCGCCGCCGCGCACATTACACCGCCCGCACGCGTCCATTACCTTTATTGTCCCTGTGCACACGCGCGCACATTACACCCCCTCCGCTCACCTCTCCCGGCGCTCCCCTCATCTCCATCCCCGGCGGGGGAACAGGCAGCGGACCCCCTTCCTCCCTCGCGGCACCTCATCTCCATCCCCGGCGGGGGAACAGGCAGCGGACCCCCTTCCTCCCTCGCAGCGCCTAAGATGGCGGCGCAACCGGAAGGACACCCTTCTTCCCTCGCGGCGCCGAGTGAGAAGATGGCGGCGGCCGGAAGTTGAGGTAGGTGTCGCGTGTGTGTCGCTCTAGGTGGTGTGTGTGTGTGTGACACTGTGTGTGTGACACTGTGTGTGTGTGTGACACTGTGTGTGTGTGTGTGTGACACTGTGTGTGTGTGTGACACTGTGTGTGTGTGTGTGTGTCACACTGTGTGTGTGTCGCCCCCCCTGCCTTTCATGCCCCCCCCGCCTTTCACGCCCCCCCCCTGCCTTTCACGCCCCCCCCTGTCTTTCACGCCCCCCCCTGCCTTTCACGCCCCCCCCTGCCTTTCACGCCCCCCCCTGCCTTTTACGCCCCCCCCCCTGCCTTTCACGCCCCCCCCTGCCTTTCACACCCCCCTCACGGCCTCCGGGCAACGCCGGGTATATCAGCTAGTAGGATTATATTTGCCTTTATAAAGACAAGCAAGTAAATGAGAAGACACAGAGAGTCTTCCACAGATCCCTTCTATCACTGCACAACCAGGCTATAATGAATTAATGGTAGGGGTACAATGCTCCCTGATCTATAGTCACAGAAACTGTAAGGGATACAGAAAGCAACCGCACCCAAATGGGAGGGTGAGCGGTTGTCAATAAAAGCCTTATGGGCAAAATAATAAAGTTTTATTGTTATATCAATAGTGTAACACAACGACGCATACTCAATATTAAAAACATATTAAAACACAAGGTGTGGGGTGATACCAGAAGGGATATTGGTATATATTCTAGTATTCATATAAACCCTTCTGATCTGAACTGTTCCCGGAATGGGGGGTAAGGTAGGTAGTAGGTATCGTGGTACAAGGGAACATATGTAGGGGATAACAGCTGTCAATCTCAATAATAAAGTGTGTAAAATGTATAGGACAATACTATAAGTATAAACGTCCCTCACACTGTAAATCCCCTTCAGTACCCACCTTACTACATGCATGAATGGGTGTAGCAATGGTGGATAATATGAAAACCACAATATGGTAATGTAGCCCAGCGAGGTGCCTGTGGTGCAAATCATGTACCGCACTAATCACAAAGTATACCAATAATAGGTCTACAATCAACTCTAGCGTGGTTGAAAACCACCGCACCAAACAAACACCCTCTGCTCCCGATACCGGAACAGTCTCACCCGTGACCTCCGACGTCAACGCGATGACCCCCTACCATTAATTCATTATAGCCTGGTTGTGCAGTGATAGAAGGGATCTGTGGAAGACTCTCTGTGTCTTCTCATTTACTTGCTTAGCAGTACTCTCCCTCTTGCACCGGCTATCCTCCATCAGCAAATATCTGGCGAGCGTTCTGTCATTAAGTTATTCCTTTATAAAGACAACCTATTGAAACGATAGACGTATATATGCCCTGAGGAAGTGAACTAGCTGTTCCTGAAACACGTTGGGTTGCTGCGGGATCCGGAGAGTCTGAACGCACTATCTCTGCTGACAGAAAGGCTGGTAGTAGAATCCAAAAAGTGGAAGTGCCTCTGGCTGTTCAACAGTGGACAAGGGGGTGTATCAGAAGACATTACCATCCCTTCCGACCCAGCATGCGGACCTCAACTCTGCATAACTTAGATTTGTTTTTATTGATTACTTTATTAAAGTTGTTCTGCGCCCTTGAAAGTCTGTTGCATTTTAGGGATAATGTACTAATCTGTCATTATAAAAACTGCTCCATTTTAGCAAAACACCTGGCTCCATAAATATTAGACCGAAGCGAGAACATTACTCTTATTAATGTCAAATTGCAGAAATAGAATTACGGCTACAAAAATAATCAATATCCTACTTCTTAAATGTGAGCAGTAAAATATTGTGCTGAAGTCCTTATGTTGTTCATTTTCCTACAAAGGAGCCATGGAAAAGTCTTGGGGTACATGGTGTTTTTGATTTTTTTGGGATGAATGTGGAAAAACATGTTTTTCACCGAAGGGCAGGAGCTCTGTGTACAGTATGTGTAGGACATTCATTCTGCAAATGGATGACAGCTGACTAACATTAAACACGGCAAAACATGAAGCCTGTTTTCTCGTTGCCAAATCATGCTAAAATCTCAAGGTCAATTGCAGTGCTATTTCCCCGCGGAGCTGTTTGGAAGACCCTTGCTTGACAGTGGTGTTCTGTTTCATGGTGAAACTGGCACTTGGCCAGTTTATGGAGAAAAGATTCCTAAAAAAGGTATGTAAACATAATCTCCTTATTTGTAACTCCCTGAAACGCTAATTAAAAAAAGAAATACAAAAAAAAGTTGTGTTAATATTCCAGAAAGAAAGTGGCAATAAAAAATATGATGTTAAAATACTAAAATGATTACCGTATTTGCCATGCTTACTCTTCTGCCCTTTATTAGTTTTCTCTATTCATACTGCAGTGGCTAATGCTTGGCAATGTTTTAACTATGTGACATCTACACCAAGGCTACTACTGCCCATTCAGGATAATGCCATGTTGCACACTGTGAAGAAGCCCAACTCCATTCAACCTGACTACCAATAACCAATACTAAACCTTCAGTTTGTAGATAATTTTCTGTATTGATATATTTAGGAGCATCCAATACAGCTTCCCACTCAGGCACTTATATAATACTGGGTAAATGGCACTGGTGCTTTATTTACAGATTTTCTTCCTATTTCAACATTTTAACTGCATCACGACTTGACAGTTCTCAAAGTCGTTTGTAGCCATATGTAGTTTAAAGTGCTAGAAGAGCAGATTCGTTGTAGCTTGTGATACCTTTTAGTGGACCAACATGCGTTAAATGATAGTATAACAGAGCTTTTCAAACCTCTTACGTTTCTTATTTAACTGTACTGCCCACTACAGTACAATTAAATAAGAAACCCACAGTATTAGGTATCGAACTAGAGTCCCAAGTGACATATATATATATATATATATATATTAAATTAGTATATATCCCAGGCATATTTTATATTAACATATACTCCACCAAGTTCCAAAGAGCGAGGAAGGAGACAGAGCACGCCAAGTCAATAATATAGAAAAAGTTTAAGTACAGAAGACAAAAATGCAATGTTTCGGGGCCAACTCAGGACCTGATAATCTCAAGTTCCACATAAGTGGAATATAGACTCAGCTGTCTGTCAGGTTCCGCCATTGCAGCCGCTCCCATTCGGCACCAGCCCATCCCTGAAAGTCTGACATCACAGGTTTCACCGCCTCAATCAACATGGCTGACAAATGAGGATGTTCCCCTTCGCCTCTAGCAATATGGCTTTACAAAAAGTGACCTCACTTCCACACTGAAGCAACTGTGGCCATCTTGCTTCCTGGCAATTCCTGCCTTCATACTCAAAACAGGAAGTCAGCCTCTGTTTGAGGTGGAATTGTTTTCATCTGTTCTTACCCTTTATAAGTCTGTCCTTCTCCCTCACTCCTGGATTGTGCAAGGTAGTCTTATCCGTGTGCTCCTGGACCCTGTGTGTCTCCTGTCTTGTGTTTCTGCTCCCCGGACCCATTCTGTTCCTGGTACTGCCTACCTTGAATGCAGCTTCCATTCTATACTCACCACCTCTGCCTAGCGAACCTGTCTCAGCACAAGCGACGTACACAAACGTAACACTGTATAAACAAAACTATTGGAAAACACAAAGGACTGCGTACATATCTAGATAAATATCAGTATTCGGTAAACACAGTGATAGCAGGACACAATTGATACTAGTATTCTCAGAATGCTACATGAAAAATTGGGCAAAAATGAGTGGAATTCTATAACACAACATGTCTGCTCTAATATTCTGATGAAAATCTCTCAATCCCCCAGAACATCTCAGTATCTCACAGATCCCTCTCATCCTCACTTAATACACAAATAACAATCAGAGTCAAAAATGTGAAAACCCCAAAAAATACATGTACTCATAACACATCCTGCTAAAATTTTTTTAACCATCCTAGACCTCATATCATAGATATATAAACAGTCACAAAGTAGCAATCAAGGTATTTTGTTGGTATAAATAGAATCAGGAATCAATCAGCATGGAAGAGTCAAAAGCATATAGGGTGCACTAATGCAATGGCTGTTGTCATGATTGTGTCAGGCGTCACAATTCTTTCATAATGCAGTAACTTCCAAAAACAGACTGCCTACGGTTTCATACAGAGGCTGTTAGTTATATTACTGAGCTTAAATAGGATATCTACAATCGTGCAGTACATCACCATGCCACAGTCACACCCCATTATATTGCGAGTTGGTAAAGATGAAATCAGGGATCATCCAATACTTAGGAGTCCGGAACATGTAAACTGCACTAGTCCGACAGCTGTTGCCATTACTGCAGGGAGAGTGATTCTATCCACATGACCTTTCAGTAGCTCCTCCCTGCTAACGGCACCAGCCCTCTACAGGAGAATCAGCTTCAGTGGGGTCATAACCCCTAGCGAGAAATCTATTGACCATATTGCATAGTCCAATTCAAACACATCACCTTATTACGTACCACACGCAAATGTTGAGAGTATGGTAACATAACATTTGAGCTCCACAGGGTGATGGCTGGAAGCTAATTAAAGAGTATTCCTGTCATTCTTTATGGAAAAATGTTAGTACCCAAAGCATCATAACATCTATAAACAATGGTGTCAAGGAACCTGATCTGCGTTGCACAAAAAGCAAGTGTGAAACATATAGTGGAAGCCAAAGTTAAGATGATCAACAAACTGGGTCAATAGCCGTTCAAAGCCCTGCCAAATCAAAAATACGTCATCAATATAACATCTACAGAATGTAATGCGAGTAAAATTTTCTTCATTAGAGAAAATGTGTAGTTGTTCGTAATCATCCATAAATAAATTGGCATAGGATGGGGGCCGTGTTGGACCCCATCGCTATGAAAATTAACTGCAAATAAAAGTTGTGTCCAAATTGAAAATAAGTCTTATTCACAATAACATCAAATAACAAAATATAAAATCGACAGGTGGTCCTGTGTACGTTTTATCCAGCAGAATGTGGCCTGATGGCCACCTGTCCTAGGCACTGCGGAATATTGGTATAGACACTGGAAACGTCGAGCGTTGGCAAGTAAAGTATCTGATGATGTTATTAATACCTCGGTATTGATGGAACGGGTAGTGTCTTGCATATAGCTGCTCATCTGCGGCACCAGTGGCTGAAGGTAGAAACCAACATATTGAACTAGTGGCTGGCTAAATAAGCCTATCACCGAAATAATACTGTAGGTCTTCCTGGATTAAAGATTCATGCACCTTGGGCAAAGTGCACAAAATGGGACCATCTGGATAAGGTTGTATTGAAAAGTCCCTTGTTTCTTAGGTATCCCATCTTAATAATAGAGTTGATATAATTATATAATGAACATACTGTACATTACCCAAACCAAGGTTCTGTGCGGGACATAAAGTGTGTCCTTGTTGGACTTGATTGTACTCTTTTTGTTCAATCAATGACCATGTGCTCTATCATCATTTCACCACTTGGTTTTGGTAATGTATGTTCTTTATACATTATTGCTATATGTGCACATGGACTTAAAAAAAATAATTAAGAAGTGCAGCTGTTGGTTGCAATTATATATACTGTATATATATATATATATATATATATATATATATATATATATATATATATATATATATATATATATATATATATATATATATATATATATATATATATATATATATATATATATACACATACTGTATGTTATAGCAAAAACACTAAATATAAAAATATTCACAACTTTGGAGTACATTAAGAGCCTCATTCAATATGCAGTCTTCTGCCACAAGATACTTCCCAGCACTGGAAGACACTTCACACAGCCCATTCAAGTCAATAGTATTAGGTGTCTTTCAAAACAGGAAGGTGTCTTATAGCAGAAGACTGCATAGTAATTATAGGCCTACAACAGGGGAAATGGCAGCAATGTTTGTTATTTATAGAAGCAGAAATATAAAAGATTCAAAACTGCATAAAAAAGTGTTTATTGGGAATGACACTTACTAAGAAATAAAACATGATGTGCAAAATGAGCTAATTCATGATAGTCTAAGACAGGCATCTTTAAAGACAAGATATAGCAAGTAAAAGCAATTTAAAAATGTGTATGTATTTCAAGACCAAGATGTGGGAATGGGTATTAACTTATTGTTATTTGCACAGGTGTTCTGTTTTTGTAACGTAGTTACTGAAGCGAGGCTATAGGCATAAATAAATGACATTGGGTCTGTGTCTGTTGGGCAGTGTTTTATGTGTAAGTACTTTGCTGTAGCTGTACATATAGCAGCATTTGTGCTGAAGGACATGAAGGCAGTTTAGTAAGAGCTGACTGTGTCTTTCTAGGGGGTTATGCCATCAGAAGGTTGAGGGGATAGTTTCACATTCAACATGAAACGGAATCGCAGTTTCAAAAAGCGAGGCCGTATAACCTCATATTGAGTGTACATGTGTGACACGTCCCCAGGACATTCAGGCTGGTCCCTGGTGATCTGCCCTTCCCCTGTGAGCCCTTTAAAGCAGCAGTCCAAGCTGCATTCCCCCTCCCCCCCTTTAATATGTGCATCTATACAATCCACACAATGATAATTAGCTAAGTTGCTGATCGATTGGCGAAAATGTGGCCCATGGGTTCACTAAATGGCTGCAGAGGAGTATTCTGCAGTCAGTGGAATGCATTTGCATATTAATATGACAAAGTTCTGTGGGGAAGATCATGTGACCAGACAGTCACTGGATGGAATTGAACTTGTGCACTGCTGGAGAGGGGGCAGGGCTCAAAAGGGGTGTGCCAGAGTCTATTTCAGAAGAGGAAGGGGATGTGACTATGTAAATGGTTACTATAGAAACAAAAAAGGCTTGTTACATTATAGAGAGAGAAACAAGTTCAAAGTAACTGCTGCTCCAATACGGAAAAAATTGGGGAAACTCAACAGCAAAAGATGATTAAAAACAATTTTTTAAGCTACACAAAAAACATGTGCAAACAATGAAAACCTCTCCTCCCACGCGTTTCACACACCCTGTGGCGCTTTTTCAAGGAGTAACTAATTGGGGGCGGTAGATACTTTTTTGTACCGCCCACCGCAGGTAAAAAGACATCTGATGTGAATTACTGTTGACCAACAAAAAAAAAAAGAAGAAAAAACTGAGTGAAAACAACATAAAACTGAACTTAGAAACAATTGTAATAAAGAAGAAAAACGAGAAGAAAAAAAAAAAAGAAAATAAAACAGATGTAAATGTGTTAAGTCCTAGAATAACGTAACAAATAGACATTAAAGTGTGCAGCAGTCACATATAAACATCAATTGTGTAATAACTACACATATGATTACTGATTTAAGCCAGCTATCGGCTGAAATGTATTTCAGTATACTAAAATCTCTTGTCATATCAGAATTATTTGGATTTCAAACGTTAGATGCAGACTCAAATGAACACATATATACTATAATTAATTAGATCATAAAGAAAGAATATAGAATATATATATAAATATATATTTTATCACACATTAGAAAATATAATTATAATGCAATGTGCAGTAAAAATGTTGAGCACATCTTATGAATGAAAAACCATACAGTATTTGTCCAATTCTGTTAGGTACTTGGAATTCTCTCTTTTGTATTCCACAATTCACATGGTGGCTCCACATGTACCGTACATAGATCTAGGCAGAATCTGAGCAATTCAAATTCAATTAGATTAAAAGAGGGGGAAAGAAAGAACAACATATATTACAGAACTATTTGATAGATGGAATAATTGTGATGTATTTTATCTCTCAAAAACGTACATGTATAAATCTAGTACAGTATAGTATGGAGTATGGAATATTTAAACTACTGTTATAAAAAAATATTTTTTAAATCCCATTCGGTGTTTAGACCATTGGATATAAGAGTATCAAGTGAAACGATCCAATAAGCCTCTCTTCTGTAGAAGGCATTTGTCCTATCATCACCTCGTATGTGTGGTCTAACATATTCCGATGACACACATTTGAAATTGCTCAGACTCCCCAGTTGGCAAGTGCTACGGTGTTTAGACACTGGATGTATTTGATCTTTTTTAATTATTAAGCTCATGTGTCTAACACGCTCTGTTTAAATGGCCTTGTGGTCAGACCGACATAACGCTTGTCACAACCACAGATGAGCATATAAATAACATGGTCTGTGTTACATGTGATACAGGACAGAATCTGATCAACCTTACCTCCTTCTTTTTTTGCAAAAACTTTTCGTTTTTTGAACATATTTACAAATCTTGCATTTACCACAAGGAAAACAACCGAGCAAATTAGGGAACAATTCCTCACGGACGTTTTTAATTGGTTTCGGTATACTGGGTGATATATTTCCCAGTGTTTCTGATTTTTGGAATACAAATTTAGGATCTATTGTGACCATCTCTTTGGAGCAGAGGAGGGTGTCGCTAATATCGTCCAATCTTTTTTAACAATTGATTTTATAATGTTTGCTTGGTTGCTATACCTTGTGATGAAGAAAGGAAGGTTTTGAGTAGTGTGTGTGACCATCACTCCCATACGTCATTTTTATTTCTTTCTTCTATTATGATATATGTTTAAATCTGATTTTATGAGATTTTCCCTCAGTTCACATTTTGTACTCTGATAAGCCTCATTAAGTGTCCATGGGTTATACCCCTTGCTTTAAATTTTTGGAATAACTCCTCAGATCTTTTTTCAAAATCCTCCATAGTGGAGCAATTGCGACGAAGACGTAAACATTGTAGCTGCAGCAAATACCATTTTAACCCGATCCTTATTGCTCTGCTTATTATATCTTTATTTATTTATTTGAAATTGGTTGTCTAACCCTCTGACTTGATCACCTGGAGCTTAAATTCGGTCACCATTTAGTTTGTTACATTATAATACATTAAAAATGTCAGAGTTGTTTAAAAAAAAATGCAACAAGTATTTTCGCATAGTACAGAACAGATTTATTAAAAAATAAATAAAAAAACACATGTAGGATATTGCTGGGCCAATTGCAGTAACATGCCAAAGGAGGTATTTTTATCCATTTTTTTTTATACCAAAATCTGGCAACTAAGTATTTTTAAATAAGTTTGTTTCGAAGCATGGCAAGCTGAGACACGAAAGTGGTTTGATTTCCACTGGCTAGCCCATTCTGTGTGATATCACTGCAGTATGTTCTGAACAAGAGTTTGCCCAGTCAATGTCCACTGCCTCTCCTTATCTTTATTTGTCTTCCAACATTCAGGGTGGGCCAGAGGTTGAGTAAATGCCTACTTTATAAGCAGTCTCCCATTCAAAGGTGTAGATAAAAATACATTATTATTATTAAACCCTCCAAACTCAAAAACAAATATGATTACATTTGTTTAAGGAAAATAGTTGCATTGTTTTCAAAATGTTGTTTTTATTTTTTGCAAACTAGTAGGGGTTGCACCCTCCAGTCATGTATTGTATTGATACAGGGTGGCAAGTATTAGGCAGTGTTAGGATTAATCCAGGTTTTCTCCTGCAGTGAGCAGCTCCCTTGAGTGACAGGGGGGCGGGCTAAGGCCTGTGTACTGCCCAATCAGGGGCTCAGACCTTGGACCCTCCCCCAAGGTTCTTAAGGGGCTGCACAGCCAAATTTAGAGAGTTCTCTCCCATGAGAGAGTGAGTGCTGCGAGCGTGGAGTGAGGGCTCTGACCACCTCCATCTCCTCCCTTAGGGGAGTGGGACTATACCTCATATTCCACCACGGAATAGGGGAAGAGCAAGGATAGACTCTTGGGCCCAAGCCTGGGGGCTGATTCCACGGACCATCCAGAGGAGGGAAGACAAGCGACCCAGTTATATGCTGTATTCATTGCTGTTGAAGAATAAAGCGTTCCAGTTATTTTATATACCCTGCCTGAGACTGCAATTAATCAGGGGAGTAGCAGGAGAGAGTTCTGCTGCAGGGATTGTCTCCAGCACTCCTGGAGCCTGCAAGAGATGGAGGAGCCGCACCCATGAGAAAATACCAAACATCCCCCCAAAACCCTGTCCTGCCTTCTCCACTAACAGTGGCGGAAACAATATTATGTATATTACTCAGATGAAACCCCTTAAGCCTCAGATATAGTGGGCGCGCGGAGCGCATGGCGTCGTGCGTGCCTGTCGGCCGAGCGATCTGTTCACGAGATCCACAGCGACCGGGAGGCGTGGCGTCACGAGGCTGGTTCGCCCTCATTGGCGGAAACGGTCACATGACCTGGCCGTCGTACGAAAAAAACAAATTCTCTCGTCTCCTGAAAACGCTGCCGCTTCATCGCGCGCAGAGGTGCGGCCAGTTCGTACCGCGCGCACTCGCAATTTCTCAGTCAGGCATTAGGTGGCGCTGTGCTGCACAGCTCATGCAGCACCTCGTCTGCCTTGCTGCATGCAGCGTTATAAGGTGAGTGTGTGTGTGTGTGTGTGTGTGTGTGTGTGTGTGTGTGTGTGTGAGTGTGAGTGTGAGAGAGAGAGAGAGAGAGAGTGTGTGTGTGAGAGTGTGTGTGTGTGTGTGTGTGTGTGTGTTTTAGAGTGTGTGTGTGTTAGAGTGTGTGTGTGTGTGTGTCATTGTGTAAGAGAGACATGGGCAGAGGGGGGTGAAAGAGGGACATGGGCATGGGGGGGGTGAAAAAGACATGGGCAGAGGGGGGTGATAGAGACATGGGGGTGTGAGACATTGGGGGGAGGGGGAGACACTGGGGGAAGGTGAGAGAGACACTGGAGGGAAGGGAGAGTGAGAGACACTGGGCAGGAAGAGTGATAGAGACACTAGAGGGAGGAAGTGACACTGAGGTGATGGAGAGACACACTGGCTGGAGGGAGAGACACTGGAGGGTAGGGAGAGTGAGAGACACTGGGAAGGGAGAGTGATAGGGACACTGGGGTGAGGGAGTGAGAGACACACTGGGGGAGGGAGTGAGAGACACACTGGGGGAGGGAGTGAGAGACACACTGGGGGAGGGAGTGAGAGACACACTGGGGGAGGGAGTGAGAGACACACTGGGGGAGGGAGTGAGACACTGGGGGGAGGGAGCGGTGGGGGTCTTTTAAAAATGTATTGGGGCAGTGAGGGTCTTTTAAAAATGATCTTGAACCAGTGGGGGGGCGTGGCCAACTGCAGAGCCGAGAAGACGTGCAGCTCAAGAGCTCCGGGCCCCAAAGCCCCGTAAAGCAGCCTTTCCCCTGCAAACCCACAGGGAATTACCCACAAACATATCAGCGGAAGGCGCGGGCGGCGGAGCTATTAAATAAATAATAAAATATTAAAAAAAAAACACCAACCAGCCGGCGGAGAGCACGTAGGAGCCGGGAGACGCGGTGCAGCAGCCATTTTCCCCAGGGGACGGCCCGGACGCGGCTGAGAGCGGCGCTCCTCCTTGACCCCACAGTGCGTGGGTGGCCGGGTAAGAAGCGGGACGAGAGGCTGTCTGCCGTTGGTCCCCGCGCGGCTGCAAGTGTGCGACTGGAGGTTGGTGGGGCTGCAGCAAGGAGTTGAGAGGAGCGGGGGCGGCCATTTTGACCCGGCACTCTGCAGAAGTGCCTGCGGAGTGTGCGGACTACCCCGGCCCCCTCCACCCCACTCCCCAAAAACCACAGACCAGGGACTCCAGGAGATTGGGAATACCCAGAAGTGACATCCCCTGGGGAAAGAGCACTTTTGCAGAAGTGCACAAAGAGCCTACAGAGGAGAGGGCTTTAACAAATGTACACAGCCCACCCCCCCCCCATAATTAAAGGGGACATGCATGATTTAAAATAAAACCTAATGGGGGGACTTCCGGAGACGTCACCCGGTATGGACGGGTAGAAGAGGAGCTCCATAGACCCGCACATTAAAAGACGCAAAAACCCACATTTTTCCCCAAAATTGCCGGGTAACACTTACACCCCCGGATAGCTAGAACTAGGCGATGTCAAAAACCAAAAAAGCGAGCAATCAGGGAGTTGCCAAATACTTTTCTCCGTCGCAACGGGCCAGGGACAGCACGATGGAGCCTCAAGATGGCGGCGGACCGCATGGCGCCACGGCGCTTTCAGGGAAAAAAACCCAGCCAAAAGATCGCACCCCAGCAAGCCCTGATCAACCCATAACCAGGGCATACTTGGAAGAACTTCTGGGGGCTATGGCAACGACGCTCCAATCCTCCTTTCAGACTGAGCTCAGAACCGCAGTGAGCGACATAAGGAAGGAAATCTCAGGGCTGACAGAGAAAACAACTACCCTGGAGAAAAAACTCACTGAGTCTCAACAAAGACAGAGTGAAGCGGAGGAAGAGATAGGCCGTCTAGGAGAAGAGATCACCCTCCTTAAAGAAGCTATGGAGGAGCAAGAAAATCGTGACCGGCGCCAAAACATCCGCGTCCGGAACGTACCGGAGTCGGTCGCACAGGATCAACTCCGACCATACCTCATGGAGCTCTTTAACCTAGTATGCGGGGAGCTGGAGGAGAAAGAGCTCGAAATGGATAGGGCTCATCGTGCCCTAGGACCTAAATCAGACGACCCGAGGCGGCGTAGGGACATTATAATAAAGATGCATAAATACACATCAAAAGAAAAAATAATTGCGGCCTGCCGGGACCTGGGGGAAATAACCTTTCAAAATGAAACTCTCCAAGTCTATAACGACTTGTCAAAGGCAACGAGAGACCGCAGACGTGAATTAAAACCTTTAACCAACCTACTCCGCGAGAAAGGAATCCAATACAGATGGGGATTCCCTTTCAAACTCACAGTTAACAGGAATGGAAAGTTCCTGTCCATGAAATACCCCGTGGACATGGCCCCCTTCGCAAAAGCATTAGGCCTAACTCCACCTCAAACGTGGATAACGACCAATCCTACCGCTGAAAATACATCAGGAGACCCCCCCCGAACATCGGAGAGAATTGCGGCCCAACACCCTAGAGAAAAATGACAACCGCCGCGGCACTCAGATAAATCCCCCCGGACAGACCCGGAGAGGGAAGAGTGCCCCCACTTACCTTGTTGGTCCGGGGCCGCACTGGAGCGTGGGCTGCGGACCCCCATGGTAATCCGGCGCCAACCTCCACTCCCAATGTGAAGTCACGAGGCGCCTGTTCTCGAGATGGCTCTGAGGAGACTTCGAGGAGGGGGGACGCCTCTGCTCATCGTTAAAATCATCTTACCAGACCAGAACAGCACCAAGAAGTAAGCCGCCAACTTTTAAGATGAGCTGACACAGAACACCGCCCTCCAAGTTGGTTCACGAGTCGCCTACTCCTGCGATGACTCCGAAGAGGATCCCGTCCGCCGACGGTAAGACCGGGAAACCGACTGACTCAACCCGGAGCAGCAGGATCGCTGATCTTCTAACTCCGGAGCATAAGAGGAATTTAGATCCCGGTTTTGCCCCCACCAGCCTCAATCTCCGGCTTTTCGGTCCCGCTTTAAATATGATCTCCCTCCCCCTCCTTTTGCCGGTTTCTCCGGTCCCGTGGAGCGGAGCTCTGGATTGGGGGGAGGGGGGGGGGGGGGTCGGTGTCGGCATCCAGCCTTTCCGCCAACGATCCATGGACCCCGTTGCCACAGAGGACTCCCCAGTCTGTGGGACTAGGGGCAGCTAGGATACCAGGAAGACGGGCCACCCAGACTGAATCAAAGAACTTAAAATCATAAGTTAATAGTGATGATCCGGAGGTCGTGAGTAGATTAAAATAATATAACTGCTATATCTCAATTAACACCTTGCTTCCCCTCTATCCTTCCCCCCCCCCTGTAACCCAGACACGCAATCGCCCCCCCCTCCCTTCCCCCCTTCCTCATGCATACCCCCCCCTCTTCCACCCCTCCCCCCACACACTCACATGTCCCACGTCCCCCCCCCTCTTTTCCCCCCCTCCTCCCCCCCCTTTTTTACCCCCTCCTCCACCCCCCCTCCCCTCTCCCCCCCTCCCCTCCTCCCCCTATCCCTCCCACCCAAGGGAAGCGAGCATACAAAAGAAAACGGAAATTGTTTTAGTTAGATATTTAAGAGGTTACTCCACTCTCACAACGCATAGTTACAATATGGTTGTCTTTTTGAGATGTGAAATGTTTGAATTACTTGAAATGTTCCTATGCCTTCTTTGCTTCCCCACACACATGGACTGGGGGTCTATACTAAATGGGTTAAGTAAATTCTATAGAGGGTCTGGACTCCTCTGACCTCCAGCGGTTGACGAACCCGGAATCACCCCCAAGGGACCCACCTGGTCCAAATGCCGGCCGTTCTTAAGGCTGGTGAAAATATGTTAAGGCCTTTTGTGGGCCTTGTTACAACCTATCTCTATCTGTTGACCCTGTCCCAGCAGATCTCCGCCCCACCCCCACCTACCCCTTCCCACGCCCCCCTTCCTCAGCTTAAGATATCTATTCTAACCAAAAAAAACACACAACCTCTATACCTTCAGAAATTTAAACCAGACTCAGAGTTACTGGATCATGGCCTCTCAAGTGGGAAAGAGAAGGCCATATGGTATTATCCAAAAAAAAAAAAAGAACCCAAATGGCTAGCCAAGCCACAATTAAATTAACCTCACTCAACGTAAAAGGGCTCCAAAATAACCGAAAAAGGAGAGTAGCACTTCAAGATATGAAAAGATCAGGGGGAGACATCATATTCCTACAGGAGACCCATTTCACATCACAAGACCCCCCAAATTTATTCAAAAAAGTGTTCCCAATGTGTTTTTGCGCATCGTTTACTAGTAAAAAGAGGGGTGTAGCTGTCCTGATCAGACAGGGCACCCCATTTAATCATATCAAAACAACGGCGGACCCAGAGGGTAGATTTCTAGTGGTATATGGCTCCTTAGCGGGCTCAGCAATCGCTCTGGTCAATGTATATGCCCCGAACGAGAACCAAACAGAATTCCTAAAGAAAGTTCTCGAGGGCATAGACCCGGGATATCTGTCATCGATGATAGTGGGAGGAGACCTAAACATGGTCCTTAACCCTACCGAGGACAGATCAACCACAATGGGTCCCCCCCGCACAACCCCCTCCCAGATCATAGGGAAAAGGTTTAGGGGAATCTTAAGCGAGTTCTCACTGGTGGACATATGGAGGGCCCAACATCAGGGCCAGAGAGACTATACTTTTTACTCAGCACCTCACCAGACCTACTCTCGAATAGATCACTTTTTGGCCACAAAAAATGTGGTGGCGGCGACATCCGACTCCGACATAGGACCAATCACATGGTCTGATCATGCCCCGATTACCTTAACCTTGACGACCCCCTTTGAAAAAACAATAAATTACTCATGGAGACTAAATGATTCATTACTCAATCATCCTGAGATAGAAAGAGAGATCAGAGCCGCTATTCGGGACTATTTTTTTTTTAACTCAGGATCCGTCTCCTCACCAGCAATCCTGTGGGAGGCCCATAAGGCAACCATTAGAGGGAAATTCATTTCTATCGCATCCCACAGGAAAAAAGCCCGCCAAAAATTAATAAAGGAGCTTACGGATAATATCAAAATAATAGAACAATCTCATAAAACCAACCCCTCAAAAAAAATATATAAAACATTGACAACAGCCAGAGTAAAACTTAGACAAATCCAGCTGGAGGATGTTGAGAAGGCCCTCAAATGGACTAATCAACAATATTATGACAAGGGGAACAAGGCAGACAGACTTTTGGCGACTAAATTAAGAGGGGTACATAAACGGTCCCAAATCACGGCAATCAAGAGTAGGTCTGGTGAAATACAACATAGTGATAGCAAAATAGCAGCTGAATTTACAAAATTTTATACCGAACTGTATAATCTAAGATCAAAAAATGGCCGGCCTGAATCAATAGCATCCGAATTAATAGCGCAATATTTAGATAAATGTAAGCTCCCCACACTAACGGAGGAGGAAAACACAGTCCTCAACGCTGAGATCTCAAAAGAGGAACTGGAAGAGGCGGTCAAATCACTAAAAATTACTAAGTCTCCTGGCCCCGACGGGTTCACTAATGTCTACTATAAGAGATTCTTGCCAGTACTATCCACGCATCTTCTAAAGATATTTAACGATTTCATGGAAGGAAATCAAATCCCCACGTCAATGTCCCTGGCCACCCTGGCCATTATACATAAAGAAGGCAGGGACCCGATGCAATGTGGAAGCTATCGTCCAATCTCCCTGCTCAATTGTGATCTAAAACTATATAGCAAAATACTCGCAAATAGATTAAACCCCATCTTACCGAGATTAATAGATAGTGATCAAGTAGGATTCGTAGCAGGCAGACAGGCCTCGGACAATACTCGGAAGATAATAGACATTATCGAACATGTCCATCTCACAGAGACCAAAGCACTACTCCTAAGCCTAGATGCAGAGAAGGCGTTCGATAGAATAGACTGGCTATTCATGGACCAAGTTATGTGTAAATTCGGATTCAAAGACGCATACCTAGAAGGAGTCCGTAGATTATATCAAAACCCGTCTGCAACAGTAAAACTACCAGGGGGCAGTAACCAGAGATTTGAGATCACCAATGGAACTCGACAGGGATGCCCCCTATCTCCTCTCCTCTTTGCATTAACCATAGAACCCCTAGCATCTGCAATTAGAGCCAATAGAGACATCAAAGGAATAGAAATTGGACACAGGCAGCACAAAATATCGCTATTCGCAGATGATGTCATCCTAACCCTTACACAACCCCAAACATCCCTACCTAACCTCCAAAAAGAGCTCCGGGACTTTGGAGATATCTCAGGTTATAAAATCAATAATGACAAATCGGAAGCACTAAATTTAAGCCTGCCAGAGCCAGAGGTGAAACTCCTCAAACTAAACTTTAACTATCATTGGAGCTCCTCGAGTATCAAATATTTGGGAGTAAAGATAACGAGGAACTACCAATCCCTATATCAACAAAATTATCCGACTCTGTTCCGGAAAATCAAACAAGATCTAGAGAAATGGGGAGGATATCAGATATCATGGATCGGGAGGATGATATCAGTTAAAATGAACATACTCCCTAGATTATTATATTATTTTCAGACTCTCCCGGTCCACATCCCTGGCTCAGAATTAAAGAACATTCAAAAACTAATCTTCCACTTTATTTGGCAGGGTAAGAAACCCAGAATCACCAGGACAGTTCTTTTGGCATCAAGGGGGAGAGGAGGACTTGGTGTTCCAGACATCACAAAATACTACCAAGCCGCCCAATTGCGACAGGTAGTAGTCTGGAACGCCAACCCAAACCAATACTGTTGGCTAGATATAGAATCATACTATGCCGGGACGCCTTCACTGCCGGCTTGCCTTTGGTCCCTGAGCAGGGAAGACATGCAGAACAGTAAATTTAAGTTAGGCCCAATGAGACACACATGGGAGATTTGGACAAAATGCAAATTTAAATTTAAGCTCACCACACCTCAATCCCAACTCATACCAATTTATAAAAATCCGAAATTCCCCCCTGGCTGTGAGCCCAGACAATGGGACCAATTTAAAACAAAAAATATTAGAGCGGTTGCTGACCTCCTGAGCTTTGAGGAGTTCCTGAGTTATCAACGCCTAAAAACCAAATATGAAATAGCAAGATTGGATGTCTTCAAGTATCTACAAATTCGGCATTTTATTCAAACTTTATCCCCAACGTTGAAATTTCCCCCTCTCACCAGTTTCGAGCGGCTCTGTAGAGAAACAGGCCACCAGAAAGGTCTTATAACACAAATCTACGGTGAATTGGAAAGTGCCATAGAAGCCCCTACACATGACTATATGCTGCATTGGGCAGCAGAATTGGAAATAGTTATAGACCGAGAGGATTGGGAAAGAATTTGGGAAAATGCCTCAGGAACTTCCATATGTACCACAATCAAAGAAAACATATATAAAATACTGTTTCGCTGGTATCTTACCCCAGTTAGAATAAATCAAATTTACCCCCAGGCGTCCGATTTATGCTGGAGAGGTTGCGGTCAGAAGGGGGACATGGCCCATATTTGGTGGACATGTCCGGAAATTCAAAAATATTGGGGAACAATACAAAAATTAATAGAGGAGGTCACAGACCTCAAAATCCCTATTGACCCGTTGACCTACCTGTTGGCCAGGCCCTTAGAAAATTTGGACCGACCAACAAGTAAATTAATCTCCTTAATTCTTACAGCGGCTAGATGTGCGGTGGCAGCCGCCTGGAAGAAGGTGTCTCCCCCCTCAAAACAAACGGTAAAAAATAGGGTGCAAGAGGTGATGAATATGGAGAAACTATCTGCCTTCTTGAAAAGATCCACTGACTCCTTTAACAAAACATGGGATCCGTGGCTATCCCATATGTCACCTCTACGCCACTAATCCACATATGGAAAAAAAAAAGAGAGAGAGAGAAAGGAAAACCAGGTCAGGGGCACCAATGAAAATAGACTGAGGACACGGGAAGCAATGGGTATCCCCCCCACCCCCTCCCACCCTCCCCTTCCTATTCCCACTCTTACTCTCTGTTTCCATACTCGCGCTCCCCACATAGCCCCTGGAGGGTCAGGGGAGCGGTGAGCTTTCCTCTTTTATTTCCGGTTTCTCTAACCAACAAAAGGAGAAAATCTGTATTAGGCTGTATTATCGTTTGTTTCATGCATACTGTGAATGATCTAAATGCCTAATAAAAAATTTTGGAAAAAAAAAAAAAAAAAATGATCTTGAACCAAAAAATGTTTCGCCTGCGGCGCATTTCTTTTTTTTTTTTTTCATGTGCTACGCTAAAAATATTTAAGGGGTTCCATTCTGTTTTACAAAATATAAAAGGGTTCCATGACTAAATTTAATTGGGAAACACTGGATGAGATGATTAGGAGACGACGGACTGTACACGGTGCACAGAGAGTAGCAACCACAGTAAAATAGAGAGTGCATAGAGGCGCGGGGCATGATGGAGGAAAGGGTCAGGTGGGGAAGAGGGGACAAGAGACGGCAAGGCATTACAGGGAGGGGTGAAAACTAAGAGTAATCTCCTAGAGTGCCGTATGTTACGTCGGGTACAGCTAGTACTGTACTATATATTTATACTAGTATACTGCTGCTTCAATCGCAATCAACATATTGCCTACTGTCGCGGCCCCTTTGAGTGAGCTTTTAACCATTTAAATGTGGGAGGGGTGAGCTTCAATTAGGTAGGAGGAGCCACCCTCCAATCAGCTAAGACCAGCTGAACAAGAATTGTAAAACATATAGGACACCTACAGGCTCATATTGAACCCCCAAAATAACCACAACATATATATAAGCATATAAGTGTCACAGAGGAGTGCTACTGAGCATGGCAATATATATTTAAAACCAGAGACAGAACATGAAACACACAGAGCGCAGTGCACATCCAGTGAAACTTATACACGGTACAGTGCCTAAATATATATGTATAGATATCTATACATAGATAGATAAACTAAAAGACCATTTTATTTCATAGATATCTATACATATATATTTAGGCACTGTACCGTGTATAAGTTTCACTGGATGTGCACTGAGCTCTGTGTGTTTCATGTTCTGTCTCTGGTTTTAAATGTTCAGTAAAGGGAAGAAAATAAGGCATCTTATTCCATTTCTAAGCACATGCAAATAACGTGTCAGTCAATTATATGCCAACAAAATGTCAAGTAGAGTTTAGCAATCAGCATGATCTGAATGGCCTTCCTAATGTGCTGTAAGGGTGACACTGTTACTGGAAACGTACAGGTTCTCTGACTGGATATGATTTATGTAAGATACAGGGAGAAGTGAATTGGTGAAGCCTATGGAAACATTTTATTTAACCGCTTTGGTGCACATTACAGACAATGAGCCTTCATAAATGACGATCTATTTGCATAATACTACTAATTACTACAATTAGTACAATATTGCCACCCTACCTTAAAAGAGCAGATCATGTTTTAAAAATAATAATAATATAGGATTGAAGTAGGGGGTCTCCAGAGCTGAACGACGTTAATTTCAGCTCCGGTTACCCCCGTTCCCGAGATACCTACCTTCGTACTGTGTGCCGGTAGCAGCCCCACAGATTTAAAGGTGCCTGTGACGCGGGTCAATAGGAAGCTAAAAGAGATGATGTCATGGCTTCCTATTGGCTCGTGTGACACGATACATTTAAGCTGCCATTATGTCTGCCACACCCAGCCGGAGATGCTACCAGCACCCACTACGGAATCATGTTACCCGGTGGGGTACCCGGTTACCCGGACGGCACTTACCTACAGGGTGATTAGGTGCCGGCTGTCCAATAGGAAAGCTCCAGCTCCGGTCACATGATTCCCTGGCTCACATAGGCATCAGCTGTGTGACAGCTGAACAATGACTTCGGCTGCTGCCTGCCACCGTCACCAAGGGGACCTCTGCTGCGGCTCCCAGATGTTGCTGCGGTCTTCCTCACCGGTCTTCCTCACCTTCCGTCTCCGGCGGCAGGTAAGTATTGAACTATTTTCAGCTGCCCTGAAATTACCCGGCGCCGGTTCCGACCCGGTGCCGGTCCCAGCCCCCTGCTGCCGGGTCTGGGAAATGTCCAGGTAGCTGAAAAAGTGCCGGGTAAGCCGAGTATCGGGTAGTCTGTACATCACTACTTTTGTGCATCAAAAAGTCATTGGAGCAAAAATATTAACTTGGTTGTAAATAGCTATAATGGAGCTGTCAAATTGTACATCTTAAACTACCCTAATTAGATTTAGCCCCAGAAATACGCATTAACGGCTTTAACAGCAGCATCAGGAGTCCTTTTTTTTTTTTATATCAAGGTTGATGCATTTCATGAAAGCTTCCAAAATAGACTAGGTTGGTGCTAACTCAGGTCTTTTAAAGTGAATAAAATGGGGGGAGGCTTAATTTGGTGGCAGATAAGGAAATGCTCCAAATCAGGGGATCTCAACTCCTGTCCTCAAGACCCCCCCCCCCCCAACAGGTCAGGTTAAGGATATTCCTGCTTCAGCACAGGTGATGCCACTGATAGAGCCATTTGTGCTGAAACTGGGATATCCTCAAAACCTGACCTGTTGGGGTTCTTCAAGACTGGAGTTGAGAACCCCTGATATATATCATATGTCCTACAATTAGTTACTATATTTCCTATTGATTTACATAAGCGCTCATCACAGGTAGCCTTAAAATAAATTTAGACCAACGCTACTTCATACATTGATTAAAATGAACACTGTATATACCGCATCTATCGCCTAAAAAAATACAAATATCTCTGGATCCAGGTATTCACACATGTATAGCTTGGTTTTGTATTATAATTAATAAATCGTACTTGGGCACATTGTGGTTATTTTGGTTTATTTGGAACATATTTTTCATTTGCGCATCTGAAGATCAATGTAACGATACTAGTTACTTTTTTGTAACTTGGTATCTGCGCTTTTTTCAGGCAGCCGATTCTCATTGGCTGCAGGGGATATATAACGTGCGCGAACCGCGTCCAACGTGACCCCCTGACGAAGCACTTACTTGTGAAACGCGTAGAGGTCACGTGGGGCTGTTCAGCACACACACCCATTGGCTGGGACAGTGGAACCGGGAAGTTCAAGGGGAGGAGAGATTTGCCGAGTGTTGGACCAATTAGACTGTAAGCTCCTCGGAGCAGGGACTCCTCTTCCTTAATGTTACTTTTATGTCTGAAGCACTTATTCCCATGACCTGTGTAACAGGTATTCCCCCCCCCCCCAATCGCAGATAGGGACCATGTGGGGAAATCTACATCTGTTACCAGTGTGGTGCAATACCTGTTAGGCTCACAGGAGGCCTGAACCTCCACCACTGGGAGCCTGGGGTGTATCCTCTGGAACGATCTTATAATTACAGCACCTCCACCTGTGCAGGATTCTAGGAGTGTAGAATGTCCCCTACACAGGACCCACATATATGAACCACATACACCTGGTTTACTATATGAGCAGATAACACAATACACATGCATCAACAATATGACATCAACAGTATATAACTTCAGTGTCACCCTGTAACACTACTAAGCACTATCCACACACCTCGCAGGGCCTTAACCCCACACAGTATTCCCAAAGTCTTTGTACCCAAAGTCCCAAGAGTCCCACCGCCCCGCCCACGTGTGGGACAGCGCTGCCCACTAAGATGAAATGTATAGGTGGTGCACTTGGTGACTTGAATAATACCTGCCCGGCTCTCCTGCAACCGGGTACCGCAGAACTGTGGAAATGGACCCGTCTGTGTCCAGCGCCGAAGCCTCAGCAATGGGGTCTCCTTCTGAGCAAGCTCACCGCTCAGACAATCTCTGCTCTGCAGAGAATGATTCACAGCAACACTGACCCTTCTTGTCAGAGCACACAGCACTGCAGATACTAAGCTGACTGCTAACAGGGCAAGGTCTCTACCTAAGGAGCCTTTCCTAAAGCAGCCACAAATTGAAGGGGAGTGGGGCCTAGCTGGGACCTAGGGGGTAACCTGGCCTAGTGTAGAAGCACTGCTCCCTACACACCCTTCCCCTACCTTATCCCACCACCAACTGACTAGCATGGTCTGTGTGCAACATTGTATCTTTCTCCAGCAGAAGCTGCAAACTCTACTGGCTGTCTGGCTGCATGTGACAGGGATCATAGGGCAGTCCCCAGAGGCTGCTGGGAGTTGTAGTGCCCTCTGGGGCTTTTCCCTATGAGGACCGCATGGGCGCCTCTCTAATGGCCGCCTACCTCTCTATCTGCGCCTGCGCTAGACTAATGGCCGCCGCGCCACTTTCCTGCACATGCGCAACATCTAGGGGGCCTTCCTGCCCCCCTACACTTTCCTGCGCTATATGTAATGGCCACCGCGACTGCAAACGCGCACCGCGCATGCGCGAATGCGCACAAGATGGCGGCGCCCTATCACTGATGTCGCTGGGAGCCCCCGCAACAGGACACAAGTAAGGGGGGCCAAGGGGGACCCTGCTACACCTGTTATTTATATTATCTGTTATTTATTTGATTACCCCCCTGTATTACTACTGTGAAGCGTTATGTACATTAATGCCGCTATATAAATAAAGACATACAATACAATACTTCACATCAGCACCTTCCATGGCCATCCGTTTTGCAGCTTACGGTTAGCACATCCCCCCTTTGTGATATTTTGTTGCATGTACTCATTTGAAGTATATTTGTCTCACTTGTTGAGCTTGTTTCAGCCCCCTCCCTCCCTGTCGGCGCATCTAATTATACCCCAAGTCAAAGAATCCTTTTATAGCATGATTATAAATAAAAGTAGTATGTATTAATATTCTGCAATATTTGTTGTGCTTTTGTGAGTTAACTTGGACAAGTTATTAACGTACGTATTAACAGTGCTAATATATATATATATATATATATATATATATATATATATATATATATATATATACTAGCTGATATACCCGGCGTTGCCCGGAGGCAGGGAGGGGGGCGTGAAAGGCAGGGGGGGGGCGTGAAAGGCAGGGGGGGGCGTGAAAGGCAGGGGGGGGCGTGAAAGGCAGGGGGGGGGTGAAAGGCAGGGGGGGGCGTGAAAGGCAGGGGGGGCGGCGTGAAAGGCAGGGGGGGCGGGGGCGTGAAAGGCAGGGGGGGCGTGAAAGGCAGGGGGGGGGGCGACACACACACAGTGTCACACACACACACACATTGACACACACACACACAGTGACACACACACACATAGTATCCCACCCACACAGTGTCACACACACACACACACACGCGACACCTACCTCTACTTCCGGGCGCCGCCATCTTCTCACTCGGTGCTGCGAGGGAGGAAGGGGGTCCTTCCGGGCGCTGCCATCTTAGGCGCCGCGAGGGAGGAAGGGGGTCCTTCCGGGCGCCGTCACATTAGGCGCCGCGAGGCAGCTGCAGCCTGCCTGGCCACTGCCTGTTCCCCCGCCGGGGAGGGAGATGAGCGGAGCGCCGGGAGGGAGAGGTGAGCGGATCGCCGGGAGGGAGAGATGAGCGGAGCGCCGGGAGGGAGAGATGAGCGCCGGGAGGGAGAGATGAGCGGAGCGCCGGGAGGGAGAGATGAGCAGAGCGGCGGGAGGGAGAGATGAGCGGAGCGGCGGGAGGGAGAGATGAGCGGAGCGGCGGGAGGGAGAGATGAGCGGAGCGCCGGGAGGGAGAGATGAGCGGAGCGCCGGGAGGGAGAGATGAGCGCCGGGAGGGAGAGATGAGCGCCAGGAGGGAGAGATGAGCGGAGCGCCAGGAGGGAGAGATGAGCGGAGCGCCGGGAGGGAGAGATGAGCGCCGGGAGGGAGAGATGAGCGCCGGGAGGGAGAGATGAGCGCCGGGAGAGATGAGCGCCGGGAGGGAGGGAGAGATGAGCGCCGGGAGGGAGGGAGAGATGAGCGCCGGGAGGGAGAGATGAGCGCCGGGAGGGAGAGATGAGCGCCGGGAGGGAGGGAGAGATGAGCGCCGGGAGAGAGAGAGAGGTGTGTGTGTGTGTGTGTGTGTGTGTGTGTGTGTGTGTGTGTGTGTGTGTGTGTGGCCGAGGGGGAAGAGAGTGGCAGTTGGGTGACGTCAGACCCACCAATCTGATTGGCCAGAGGCTGAGGACCAATCAGATTCACCGCAGATAGCACTAACCATTCGATTTTATATATATATATATATATATATATATAATACTGTATGCTGGGTGATGATGGGGAAAGGCGGGGTTGCAGACCTGCCTAAGACATGCAGATGAGCATACAGGTGTATTTGCATATATATATATATATATATATATATATATATATAGATATATAGATATATAGATATATATATCTATATATCTATATATATATATAATATATTTTTTTAGCCAACAGCAGCTTTTGTTTTTTAGGAACCCTCTACTTTCTATATGTATATACTCAGTTTTTTAACTCAATGATTTCCAGGATTGTGAATTAATACATTAATACATTTTCTTTACTTCCGCATACTAGCAAAACGTAGGACATATTCCCCCATTAAAGTATTATATTAATGATAAACCATTTACAATCTTAATTTTTTAAACAGACATAACCCTTTGAGTGCTGAAGGGGCTGAGTCACTGGAATGCCCATGACCCCTAAGGCACGGTGAAATCACGTGATCACTCATCAGCAATCACATTATCGCTATGTCACTGCGGCAACACAAATTAAAGAAGAGGGTCTTCCCAATTCACTTCGCCAACCTCCGCTAGTAAATGACCAAAACAGCATGACGTAGCTACTAAGTCATGGGACCCTCAAGACTACGTCATAGAGCACCCTAAAGGGTCAAATAAGGTTGCCCTGACTGACCCTATCACTGCTGCTGCATTCTTTCATCAGTCAGGTGTAAACTCATCAAGATCAGCATGTATTTTAAGGCCCGTCTTTTTATTCTTCTGCTTTTTGCTTTCAGGACTAAAATTGTATGCTTTCACCTCACTGAATCATGAGTACAGTTGTTAATGGAAATGTATGTTTTAGAGTGCTTGGTTTTGAAGTCTCACAAAAGCTAGGGACTGGTACTTTAAAGCAACATCCATGGCTGACTCATTTCCCCCTGTAGTTCAGAAGATTAAACAGCACTTACAAGCACTTTACTATTTTAGAGCTTTCGGGGTCTATTTATCAAGGAAAGGAAAATATCGTTTTATTGTTAAAGAAAAAGCACAGCGGCAGGTGCATCTCTTAGGGGCTTATTCAATAAGCTCAGGAATCGCTGAATGAAACTTTTGTGCTTCAAAGCACATTCAATACGGCCCTTAGTGTCAAAGTACAGATGTAGCTACTTCACTTGTGACCACTGTTTACGGTGGTCCTACTTCGCTTGACAAACCATGGCTGTGAGGTCTGCTGGCAATGAAGCCGCCGTGGCTGCATCTTTCCAGAAGTCAACACAAATTATATTTCTGCGGCTTCAGGAAGATAACGTGGAGTATATACTGTATCAAGCAGTTCGCATCGTTTAGTGACCGATTGCGCCAGTGACAGATTCCAGGAATGTCAACAGTAGGAGTCGAGGAGTTAAGGTGCCGCAGATAATATAAATGAGATGTATCTATATCGGGTTTCTCCATTTATTTGGCAAAAAAATACATTTCCAGGTCTGATTATCAAGTTTCTTAAATCTGACATTGCTGCAGAATGGAGAATTGTATTATTAGTTACTAGTAACAGAAAAGAAAGAAAAAAAAAGATAAAGGGGTCTTTGTTTTAATCTCAGATTAAACAGGAAAATGCAAAGAACCGTATAATCATAAAGTTCTGTGCAGCTTTTTGACAAACAAAGTACCTATGCTGTACCTGAAACCTTCTGTACGGAATCGAGAAATAGCTATGCGGAGCTCTGGTGCACAAATAAAATGTTAATTAGCCTGGGAATCCAGCCAGGACTAAGCAGCAACCTAGAAAAACATAGGCCAAAACAAGTGACAGGACCTCCATTACTTATTCCTGGTGAAAAACAAGTCCTGTCAAAGCTGACTGAGCTCATTCCAAGGAACTAAGAGTAGCTCACTAACTAACTCACGACCCGGGGAAGCATCTGAACTGTTGCATTCTAGGAACTGGGAAATCTATTCTAGGCAATAAAAACATGAACAGGAAAATGGTTATAGCTCAAACTAAACAGGATGGTAATTAATATACATCTGAAATTATTATAGAACGGAGATTAAATGAGAGCTATGTCATATTTCGTAAAAAAAGATAAAATAACTTTTCTGGTACATGTTTATAGATTTTCCTGGGTAGAACAGACACTATGCCGTTCTGTAAAATATGTAGGGACAATCGGTTCCCACCTCAAACTGTTTACAAACGAATATATGATGTTCACGAGAGATAAAAGGGACAATCTACATTTGTACAGTATCAACAAATAATGAAATGTTTTGCTTTTGGGGGGATAAAATATACTGCCCTGTAAAAAAAACATTGAAACCTATACAATTAATTTTATTTAAACAAAAATTCTAAACATATGTTTCATTTGTAAGCTACCAAAATCCTGATTTGTAATGGTTTGGAGAAAAAACGCAAACATAAAAAAAAAAAAACTTTAGACCCGACAGGGCTTTTTAAAATCATAAAAACTGATGTTTTTTTATTTAAATGCAGCAGCACAGATTCCAATTTTAGGACAGCCCCAACTCTAACTCCAGTAGATGCATGTATATCCTTATTTATATAGCGTCATCCAGGTACATAGCGCTTTACAGCAGTAATACACGTGACATATTATAACACATAATGGGAACATATGTTTTGTTAACATAAAACAATAGAAGTCCCTGGCTCGAAGAGCTTACAATCTATAGGGCATTAAAAGGTGCTTGGTTGGGTTGGGGTATTTTTATTTTACCCCTTTCAGTGCCCTCAAGATGTCGCCATTACGTCATGGGTTCTGGCACCCTGGGTGCCCCATGAGGTAGTGCTACATAAAAAAATAAAAATGCTCGTTCTCTGAGGAGATATTGGACCCAATCTGCATTGATAGCGGATGGGAGATTGACTCGTCCCGTTCGGTCATCGGTGATGGAGCGATCACGAGTGCCAAAGGGTTCACTGTCCCTCCAGCACATATAGGGTTAATTATATAAACCGTGGGGTCGCTTGGAGACCATCTTCCGTCCCGACTCTGGGGCATCTCTAGTTCCCAAGCTGCACGCAGTAGAATATTTGCCCCCGAGATACTTACTGGTCAAGTTACCGGGAAAGACCATGGCTACCAAATATCGGGCCAATAGGAAGCTGCAACATCAGTTGTGGCTTCCTATTGGTTGGCCATTTAAATCCCCATTAAAAACTAGGAAGTTATACCATTAACTTTACCAGAGTATCACAGGTACGTGGGGGTCCCTTATACTGAAAATAGTCGTTCCGCTGGTTCTAATCCTGTACAAATGGATGTTAGCGATTGTGGATTGCTCCAGTAATATGTTGTTTAAATAATCTTATTTTTTCTATGCCATGTGAGACTATAATTGAGTTATAATTAAAGATGTGTCTAATTATAACTCATGACAATGAGCTGTCAGCATATTTACAATATGAGCAAGGTCAACTGTGAATTATTTACTGTAATAATAAAGAGGTCACGTTGGTGCATTTTATTCTCTTGTAAAGAATGCAATTCTCCAATTGCATCATCATAATGTAACTGAAAGCTCTTTCACACATTACTTGAGAAATATTGCATGTCTTAAATTGGCATCAAAAGGGATAATGACTCTTTTCTAGAGTGACCAGACGTCCTTGTGTTTAGGCCTCTGTCCCGACTTTTTGGGGTGCTATCCTGGTTTTCTATGCCGCTGGCCGCGCATGCACGAACAATGCTTGACGGCTGCTCATGCGATTGGCAAGCTCTGTTCACGCATGACATTTGTCCTGTTTTTTGCCGAGACAAATATGGTCACCCTACTCTTTTCTCATTAATCAGACTAAAATGTAGTATTTAAAGAAACCTAATAATTAACCTCTAATCAGATTCCTGGGCTACTTCTGGAGTAGCTCGATACACAGTCCACCTACCTTACCACTTTAATGCAGCCTTTAAACAAGGTGAAGACATTCAAAGCACAGCAAGTCACAAAAAAAACCCATCTCTCCTGAATGTTCATCCTCTGCTTCAGTGAAACGGCAAAAAGATCAATACCCTTGAGCAGGGGGCAAGATCCTTGTTATAAACGTAAACTGCAACATTTCAGGAGCCTCTCTATGTATTTCAAACCAAGAATGAGCTGGATTGCCACCTGAATACTGTAAAAAGGATTAATCGAGATGTATTGCTGCCTTAAAGAGGCTATTCCTCCACCCCCCAGAACCAACGTGTACTTGTAACTTGTAAGCAGTGATGTGTAAGGGGTTATATCTGGGTGACTGACAGTTTTGTACAAAAATTTCATACCTATACATTTTTTTTTTAAAGATAGTTTGCAAGCATGGAGAGATGAGATTGGGAGGGGTTTGGTTTTTTTGGCTACTCACCTTTGTGTGATCTGTTTTATCGACAAGAGTTTGCACAGACAAAGCCCCCATGCCTTCCCCCCTCCCCACCCCCCACCCCTTCCACTTATCTTTTACGGTTCTCTGAAAAGATCAGCTTGGGTCAAAGGTAAAGAAAACATTTGCTTGGCAAACACTCTCCCATTCAGATGGCACGAAAACACGATATTTGTAATTGTTTATCAAAGAAACAAAAGCAGCTGAAACTGTTATTAAAGTTGAGTTTTGTTTAAAGATGCAGACCAAGAAATAGCCTACGTTTTATTTTTTTTATAAATCCGTTCTTTACTATGAGAAAATGTTTGTAGCATTTTTTAAACAACTCCGAATGACATTTTTTATGTATTACACTGTAACAAGCCTTTTTTGTTTCTATAGCAACCATTTACAAAGTCACACTGCAATTATTTCGTGGCCCCCCAAGCCGAATCTTCGCCGATCGATCACAGGAGAACGGATCGATCGGCAACTTAGCTAATTACTTATCATTGTGTGGATTGTATGATGAACACACAAGAGAAAAAGGAACCTCCCCAAACTGTATCTAGCTGTGTGCTGCCTGGAAAGTGCTGAAAGCAAAAAGTACACAGGGGTACTTGGAGGAAAATAATTCCCTTAAAAGGCGCACCACAGCACTGTAATGTCAAAATAATCTTTAATTAACGAAAATTATAAAAAATGATAAAAAAAAAAAAAATGGGCATCCAATAGTCGAACAGATCACTTTGTGTTCACGCCTGTCTAAAGCTAGGTACAGGACCAGATATCCAGGCTAGACCAGGTAAGTATACACGGTGTAATTAGTGTTTGTACCCATAGAAGGATATGCTACCACTAAAACATGTAGGTATATGTGATTAGGGATACCACCCTCAATGAACAAAAAACCCTATTACCTGGGATTCATTTCAAGCTACTGCACCGACACACTTTATTCGAGCAAATACCCAGTATGTACCTGGCAGATACCTGGAATGCGCCGCTCCTCACCTCTGACAAGCCCCGTTGCGTTTGCCTTCCCAGCCTGGGTTCATGCCTGGCTGACGGGCGGCTGATCTGTTAAATGATAATGATTAGGATTTAATAGGCTGCAATGCTTCGCGTGTCTACCAGATGGCATAAATTCATGAATTGTAATGCAGTATATATATATATACTGTGCAGTATTGCAGCCAGCGGGAATAAAATGCTTCAATCCCTGGCTGGAAAATAACCCAATGCACTCGGGCAGAAAACAGTCACAAACCTCAATACACCCGGGTATACCCGAATTCGTGGGACTAGCCGAGCTCGAATAAAGTGTGTCGCCAGTGTAAACTACAGGAGTTAATTTCCATATGTTTTGCAAACATAGGGATGATGTATTGTGCGGGCGCGTGCTACGCCGTGCGCACGGCAGTTATAGATGGCCGAGGTTAGTCAGCCCTTCTATACAAGGGCCGCGCGCGCACACGGCAGGGAGCGGGGAGCAGACAGACAGCGGGGAAGACGGGGAAAATCATCTTTTTGTGCCGCTACCGGCGCTGAATGTATGTATATGTATATGTGTGTGTGTGTGTGTATATATGTATACATGTGTATGTATATGTGTGTGTGTGTGTGTATATATGTATACATGTGTATGTATATGTGTGTGTGTGTGTGTGTGTGTGTGTGTGTGTGTGTGTGTGTGTGTGTGTGTGTGTGTGTGTGTGTGTGTGTGTGTGTGTGTATATATGTATACATGTGTATGTATATGTGTGTGTGTGTGTATATATGTATACATGTGTATGTATATGTGTGTGTGTGTGTGTGTGTGTGTGTGCGTGTGTGTGTGTGTGTGTGTGTGTGTGTGTGTGTATATATGTATACGTGTGTGTGTGTGTGTGTGTGTGTGTGTGTGTGTGTGTGTGTGTGTGTATATATGTATACGTGTGTGTGTGTGTGTGTGTGTGTATATATGTATACGTGTGTGTGTGTGTGTGTGTGTGTGTGTGTGTGTGTATGTGTATATATGTATACGTGTGTGTGTGTGTGTGTGTGTGTGTGTGTGTGTGTGTGTGTGTGTGTGTGTGTGTGTGTGTGTGTGTGTGTGTGTGTGTGTGTGTGTGATGGCACACAACGCTATTGATTACCCTGTCATACTAAGGGCTAATGATGTAGTTACACTGACCAATACATATAGTACCTACTAGTACATCAACCCCTAGCCCATTGTCTACTTACTTTTTGACACACTGTCCTTTTCCTGTATAGAAGAACTTTGGGAACATATAGAGACATGTATATGTATACATTGACCGAAGCAATACATTGTGAGCCACTATTTTGACACCTATCAGTCGCAACCAGGATTTAACAGGTCTTGCTATACCTCGCACAGAGGAAATAGTGTTGAGTTATAAATACAGTGCTTTTTATATCATCTAACTCTGGAGACAGCTGTACATCTTAACATACATGCCTATGTTTGCAAAACATATGGAAATTAACTCCTGTAGTTTAGCTTGAAATGAATCCCAGGCAATAAGGGTTTTTTGTTAATTGAGGGTGGTATCCCTAATCACATATACCTACATGTTTTAGTGGTAGCATATCCTTCTATGGGTACAAACACTAAATACACCGTGTATACTTACCTGGTCTAGACGGGATATCTGGTCCTGTACCTAGCTTTAGACAGGCGTGAACACCAAGTGATCCATTTTACTTTACGTATGTGATGGAAATCTGTTTGACTATTGGATGCTCAGTTTTTTTTTTAATCATTTTCGCTAAAGATTATTTTGACTTATATTGACATTACAGTGCTGTGGTGCGCCTATAAGGGAATTATTTTGCTCCAAGTACCCCTGTGTACTTCTAGCTTGTATGATGAACATATTAAATTGTAAACTTTTGTAACTTTTTTTTAAAATTATTAAAGGCAGCTTCGACGGCTGCTTTAAGGAACGCAATCAAATAATGTTCTTTTCTTTTTTTTTTGACCATCTGCACTGGATTGCACCCTTAAACCAATTATAAAAAACGAGTGTTTTAATTTGTGAAGATAGAGGTGTCTTAAAATGCTGGCATCACTTATTTATTAATAGGAGAATTGTTCACCTAATCTGCAGCAGTTATCAGTAAGACATGAGACTAAGAAGCTATAGTCATTACTAGTCACTGTCAGCAGGTTTATAGAAAAAAAAACTGCATCAAGAGATAAGTGAGGAAAATTGTCCAGAATAATCAAATGTAAAATACAACTCAAGAGAAAAGTAATGACAGGGGTAGAACTCGGCTGTAAACGGCACCGATTATTCAACACAATGGCCACAGTATAATTTATAAAATAGTGATACCAATTTCTAACGTGACCCAAAAATGCCACACGCACAGAATTGAAGAAAGGAACCACAGAGAAGTACAGATGAGCGGTCTGGGGATATGCATCATAATGGTTGTTTGCGTCAAAACACGAAGCCTAATTTAGCAATGGCATAAATGCGCGCCAGTAACGTATGAATCTAGCTTTTTTACATTTGGCGGAGAACTCTTTGGAGCAGAAGTAATTGCGACACTCGATATATATATATATATATATATATATATATATATATATTTCCGTCTTTCAGAATATACTAACTACAGTACAGTATGTATGAAGACGATTACAATGCTGTGCCCCCCTCTAAACTTCTTGTTCTTCATTAATAAATCTATTTGCCATGAAAATGCAAAGTGAATGCCTCTATCATTTGTCGTGATGATTTCAAAATCCCCAGTAGCTATTTTGACAATGCTGTGGCAGGCTTGTGGCATGTCCCGCATGTATAGGACATTTTCCTGCGCCAGTCCGGTAATCCACGCATGACAGAAGGAAATCAGGCCTGTGTTGATGTTGTACAATCCGGCTCATCCGGAAATTATTATAACACTACTAATAATATGCATTAGTATTATTAACACCATTTTGTTCCGATGGATATCATGGACCGTTCCTAAACGTTACACTCGCAGTTAAAGACCAGCAGTATTTAGAGTTACGCAGTTGGCAGATCTATATACATCTGTATTGCTGTGTTTATAGGGTCTTAATTAAGGCTTCTTCCCCTCTGGCTACTTTGGTGTAGCTGCTGGATGTTCTGCCCAGCAACTAAATGTTCACACAGCCTCGGTTTGGCTGGGGTCTTTGTCGGCGGCAGCAGCAGCAGCTGCCACAAAAAAAAAAAAAAAAAACAGGCTTCACAGGACTAGAGAAAGCAGAAAGGTAGTTGCTAGGAAATAGCATGAGAAATGTTTACTTACATGCAAAATCATTCTCAACCCAGTGAACCATTGTCTATATTCTCCACATTCAGCATTTATTAGCGGCGGTTTAAGAGCGTTGTATATTAATGGCGCTGAGCAGTACTGCTTTAAAATGTCTATTTAACCTTCAGGTGCAAGTCTATACTAATGTAATAATAATAATGTATCAATGGCAAAAGTTATGAAAAGGTTGATTGCCTTTACATTACTGTAACACCAATATATATTACCAACTGGGAGGCTGAGACGTTTCATATAAAGCCATACATTTTTCTGTGTCCATCTTTCAGTGGTCTTTGATCAACATGTATTAGAAAGTTGCAGTGGTGAATATCTTCTTAAATACAATGTTATTATCTTCATTTTTTTTTTGTAAAAGACCACTCTGTTTCATGTTTTTATGCTGATGGCGTACTTCCTTGTGAAATGATCTTATACTGTAGCTTGAGGTTATGAAAAACGATGTTCCCATGTTAAGCTGATTGCAGTTGTGAAAAGAATAACAGGAGGTGATGTCTTCTTTGGTTAAACTAACAGAATATGTTTTCAAGACTAGCTTTTCTCCACAGGCAGGTATGTATATCTTTATTTATATAGCGCCCAAAGCTTTACTCAGCGCTTTATGAGACAATACAGTAGAGGGAATTATAATGCAATAAGTGCAACAAACAAGACCAGACAATAGGAAAGGAAATCCCTGCCCCGGAGAGCTTACAATCAAGTCAAGCCATACTAATCTACAAATCAGTTTACATTCTGGTAAAAAAAAAGTCTTAAAATATATTAAGCGTATCACACAACTCAGACTATTCCTCTAATCTAGTCCCCAAGTTCTAGATCCCATGTGAACCAACACCAGATGCTTGTTTAGTAGGTAAAAAGGAGGCGATTGGCATAATTTTTAATCCAAAAAGGTAAGTATTGCTATTTTATAAATAAACCAATTGACTTTTGCAGTACTGTAATGCTGTCCCTGGCACGCCAGAGGCCCTTGTGCTGTACATAGCTACTTGCTCATTTTGTAGGGGTGAACATGTTGACTGCACTGACAGTGCAGCCAGTCCGATCGGTGTGGAGCGCCGGTCATTAAATAGAGTAGTCATGTGATCGTTAAATGGCCGACAAATCTCTGACCAACAGGAAGCTGCAGCTGATGACATTTTGTTCCCCTTGAGGGAGATTTAAAACCAATATCTTCAACACTAAGTATTTACGGAAGAGGGCCACCGGAGCTGGAAATAGCATAGGACTCGCCAGCTCCCCCCCAAGAGCAGCTGGGATTGCAGCTCTATAGAACAATAATATTAATTACAGTCCAATTGTAACCATGTTAAACCATTTATTAAAGATTTTTAAATTAGAAAGGGAACAGGATAAGAAATTAAAAGGGTGAGGGGGATTGGAATAAATAGTCCCAGTAAGAAATCTTGAAATGAGTGTTACAAGTTAAAGTTTGAGTTTAAGCTAAAGTTTACAGGCTATTAAAAGGAAAAGTCAAAATAGAACAGGGTCAGAACCTGCATATAGCCTGAAATGTGGCAAGTGGATTTACTAGGGACTACCAAGGTTCCCAGACCTGAAACATGTTATGTGATGCTGAGAATAGCCAGCTTTTACATTTCTTTTCATATGGCATGCACAAACTTTGGAGGATAAAGGGGGTTGAGTTCTGCCCCAGGAAGCCCACAATGGTACATCTGGTGATGTGCAATAGACGAGAGGCAGGTTTCTCAAAATGGTTAGAGGGGCCTTAATGAGGCTTACAAAGGATAACATACCAAGGATCACATGGGGAATTTATATATGTAAGCCATCTTACAGGTGTAGCCTAGCCTCTGGCTGCTACTTATTTCCATGGGCCCTACAAGTGTAAGTAAGCCCTGTTAGGTACAGGCAGTGGATGGGTTAATTCCTCCATAAAGCCTTGTTTGCTATTGCAGCCTTAGATGCAGTAGCTGTATCTAATGGCGGGCCTAGCAACAGCCGGAGAGTGTCAGCCTGGGGGAGGTTATGGCTGGGTGTCATGCTGTATCAGACCTGCTCTGTTATGGGGCAGGGTTACAAGCCCACCTCCAGGGTATAAATACTGGCTATCTCCCAAGTGGGTGTACCTCTTTCCTCCCTCCATGGAGTGTGCAACAACTTCCCTTTGTCCCATAAGGGGTTATCAGGAGGAGCACCATGCAGGAGGAAGCTTGGTTTGGACTTAAGCCTTGATGTGACCTTCTTAGGGGAAGCAAGGAAAGTGATGTACCTGCTGTATAAGATCTTAATCAATGCAATAAATACCATGGAACCATATAGTGTGATTCACTGTCTTGGGCTAAAGAAAGGTGTCAGTCTGGACCATCCTACTATCCAGAGGATCCACGCTGACTGGAGGAGCTGCAACCAATGCACAAAGGTTCCCTATAAATCCTGTCCTGATGATTCCCCACACCACCGCGGAAGTGCTCAGCCCTCCCGTTACCTCACAGGTATGCACCATTTTAAACCAAAAACACTAGTAGCAGACCAAATCTCACTTAGGGTGGGGTAAAGGGGCTACACGGGATAAAATATGTTCAAGCGTTGAGTTTAGGGCAGAACTAAACTATGAATGTATATCTTTATTTATATAGCACCCACAGCTGTAACTCAGCGTTTTATGAGACCATACAGTAGAGGGAATAATACATAACAGGAAATCCCTGCCCCATAGAGCTTACAATCTAAATATAGGAGGGTGCCACACTGGCCATGTAGACACTAGCATAACGGTGACACTGAGCAGTTCATACAATAGAGCAGAACTTAGAAAAGGTACTAGTGGAAAATCTTGTATCCATTTGCTTTGGTTCTTACAAAAAAAATAGGCATTTGCCGACGTTAGCAAGACATCCTGTCAACCCTCCGGAGACTGCAACTCCTTCAGCTTGGCATCCCGTGGTTTCATGTACCCCAGTTTATGATCATGCTGGGTTGATGATCATAGCCATGTCAGTGGTGCTCAAATCCAGTCCTCAAGACCCACCAACAGGTCAGGTTTTTTTTTTTTTTAAACTTGTATTTTATTGGGGTTTTTTTACACAAGTTATTTTTGGGGTGGGAGGGAGAGGGTACAAAAGAAAAATAGGATTCAGGTTTTAATGCTAGTCCAGCTTCAGCACAAATGGCCAAATCAGTCTTTGACAGAGCCATCTGTGCTGAAGCTGGGATATCCGTGAGGACTGGAGTTGAGCACTCCTGGCGTACATAATAACAGTGACATTCTTCTGATTAGTGGTATTAAGACAAGTATTTGAAAAAAGTAGTGTTGGCCAACTTGACCAGGGAAGAGAGAAACTGGGGGAAGGAGGAAAATGTGTGATCCCTGAACCAACGGTTTTACATATTTACGGGTATTGGTAGTTTTCATGCAGAAAGTCAAATGAAACAGACACGTCTTCCACAAGCAGATCCCTCACTTTATGAAGACTTGCTAAATTCCAGACCCGTAAAGCTATTTACATGTAGACAAGGAGGAAATGTCTGATTTGGCAAAATGTGTGATAAGGAACCATAATTGTAAGCCAGGTTGGGGCTAGATGCTACAGGTAATTCTGCATGATTATGCTCTTGTGATATTACTGGGACTATATTTTCTGAAAACGGTATACGGTAATGGGTCAAATTTTGTGTAGTTTCTCAAAACTTCTTTCATGCACCACACTCTTTGCTCTGCCAGTGGAAACGCACTATTCCATTTCCGTCCACTAACTTATTGCACAAGGTTTCATCCACGTAGAAGTTGGCAAAAAAATATATTGTAGAGTGAGAAAGATGTGATTTGCTTTAAATATAGAGCAAAGTAAATTTTCTAATAAAACACTACTGTCTGTACCTATATGGTTTGTACTCTGTCAAATTACCCATTTACCTCTTTATTACATTTAACACAACAATATATATATATATATATATATATATATATATATATATATATATATATATATATATATATATATATATATATATAGAGAGAGAGAGAGAGAGAGAGAGAGAGAGAGCAGAAAATAGCCGTGTTAGTCCAGTTATAGTCCTATGACAAATTGTTAGTCCAATAAAAAAGGTATCGCTGAATACTGAAGAACTCATTTATTCTCATACTGAAGAACTCATATATATATATATATATATATATATATATATATATATATATATATATATATATATATATATATATATGTAACCCTGCTTCCCCCCCCCCCCAGACTCTACGGTGGTGTCTAGGGTACATGGGGGCTGATTACATGCGGTGTGGTGCGTACCTGTTAGGAACAGGAGGGCCTGAGCTTCCCGTGGTGTTGTGGGGGAGCCAGGACCGGGCTTCTGGGGTGATAGCCTCCATGATCTCTTAGTGGTGCAGCGCCTCCATCTTCTATACTCCCAGGGTAATGGGACAGGACCGGTATAGAAGAACCCCTCAGGTCCCAGGGTTATACTCTCCAAATCACACACAGTCTTTACGGGTACAGAACAGTCTCTTTATTTGACAGAGCAACGATATCCCAACAATAAGGCTTCCAGCAGCCGCAATACAATCGCCAGGACGAGGTACACACCGCTCACCTCCTCTCCAAGTCACTCTTCCGACAGGATGGTCTGAGCTAGGGCTTCAATACCCCGTGGCCCACCTCCGAGGTTAGCCTCGAGGTGGGTCTTGAATTCTTTCCCCATCACCCCTGGCAGTGGGGTGAGGGCATTGGTCCACCAGTCTATAATTCTATCAGCTCTACTTATAGACGCTGATCGTTTCAGTTCCTCTCGCTCTCATCCGGCACGCTGCGCCGGGGAGCTCGCAGCCTCCTGATACTCCTCGGACCGTTCCGCAGGATTCGTGGCTCACGGCATAATACTCAGCAACTCTAGACTCTCGATATCACTGTTCACTCGAACTCTTCCTAAGCTACTCTCTCTTCCGGAGAACCATCAAAAGAGAGGAACACGGCACACAGCAAAGAAGAAGAACACATCTCCACTCACCGGAGATGGCTGCTAAATATAGAGCTAGCCCCTCCCCTCATGGTGTCAGCAGAACCTCCCCTCTTGCTCACGCCTGCAGCAGAGTCCAGGCCTGCGTCTACCACTCAGGTTAGGGCTATGAAGGGGGAAAACCCATAATGAAATAATGATTACTGGCGCCTGATCTTAACAGGACTTACCACAGTAGAAAGAAGATAGGTATAGCCTGAGCTGTTTACAGGGGGCTATATATATATATATATATATATATATATATATATATATATATATATATATATATATATATACATGTAGAGGTATCAGTACCGTGTTAGCCGAGCTTCAATAATCAAAAAATAAATAGATGACACCGTTCTGTGGCTAACGAAATGCTTTTATTTGTGCGAGCTTTCGAGATACACTGATCTCTTCTTCCGGCGATGTTCCAATGAATGAAGCAAGCAAAAGCTATACTATAAAACCTTATTTTTTATAGTTTTATAGTATAGCTTTTGCTTGCTTCATTCATTGTAACATCGCCGGAAGAGATCAGTGTATCTCGAAAGCTCGCACAAATAAAAGCATTTCGTTAGCCACAGAACGGTATCATCTATTTATTTTTTGAATATATATATATATATATATCTATATATATATATATATCTCACACACACACACACACACTTAGTTAAGTTATGGTGGGTAAAAAAAGTGACAAACACCCTCCACAGCAAAGCATATAGCTATATAGCTATATATATATATATATATATATATATATATATATATATAGGGAACCATGTTAAAAATGGTTTTTGAAGCAAAAAGTGGCACTGCGTGCTCATTTGCATGTCATTTCCCAGAAACCCTTGCTGCAGTGGAAGTGCTGTGTGCTGGGTGATAACGGTGAAGGGCGGGGTTGCAGACCTGGCTTAGACATGCAGATGAGCATACAGTAATATTTACATATTTGCATATTTGCTTTGCAATGGAGGGTTTTTGTCACTTTTTTTACTCGCCATAATTTAACTCAGTATTATATATATATATATATATATATATATATATATATATATATATATATATATATATATATATTTGTAAAACTCTAAATTGTTCTCTGCAAGCAATATAAAATCCGATAATAAAAAGCGTACCTGCTAATTTTATATCTAGTAACGACAGAGAAAGTATTTTGCCCAAGATTATACAACGCAGGTCTTCAGTTCAGATTTACCAACTCAAAACTCAGTAACAAGCCACCTAAACCATTCCTACGCCCTGAGTTTCGGGATTAATATTCACAGCCAAGAATGTCAAAAGGCCATACAAACTCCATCAACGTGTTCTAGAACACGGCATACCAGATTTCACTGGCACATGGACAAACGTGGCCACGTGATGGCCTCTGCATGCAAGTGACATAAAACTGCAAGGATTTTGTGAGAAATGTTTATGCAGAAAGATGAACAACGATGATGTAATCCCTCAACAGAAAAGGATTAGAGCAAATAATTATACTGCGGCAGATTCCGTCCTTCATTGTGCTCAATTTAGAGATTTAAACTGAATGCACTTTCTGGAGAGTGCATTTTGGCTTATGTTACTCTGCTGTGCTTATACCATTTCCAATCATGAATTGAAATGCAGCACCCTTCACTGCCGATTTCAGAGATGTGCACGGTTTTGTGAAGCACAAAGCATTATAGATAGCATGTAATGGGTCCAGTGACACAGCTGCGTCTGATGTCCCCTTCTGTAATAGAAAAGGAAGATGCAAATGACAGAAAGATCAAGCCAATTGCCGTAGGGCAGGGGGGGGGGGGGGGGCAACTCCAGTCAAGGGCCAAAAACAGGTCAGGTTTTAAGGATATCCCTGCTTCAGAACAAGTGGCTCAATCAGTCGCTCAGTTAGCATGACTGACCCACCTGTGCTGAAGCAGGGATATCCCTAAAAGATGACCTGTTGGTGGCCCTTGAGGACTGGCGTCGGTCACCCCTTCCATAGAGACAGAGGAATTTACGAACTAAAGTGTGAAAGCCATGAAAGATTATTCACTCAATGGCTGTTAACCACTGCACACTTAAGTGATTAAATGCTGTAGCCTCTAGCATTTTAATTCTGAGATTCAGATGTAGAAAAAATAAATGGTGATCATAATAGCATTAATATAGACCGATGTCCGCACTGCTGCTTTAATTGGTAAAAAGTTCTGGAAAAGAAACATCAAGACAAAAAGGAGTGATGTTATGCACTGGTTGGAGTTGAATACTGACCCAAGGAACACACATTTATCCTTAATATCACCTGAGCTGGCACTCTCCAATCACTCCCTTATTCTTGCATTCTGTGAGGTCTTAGTACAGCTCAACCCCGATATAACGCGATGCAAGCGTGGCTCCCAATTTTCGGATTTATGAATACTTTACAACACGCTTATTGGTATCTTAAATACTTTATTGTGCAATGCATACAATTTCTAACGCGATGTGATTCTTTGGACCCCAAGCCCAGCGTTGTAAGGGGGTTGAGCTGCCCTATCAAAAACAAAGGATCTTAGGAAAGAAATATTGAAAGAGAGAACAGTTAACAGCTATGGGCAATAAACACATTAGGGAAAAACCTATAGTGAGTTCAGGTTCTCTCTGAATTCACGTGGATATATGTAATTGTCAAATTACATCAAAGACAAAACCTTAATGCTTTAAGGGGCCTCCTTGATACCATAAAATATGTCTTAATGGGATGCCTACAGCAGTACCATATTATTATGGGAGCAAATTGTGACCAGAACATGACAGGAGGTAGAGAAAGAAGAGATTAGGAGAAGGGTACAGATGCCTAGATTATTTTTTTAGATACCATTTTAACATTGGTAACATTCTGAATGCTAGGAGTCCTATAACATGTTCTTGAGGAAGAGAAGTCAGTGCACAAACACCCCATGAAGAATGATCTCTGCAAGTCCTACGTGTGCAGAACATGCATTCTGTGAATGCAGCAGTAAAGTTGTGATTTCCGTGCATTCCGTTTCTCTGTGACCTCTGGCACACATCATGACTTTTGCATGGAATGGTAAACAATGCCCTCTATATGTGCCTTTGTTTTAGTGATAACAATGGTGCATCATATGCAAGAGGAATCTTAAAAGCATTAGGAAACTGATACTGGCCATCGCACTTTTGTGAATAGATGCCACAGAATCTTCTTTTATGTGGGTAGTTGTATCATCTCGTTTATCTCATTCAGTTCCCGCCCTGATGATGGTGATCGCCGACCCAAGCATTGACTAATGCTGTTGGCGTTTCTTCTACTTTAGTTTGCACTAAGTAGACCCTCACACAAAACACCATCGCAGGACTCTTTGCCGCAGCGTGATTAATGGCAATGTCAGATGGTAAATAAGCAGGCATGGCATATTAGAAAGATTTTGCTCCTGTAATATAAATTGCTCTTTTCTACAGCAGGGAATAACATTAGCCACCCACACATGCTCTCGAAAAAGATAAAAAAGCCCCTTTCATGCAGAAAATAAATGTGCAGGCTTTTAAGTAACAAGATCACTTGGGCCCCATGTATCATGCTGACTATCAACACCATGCAGCATGTCACTGATTTAATGTTCCTTCTTTTAGCATCTGCATCAGAGGTGACAACCCGGTCGATCAAGTTTGATGCTTTTGATCTGGTGCAGGCCTTTTAGGTTTACAATCCAGAAATGGTAGACATTACAGTTAAGGCATTGCCGGTTATGTATATGGGGTGGAAAAGGATAGTGGAATAACATAAATTGATACGCTAGCATAATTGTCATGGCAAGTACTGTAAACGAACACCTCTGATCACTCTCTTACATCACTACTCAGATTTCTTGCTAAATCAAGCATTGCAACAAATCAACACAAAGAATCGTGATGTATACCACACGCTCTCTTAAATATCAGGAAAACCTTTTACATTTTAAATGCCACATTCGGCCAGTTACATTTCTTTACGGGGTTTCTGAATGAGGAAGTGTTTGTCATTCGAGCGTTTTCTTTACCCTTATCAGAGAACCTAGTGAGATGAGATCTGCCTGTACAAGCTTGTGCTGATCCCAGAGTGACATCACACAAAAGGGAGTAACCAGAAGAAATCAAGCCTCTGCTAAGACTTAAACAAAGCAATAATACATTCATTAAATACACTTAAAGGTCCAGACTGGAGTTTAAAAAAAAAATTATGATTCACCCATGAGACCCTTTAAACATGTGAATGGAATATGCTCACTTTGGTCCCAGGAGGGATTGTATTTCCCTTATGCCATTTGTGGATTTTCACATCATATTGGCAGATTTATAGTGGATAAATATGAAAATATGAAAAGAAAACCTATTTAGGCTCATCAAACTGCAAAAAATCCACAATTTGCCATTTCCCAGAATATTTCCCCACAGTTCATGAAAAATCAAATTGGTTTATACTTTGAATACCATCATGCAGCGGATTTTTATTCTTCAATTTTAGAAAAAGTCGGTAAGAAATAGCAAAAATACACAATTTAGCTAACTGCAAAAGGCTATAAAGTTTATGTGAGCAAAAAAAATCTGCATTTTGCTACAATTCCTCAAGTGGAACATATTTTGTAACTCCCTTAGTGTAGACATGTCAACTCTGTAAGTCACACTGATGTGGTGTCAGTCTCACTGATTTCTAGCATCAACCGTCTAAAGACTTCAAAAGAGTTTTACAATGAAAATGTTTTGTTTTCCAATTAAAATTCAATTTTTTGATGCAGAACCCCCAAATATCACCGATTTTGGCTCTTGGTGGTTGAGATCTCAGAGTGACCAAGTACTACTCTAATTGTATCCTTCTGTCAAATGTCCAACGCGCCGCTGAGGATCAGTTAAACTTTTATTTTGTATAATGTCTGGTGATTCATTTTAGATTAAAACAACCAGAGCCACTTTGACGTAATGTGTTATTTAATAGCAACGCCGGTTATTTATGGAAATGAATTGTTCAACCCACGAAGGTGCTGATAACTTCAGTTATTTGTGGGATTCACGCTGCTGGGTTTGAAGTGATGAGCCTGCCATCTACAAAAAAAAAGAGATGTTTGAATCTACATCACATTGTGATGCCAATGTATTTGATTGTGTGCTATAGTGTGAAGAGCTGTGCATTTTTATACAGTATCTTTATTGGCCTGCTAGTACCAACATCAGTTTGTCTATACGAAGTTACACAAGTGTTGGTTTGTGTACTCAATGATTGGTTTAGAATCACGTTATTACCCTTTACCCTTCCACTGCAAAGCAATACGTTGCAAGCCCAACTGGCAGCAAAGATGGTAATCAATGGTGGCTCATCTATTATGACACTTTTTGCTATGGTATACACATTAGTTAATTGGTTAATGCTTTTGCTTTAGAGTATCAATCCACCCTAAACAACCTTCATAATTTTTTTTTACAGGCTTGGAGCCAGGGGAATCTTCGGTGCTAAATCGCATTATTTTCAGCTCTGGGAACCCCGCCCCCCCCCCTGGTAATAAGCTCATAATTTAATAAATAAAACTCCACTTTATCACAAAATAAAGGTTCGCTTTATAATTGCATTAGGCTATTTAATTTCGGGTCCCACGTGGTGTATTCAGGTTATAAGCGATATGCTTTTGGCTACTGTTCGTGTGTCATGTGTAATTAAATATTACAAATGATATGTATAGGCTTGGTCTGTAGATAATTTGTGACATTGCCGTCAAAATGGTAGGAGGTACTGGAATTTTTTTTAAGGATAAGCGCCCCAAATTAGATTGTAATATCCAAGCTGTCTTCTCTTTCGTAGACACTGATATCACAACAAGAGATTTTGAAACCTTCATTATAAGCCTTGCCCCTCTGCTAGATCACTCTCCGATTCTGTTTCTAATCTGCTCGTGCAGCACGCTTCTCTACCCATAATCCTCTGCACAAAAAATAGACAGTTTGCTTAATTAAAGAGACCCGATTAATTACAGTTCGTGAATGGTAAACAGGTCAAACCCAAAACATAATCCGAGCCAAATCATGATTGGTAGCAAACAGAGTTGCACAATTTGTGGCTTGTATTGGGAATAATATTGTTTCTCTCAGCTCGACTTGAGGCTCTTTTAGGGATGTACCAAGTTAGGCAATTGCAGTTCAGGAAAAGTTTCATTAATGGTGTCCAAATGTTTGCAAAAGTTGCAATATAGAAATGGGAAAAATGTCAATATTTTACCATGTCCAATTAAAAATAAATATGATTAAAAACAAAAAACAACGTTGCATAAGTAATGTGACCTGCACATACTGCATAAGTCAGGTCACCTTACACATTTAAGCATGGTGACCCAAGCAAACACATTTTTTTTTTTTTTGCAATAAATTTTGTCTAGAAAAATAAAAAAAAAAAGTAAGAAAATGTTGCCAGATATGCGAACTCGTGTGAACTTTTCACGCATCCCTACTCCCCACACTGAAATTGTTCAAAATGTCAGGACAGTTTCATTTGAGATTCTGTAACCCGCACTTTAAAGCTGAAAGAACAAAGAATCTTTATTAAAATTACTGAAGGATCTAATCCTTTTTTCTGAATCCTTGTTTGGTTATGGAATTCAATTGCAAATACATGCACTTTCTAAATATGAAATTAGACAGGTATTTAGCACTGCTATACATATGTGATCTCAGATGCACCTCCGTATTTCTTAAATACACAGATACCCAACAAGCTCTGAGAAACCCCAAACATTAATTAATATAAATAAATATATGTGTGTGTGTGTGTGTGTGTGTGTGTGTGTGTGTGTGTGTGTGTGTGTGTGTGTGTGTGTGTGTGTGTGTGTGTGTGTGTGTGTGTGTGTGTGTGTGTGTGTGTGTGTGTGTGTGTCCAAAGGAGTGCTACTGGGTGTGGCTAAATGTATATGTATATCTATAATTTCCGCTCGCTCTGTAGACTCTTTCTTTTCTCACCTGTCTCCCATCTTTAATCACTTTTCTCTCTGTCTTTTAGTTTTCTTTTTAACTAGATCTTCATTCCAGGTTATCACTTTTTATGTCTCTCCTCCATGTGCGACCAGCTAGGCCAGGGGTTGGCAAACTGCGGCTCTTTCCGCTGCTACTCTACAGGTCGCAACACCCAGCTGCTGCCTCTCTCCCTCACTATCCTGCTGGCAAACCTAAGGCTGAGGCCCCAGTACCTCCGCTGCACGCGCGCCCGCGAGACTGGCGGCGCGTGCAGCCGATTCCCCGGTCTGCAGTGAGCTGCAGGAAGAGAGACCGAGGGGTGCTGGGGGGTGAGGGGTGAGGGAGGGGCATGGTGGGGGAGTGACGGGGGCGCGGAGACGTCACCCGGCAGGTTCGCCCTAGTTGGCTGAACCGCTGGGGGGCGTGGTTTAGCGCTCCGTCGCGAGTCCTGCTCTCAATTCTATTGAGAGCAGGAGCAACTCTCGCCACAGCGCTGCGGCCCCCCCCCCTCGCAGCGGGCCCGGCACAATTGAGGGGAGGGCTCTCCTCCCTGCAGCGTCCGCCACAGCAGCAAGCGGAGACCAGGCTTTAACTGGCCTGGTCCGTAGAGGTGGCCTGCTGTAAGGTGTCCGTGGAGGTGCCTGTCCAGGCAGCTTGCTGTAGACTGGTAGAAGGGAAGTTCCCCTGACAGGCACCTCTGTGTGCACCTTTCAGCAGGCAGCTCGGCAGGCCCCTTCTCTACAAGTTTCTAACAGGACCCCTCACTCCTCCAGGGCAGCAACAGTACTCTCAGATCCTCTCTTCCAATATCCCTGTCCCCTCTCTCTCTCACACCATCCCTCTTCCCCCCCCCATCCCTCTCCTCCTCTTCTTCCTCCCTCTTCCCCCCATATCCCAATACGCTGTGCGTTGTGGGATTTAATGGGGGACGAGATGTGAAAATGAATGGAGTGGGTGAGATGTGGGGATTACAAGGGGAAGATGGAGGAGTTTAATCAGGGGGGGCCCTGCTACTTTAATTTGACCTGGGCCCCAAGATTTCTATTGGCGTGTGTATATACAGTCATGTGAAAAAGAAAGTACACCCTCTTTGAATTTAGGTTTTCACACATGGCTTCTCCATTTTGGCTTTATTTTTGTTAAATAAACGATGACACGGTGTAATATGTCGTGTTGTTGTTCATCTGAGGTTGTATTTACCTAATTTTTAGACCTGCTAAGGAACAGATTATTGTTATTATGTCCTGATATGTAAAACCATAGAATTCAAAGAGGGTGTACTTTCTTTTTCACACAAATTATATATATATATATATATATATATTTATTTTGGGGGGGGGGGTAGTGTGTGTGTATTTGGGGGATAGTGTGTGTGTTTTGGGGTCGTGTATGTATGTAAAAAACTAAATAAAGGGACTTATTATTGTGAGATGCATTTTATTCCCCCACATATTTTGGTGTATGTTAATGCTTATACAGTATTTCCCTATTGGTGTGTATAGTATATGTATGTGTTTGTGGGGGTGTAATCTTCATGAATGTGTTGCGGCTCTCGGAATATTTTGGAGGAAGATATTTATTTATAAAATGGCTCTTCTTCCTTGAGATGTTGCAGACCCCTGAGCTAGAACCTTCCCAGAACATAGGACCCAATGCAACCTACTGCATCTAGCAGTGTAGCATGTACGGCACACTGCCTGTTCCACTCCCTCCCCCCTTGTCTTTGAGCAACAAGAGGCACCAAATACAGTAGGTAGGTGCCTACACATATTAGCAATGCAAATGAAAAAACCTTGCAAGTGCAAATCCACAATTGTTTCATCTCTTCAAGGTTTCCCAACATTTGTTTTTTTTTCTAATCTGGATAAACTTGAATAATATATTTTCTCGTCATCTGGAACTCATAACAACATGTAACTTAATTACATTAAATGTTTTCCTGTGCTTCATGTAATGATATGCTATGTTTTCCTCGCGGATGGTTACACATATATTTGAATTCATTAGGTTGTTATTTATTTATATTACCATTTTATATATATATTCATTTTTTTGGTGATATTTTTATTCCATCTGTTCTAAGGTGCATTCCTTGGCACCATGACGGATTTTACCGTTGTTCAAAAGAGCAAGGAGGGTTGTTTTCTCCAGAATTTCTCACTTTTTATATCACATCTCTTCACAATCCACATAATTCCATATTTCTGTTTTGTTTTGTGTTTAAGATTCATGTGTTACAATCACCCTTATTTTGCTAGATGCACATTCATTACACAGATCTGTATATGTGATCACAATTTAGTGTAGTACATTTCCTTATGCACCAATTATATTTACACTAACTATATTTGTTCAGTTAGCACAGATTTTTATTCTTCCTCTGTTATTTATAGCAGTTACAGTATTTCTGATTTGTTTAGTTATTCTCCCTTTTAATTTGTTGTATTATTTAAATTAAATATTAGGGAAAAAAGTCGCTAAATTTAAACATTAATAATCTATATTGCAGGATGGATTAAAGAGACAATCCAAGCGGGCGATTTTTGGGGGCGATTTTTATTTTTTTAGCATAGGATTGAAGCAGGGGGTCTCCGGAGCTGAAACTCATTCGTTTCAGCTCTGTGGACCCCCCGCTTCCAGAGATACAGACCTCCATAGGGGTTGCCAGTAGCAGCTCCGCTCGGCTACCAGGGTTCACGTAAAGGAAAAGTTTCTTGGCTTCCACGCCCTGCGGGTCAATAGGAAGCCGTGATGTCATCAGGCGCAGCTTCTATTGGCCAGCGTGAGACGCAGGAGCTTTAAACTTTGCCGAGATACCGGCACCCACTTTGTAGGTCTGTATCTCATGAAGCTGAAATTAATGGGGTTCAGCGCCAGCCCCCCACCTTCAATCCTATGTATAAGAAAATAAAAACGGCTGGGATTGCTCCTTAAAAAATCCCTACAAATGCGGTTCGAATCCATACATAGAGATGGCCCAACAGTGCGTCCGTGCATTCTTCAGACTGGGTGTTTTGCCACAGCTAACTTTGCTTTCAAGAAATCCTTCAGCCTTTGCAGTCGTTATTTAGTCCTCGGGCATGATATGAATAGCTATCATCAACAAAGCCATGAGCTATACCTTGGTTGTATTTTAATGGCCGAAGGGAATAAGTAAGCTTTTGATTTTTTTTTGTTTAGTTCTTGGGCTTCAATTTTCCAAATGATTCGTATTCCGTATGTGAAACTAAAATGAAAACAGTCTGCTTTTTAGATCAATCTATTTTTCTTAACGCTGGTTCCTGGTATTTACGAGCACATACATATATATATATATATACCAGTCTAAATTGTTGGTGGGATATTGGTGTGATACGTTGTACCAACACTGATATTTAATCGTATGAAAGCTCTGTGATATTCTGCACTATAATTAGGGTGACCAGATGTCCCGGTTTTTAAGGAACACTCCCGGTGTCCCGATAAATGTTTCCAGTGTCCCGGTATTGCGGAGGTCTGAGGAGCCGTGCAGTCAGAATTAAAAACTTTGGGAGAATGGAGGGACATGGAGGTAGGGGGGGGGGGAGAATGGAGGGAGGGAGATTGGAGGAAAGAAGGTGGGGAGGCATTGATGGAGGAAGGGGGAGGGTGGAAAATGGAGGGAGGAAGGGGGGGATGGAGGGCAGGAGAGAAGAGGGGCAAGAGAAAAAGGGAGGTGAATTTGTATCATCAATAATGTTTTCATGTGTTCCGGTTTTTACATTTGCCAATCTGGTCACCCTAATTATAATGGCATTATTTGTTTCATCTGGGAGGAAATTGAGGCCTTCTTTTATTGTGTAACCCTCCCTGCCCGGCTTAGAGAGATTACATTGTTGTAGTGTGTTGGCTACTCAGAACCTTTTTTTACCCTGACCTCAGGATGTTGGATTCAGGCGGCTGGGCGATGAGGTAGCAAGGATGGAAATAATGGGCGCCAGGAACTTTTATAGTACAACATCAGTCTTTTATTCATGTCCCTAGGCACAGGGACATTCCACACTTATGTTATACTATTTTTCTAGTAGTTACACATGAACACTGTACTTCCATAACTGCCTACTTATAACGCTCAAATGGAGGTGTATTGACTTAGTTGCTCTACTGGTGTCGGACCCGGCCCCCCTTTGCTGCTTCGGAATAATCATCTGTATTTCCCCGGTTACACTAGGCCCATTACGGGGATCCTGTCTGGTCCTTTGCAATTAACAACAATACCCGTGGCATGTTTGGGAACGGCCACTTCCAAACAGACTGAGATGAGCATTAGTGCGCATCCGCAGTTGGAGCTGATCCACCGACACCCGGGAGCCCTCTTTCCTGAGGCCCTTTGTTGCGTTGTTGGGACCTGCTGGGGCTCAATTATCCTTCTTCTGGAATCCTAACTTAAAGGATACTGTCCCTCTCTACAACATAATAAATAAAGGGGGGGCCTGGTCTGTTCTATGATCTAATTGGTCTATCCCCATCTCTTCTCGCGGCTCCTCTCGTGTCTTCCAGGAACCTACTCTTTAGAACCTTCTCCCTATGCTAAATGCTCTCCGTGATTTCAGAATCCCTATGGTAACTCAGGGTGGGGCTCACATGCACAAACCTGCTAGTAAACCTTAGGAGGGGGGGTTACAGTTGTGCAAACAGATGGATTAAGAAAGCAAACAAAATCAGTATATTTCAGGGACCTACCTAAAAAGCCTTCTTCATCCACAATTATGGTGTAGTCCTCCGGCGTCTCTGTGAGACTGAAAAACTTGCACCTACAAAACAATTGGGGGGAAAAGTCAGGATATTGTAAATCATAATCAGGATTATAATATATTTTCATACAGCTTGTCCAAAATGTTTTATTTGATAACTTGTGAAATCCCCCACTGATTTTATATGAAGAACTATTTATGTAAAAACGGTTTGCCTAAATATAGTTTTTATATTTTCGAAAACTGCTTCATAAGTCTGCCTGAATCATTGCAACTTTGGAATTTCAGTTGCATTCTCTCCTACCTAAAGCACCTGGCCTACATTCACTAAAGGTTGTTAAATTGGTATTAGGAAACAAATATGTAGTACCGTACATAAGGTCTCTATTGTGTTATGTCAAGTAGTGTATATGGATCAGGGGTGGACATAAAACATGGCCGCCGACAAGGGGAGGGGGAGAACCTGGCCCGGTGGCTGCAGGGGGGCCCAGCTGCAGGTCCTGAAGTGGCCACCGAGCCTGTCTCTCCCCAGCTGTGGGCCTACCTCAATGACTATCCCACGCTGCGCCTCTGACGCTGGCATGCGCTGGGCCTCTCTCTCATGATGGCTTGCGCCGGAAACCGAGTCCAGCTTGCTTCCGGGCATGCCGATGTTAGAGGGGTCCAGTGCACTCCAGCATCAGAAGATCGGCGTGGGGCATTCAGTGAGGGAGGCCCGCAGCTAGGGAGAGCCGGGGCCCGGCTAGGGGCCTGAGACCATCCTCAAAGTAAGTCTGTATTTTCTTTTTTTGTAACAATTTTTTTATTGGGCACAATCAGATAATGCAGAAACATACAAGAATGTCATGATCCCATGACAGTGATGCTTTTTTACAGTCTGTGAGTGTCCATATAACATTTTCCATTTTCTTGGGTGGGGGGATATAAAGGGGAGGAGAGAGGGGGGGAGGAAAAAGACATACAGGGGTATAGGGGGGGAGGTGGGGACCCAGGAGAGGGGGGGGGGGGGGGAGTCGTCCAGGGGACTCTGTAACAGTAAGTCTGTATTTTCTATGTACAGTATTTGGGGATGTGGGGATTACATGCATTTGGGGGCTGGGGGTTGTATGTATTTGGGGAGTGGTGGGGCTTATATGTAATTTTTTTTTAATGTATTTGGGGTGGTGGGGGGTTGTATATATTTGGGGGTGGGAAGGTTTTTTTTATTGTATTGTGGGGTTTTCTGGGATGTATTTTGTGGGGGGGATTGGGTGAGGGGAGGGGGATTGAGTGAGACTGGGGTAATTGACAGAGGGTGGGGGTGAGAGGAGAGAGGGAGTGTAATAGGGTGAGGGAGTGAGGTAAAGAGGGAGTGAGGTAAAGAGGGAGTAAGAGTGACTCGCAGGGGAGAGAAATACATGTGAGGCGGGGGGGGATTGAGTGAGAGTGGGGTAATTGATGGAGGGGGGAGAGTGAGAAGGGGTCAGTGAGGGAGTGAGACAGAGGGGAGAGAAATACATGGGAAGAGGAGGGAAATAGAGGGGGCTCAGGAGGTGTGAAATGAAGGGGCTCGCAACACCACCGACATGGGGAGGGGGACCCTGGTTGTAAGTCCTGAGCCCCGGGAAATCTGTCTGCGGCTCTGGTCATAAATTTTACATACTTAGGCTAACAGCCCCTCCCGTTAGAGGCTGTGTCAGTGTGCATCTGTAACACTCCCTCTGGCACACTGAATTGAGAGCAGGGTTGATAAGAGTCCTGGAGCGCTCGGACTCGCTCCCGTCCCCTGCCCCTGCTCGCCTCTGCCACAAGCACTAAGTCTGCCAAGCCACACTAACCGGCTGAGCTATCATTCACCACCATGGGCGGTCACCGCCCGACCGCAAAGCAGCATCCAGCATGAACGCATGCTGGGGAGCGCTGCTGCATGTCGCAAATCAGTTAGCGCTGCACACAGTACAGGCGCCAAGGGTTACATTTTAGACACCAGACCACCCCAGATTTTTTCTACCCCGATATGGAGGCATCATGTAAATTGTATTTATTACTGTAATGTTGAATTATTGTATTAAAAGATAATTGGCGATTGACACAGCCACTTTGTCTTCGACTGAGCCACCTGTGCTGAAGCAGGGATATCCTGAAAACTTGACCTGTTGGACCTTAACGATTTAAGTTGCCCACCCCTGGTATATTATATTGTTGCCTTGTGATTTACAGGCATGTCAAGTCACTATGGAATATGATTTTGGGGGGTGTTAAAATACCGTCACTCGAATGAAAGTGACTGTATGGTTATCATTGCACTAGCAATAAATAGTTGATTACTCCATTTCGCTTCAACAGAGCGCATTGGCGTTTCATAAAAAAGTTCACCTCCGTTATAGCATCATTGGGGTGAAAACTGGTTCCTTGATTCAATAGAATTGTTTAATATTTCATATCATGGTCTGAAAACTGCTAGCATGATATATGTAGAGAACATCCAAAACAGCATGAACCCCCCTAGGCTGACGTGATTCTACACAGAACTCGCTGTGTGTTTTGTGACACTACAGTATATTGCTTCATCAGGATGAGTTATTGTATATACACCCCCGTTCCTATATAGGCACCCACCCTCCCAACGGATTGCGGTTACATTAAAAACATCTCAATAAATATATTCTCCTCTCTGTTCTACAAAGAACAAGAGGATAATATTAGATGATATACTGCACCTACACATAATTTTCCCGTCTAATGACTGCCAGACTTGCAAATAAATGGTGATCACACTTTAGGGAATATACCTGTGTAAGGCATGGACCCCGGGGCAATCGCAGATCGGCCCCCCTAATCTGTACTAGGGTCTGGCTACATGTCTTAGTGTGGTGCATACCTGCTGGCAACAGGAGGGCCTGAGTCTCCCGCAGTACACAGCGTACATCACAGCACACTCTCCTCTCTGGTCCCTGGACTCAACTCCCAGGGCTTGAGACCCCAAAGGTCTATCCCAATCTCCCACACTCCCTGGTGGAGCATGGGGTAGCTACTTCCACTCCCCAGCGGGAAGGAAGGCCTGAAACCAGGTCCCTGGCTCAGCTTGGATTACATCCCACTCCCCCTGAGGTGAGAGGATAGGACACACCTCTCTCACTGAGGAGTGAGAGAGACAGAACCAATAAATTTAGAGCTGCAGCCCCTTTTTGTTCCCAGGAGAGGGTCCCCAGGTCGACACCCCAATCATGGGCGGTACTTCGGCCTTGGCTCACCCCCCCCTGTCACTTCTAGGGAGTTGTTTACTGCAGTAGGGACGAGATTAACCCTAACACTGCCTGCGCTGGTACCAGGGCTTATGTGTTAGGCAGGGAAATTAGTAGCCCAGGGGGTTACCTGGCTAAATACTCATAGACTTCAATAGGTTATTGACTTTGGGGTCAGAATAATTCTATTAATGTGTACTGTAATTTTGGGCTCAGGAACATGCTTACTTGAAATCTTGGCCTTTGATAGCTACAGTATGACTGTGGCAGAATACTGAATACATACATAGTTGAATGAGAAAATATCTATATACAGTACAGTGATTTTATATCTGTCAAACATAACATGGTATTAATATCATATGTAAATTTCAGTCCATCAAGTCTCTGTCCAAGTCTAGCCCCAGTCTCTTAGCTTTGGTGCTGTTTTTGCCATGTAGAAAGGAAATGCCAATCTCATCATCTCACTGTGCGAGGCAAATTAGATTCTGTTTGTTACCTTGCTGGGCCAGACAGGTACACTCAGGGCCATTTTAAGACCTTCGTAGGCCCTAGGCACTTTTATTTCTAGAGGCCTGTGTGTCCGATATTTTTACTCATTTTATGCTAATTTCATCATTTGCTTGTTTCTTTCGATACTAGCGATATTTGGCATCGATACTTGTTTTTCGATATGTAAAGGTATCTAGGGTGACCAAAGTAAAAACCGGGACAAATTAAAAAATTTTTTTATAAAACAAATGATATCACCAACTGCGCCCCTTCTCCTTTATGTCTCTCTATCCCGCTCTGTCCCCCCTTCTCTCACACACACCCCTTTCTCTCTCCCTCCCCCATTCTCTCTCTCCCCATTCTCTGTCTCTCTCCCCTCCATTCTGTCTCTCTCTCCCCCCCCCCTTTCTCTGTCTCTCCTCCATTTTCTGTCTCTCTCCCCTCCATTCTCTGTCTCTCTCCCCCATTCTCTGTGTCTCCCCCGCCCCATTCTTTGTCTCTCTCTCTCCCCCCCCCCCCACTCTGTACCCCTCTCCCCATGCTGTGCCTCTCCCCATGCTGTGGCTGTGCCTCTCTGTGTCTCTCCTCATGCTGTGCCTGTGCCTCTCTGTCTCTCCTCATGCTGTGCCTGTGCCTCTCTGTGTCTCTCCTCATGCTGTGCCTGTGCCTCTCTGTGTCTCTCCCCATGCTGTGCCTGTGTTCTCTCTGTGTCTCTCCTCATGCTGTGCCTGTGCCTCTCTCTGTGCCTCTCTGTGTCTCTCCCCATGCTGTGCCTGTGTTCTCTCTGTGTCTCTCCTCATGCTGTGCCTGTGCCTCTCTGTGTCTCTCCCCATGCTGTGCCTGTGTTCTCTCTGTCTCTCCTCATGCTGTGCCCGTGCCTCTCTCTGTGTCTCTCCTCATGCTGTGCCTGTGCCTCTCTCTGTGTCTCTCCCCATGCTGTGCCTGTGTTCTCTCTGTGTCTCTCCTCATGCTGTGTCTGTGCCTCTCTCTGTGTCTCTCCCCATGCTGTGCCTGTGTTCTCTCTGTGTCTCTCCTCATGCTGTGTCTGTGCCTCTCTCTGTGTCTCTCTCTCTCTGCCTCTCCCCATGCTGTGCCTGTGCCTCTCTCTGTGTGTCTCTCCTCATGCTGTGCCTGTGCCTCTCTCTGTCTCTCTCCTCATGCTGTGCCTGTGCCTCTCTCTGTGTCTCTCCCCATGCTGTGCCTGTGCCTCTCTCTGTGTCTCTCCCCATGCTGTGCCTGTGTTCTCTCTGTGTATCTCCCCATGCTGTGCCTGTGCCTCTCTCTGTGCCTCTCCCCATGCTGTGCCTGTGCCTCTCTCTGTGTCTCTCCCCATGCTGTGTCTCTCCCCATGCTGTGCCTGTGTGTGTCTCTCTCTCTCTGCCTCTCCCCATGCTGTGCCTGTGCCTCTCTCTGTGTCTCTCCTCATGCTGTGCCTGTGCCTCTCTCTGTGTCTCTCCTCATGCTGTGCCTGTGCCTCTCTCTGTGTCTCTCCCCATGCTGTGCCTGTGCCTCTCTGTGTCTCTCCTCATGCTGTGCCTGTGCCTCTCTATGCGTCTCTCCTCATGCTGTGCCTGTGCCTCTCTATGTGTCTCTCCTCATGCTGTGCCTGTGTTCTCTCTGTCTCTCCTCATGCTGTGCCCGTGCCTCTCTCTGTGTCTCTCCTCATGCTGTGCCTGTGCCTCTCTCTGTGTCTCTCCCCATGCTGTGCCTGTGTTCTCTCTGTGTCTCTCCTCATGCTGTGTCTGTGCCTCTCTCTGTGTCTCTCCCCATGCTGTGCCTGTGTTCTCTCTGTGTCTCTCCTCATGCTGTGTCTGTGCCTCTCTCTGTGTCTCTCTCTCTCTGCCTCTCCCCATGCTGTGCCTGTGCCTCTCTCTGTGTGTCTCTCCTCATGCTGTGCCGGTGCCTCTCTCTGTGTCTCTCCTCATGCTGTGCCTGTGCCTCTCTCTGTGTCTCTCCCCATGCTGTGCCTGTGTTCTCTCTGTGCCTCTCCCCATGCTGTGCCTGTGCCTCTCTCTGTGTCTCTCCCCATGCTGTCTCTCCCCATGCTGTGCCTGTGTGTGTCTCTCTCTCTGCCTCTCCCCATGCTGTGCCTGTGCCTCTCTCTGTGTCTCTCCTCATGCTGTGCCTGTGCCTCTCTCTGTGTCTCTCCTCATGCTGTGCCTGTGCCTCTCTCTGTGTCTCTCCCCATGCTGTGCCTGTGCCTCTCTGTGTCTCTCCTCATGCTGTGCCTGTGCCTCTCTATGCGTCTCTCCTCATGCTGTGCCTGTGCCTCTCTATGTGTCTCTCCTCATGCTGTGCCTGTGTTCTCTCTGTCTCTCCTCATGCTGTGCCCGTGCCTCTCTCTGTGTCTCTCCTCATGCTGTGCCTGTGCCTCTCTCTGTGTCTCTCCTCATGCTGTGCCGGTGCCTCTCTCTGTGTCTCTCCTCATGCTGTGCCTGTGCCTCTCTCTGTGTCTCTCCCCATGCTGTGCCTGTGTTCTCTCTGTGTCTCTCCCCATGCTGTGCCTGTGCCTCTCTCTGTGTCTCTCCCCATGCTGTGCCTGTGTTCTCTCTGTGTATCTCCCCATGCTGTGCCTGTGCCTCTCTCTGTGCCTCTCCCCATGCTGTGTCTCTCCCCATGCTGTGCCTGTGTGTGTCTCTCTCTCTGCCTCTCCCCATGCTGTGCCTGTGCCTCTCTCTGTGTCTCTCCTCATGCTGTGCCTGTGCCTCTCTCTGTGTCTCTCCTCATGCTGTGCCTGTGCCTCTCTCTGTGTCTCTCCCCATGCTGTGCCTGTGCCTCTCCTCATGCTGTGCCTGTGCCTCTCTATGCGTCTCTCCTCATGCTGTGCCTGTGCCTCTCTATGTGTCTCTCCTCATGCTGTGCCTGTGCCTCTCTCTGTCTCTCCCCATGCTTTGTCTCTTCCCATGCTGTGCCCCTCTCCCCATGCTGTGTCTGTGCCTCTCTCTGTGTCTCTCCCCATGCTGTGTCTCACCCCATGCTGTGCTTGTGTGTCTCTCTCTCTCTCTGCCTCTCCCCATGCTGTGCCTGTGCCTCTCTCTGTGTCTCCCCCCCCCCCATTGTGTGAGTGTGTGTATGTCCCCCATTCTGGACCATACCTGCATGGGTGGTGGAAGCCAACTTGAGCCCTGGCAGCAGACACCCGAAGTTCTCACTGACACTTTCAGGTCTCACTGCTGGGGCTCCGCAGCTCAGACCCGGCCCCTGCTCTCCTCCATGCATTGTCTGCTCTCTGCTGCCCCCCCTGCTCTGATGGTCAAAAGCGGAACAGCCACAAAAAAAAGGAACATTTTACAGCATGCAGGGCAGCCGGGACAGAGGTTAAAAAAACCTAAACCGGGACACCTGGTCACCCTTAAAAGGTATCAATACTTTGAAGGCATTTTAAATGAAAATTTGCTGTTTTCTCTTATTTTGTCTTTTTTTTTTTTGTTTAGTTATTTTTTCAAGTGAAATATTGTAGGCCCTAAAAGGTTCGTAGGCCCTAAAAGGTTCGTAGGCCCTAAAAGGTTCGTAGGCCCTAAAAGGTTCGTAGGCCCTAGGTACTGTGCCTAGTCGGCCTAATGTATAAAGCGGCCCTGGGTATACTTGTTACCAGCCAATTTGCAGAGCAGATTAATAGAAAATCTGTTTGTTGGGGGGGGGGGGAGGGGGGTAAGAGGGGGGTTAGAGGGATGTTAAATGGTTAGGAGGTTCCTGGGCAGGGTGAAGGGCGAGGGAGAATTGAAAAAGACCACCAGAGACTTTTAACATAAAAATAAAAAAAGGTCTTCATTATAAGGTCTAAACAGAATCAAATATATAATTTTTCACTTTCAATCTTCACAAGTAATATCATTTCAACTAGACGGCACTAATGTTTCTTCAACAATGCTATTTCCAGAAACAAAAATAATAAACTTCACTGACAAAATGGCCTTCTGGGTCCTCAGGCTCCCACCCAATTTGGGCACTAAACTTTTACGGGCAGGCATGCTACCCAAGATGAGACTTTGGACTAGGCGATCCTCTTTATTTGAAAAAGAGGGTGCCTATCTGCTGCAGATTCCTGGACTCCCGTCCACCTGCTGTCTAGCTGGCATTCTGGCTACAGGCCTTTCACTGCAATATGGAGCACCACGTTAACTGCTTCGTGTCCCTGAATTTATTCCCTGGATCTAAATCTCAAGA